>NC_140936.1:131839390-132329390 GCF_014529385.1 Adiantum capillus-veneris
TTTAATGTTTTAAGGTCACCTGCAAGATGCCACTGAACTTGAAAGTCTCCCCTTCCATCTAGACGTAGTACCTCTCCCTGGTTAGTCTGTCGATCAATCAGCTCCGGAATATTAGTTCGATGGAACACCCAATATAGAATCTCATGATCTTCTTTCTTTACCTGCAACACAAAATAAATGAGACTTAAGTAGATCTGAACATTTGAGCTTACTTGAGAATATCGCTTACCTCAAACGCACCAAGCCACCATATGTTAGATTCTGATTGAACACTAAAATATAAAGGATCATCACTGGGACACTTTGAGAGGGCTCTATTCATTAAAGTAATAGTAACACGCTCTAGCTTTTTCTCTTTAACAAGCTCACACTCATCCAGTTTAAACACAAAATGTAATAGTCCACGTGACTCTTCAAATGTGATGTTGTAAAACTCCACCATTCTCTTCTGTAGTGTCCGCAGGTCCATAAAAATATTGTTGAACTCATCATATGCCATGTTTGCTCCATGGCCACTGTAAGTTGCTTTAATATGAAAGGGCTGTCCAAGATAGTCTCCCTGTGCCTCGTTAAGCTGAAGCCTCTCTTTCCAAACACTTGAGGCTGATGGTAGAAGTTTGGATTTTATACCCTTCCTAACAAAGATGGATGAGACAGACTTTTGGATAGCCGAATATCCTCTTTTGCTTACACCAAGTGAATCAAGTGTACCTTGTATCTCTTTTGTAGGCACTGAGTTCTCTGAAATAAAGCGGTCCACTACATTTCTTTGTAGAACCTTAAACTTCTTGTCATGTACTATATCTGCTGCCAGGCTTCTACTTATAAGTGGCTTCAATCTCTTTCCTATATTGGCTTTGGGGTCAATGTTTTCCTTGTCAGGATAGATTGAATCTCTACATGAAGACAATGCATAAGTAAATAACAGAAAATTTGCTTCACTAATACTATTTAGGCACATGAAAACAATGCATAACAAGAAAAAACAAAGAGATTACTTAACTAAGACAATGTAGCCAACCAAGAAGCATCACCTTAATGCTCGGATTCTTTTCTTGAGACCTCCTGATGCAACCTGCAATGTTTCAAGATTGCGCAATTTCTTCTTTCGGATACGACCACCCAAGATGGTGTCCTTCATTTGACAACTTCGCACCTTTCCTTTCAGTTCTTGTACCTCTGTTTTATGTTGCAAAATGGTAACCTGATCTGTAGAATGTAAATGTGAAAGGCGAACAATCTCACATTGTTGAGCTTGGAGAATGCTCTTGTAAGTTTCAGCTTCTCTTGTAAGTGATTTACAGTAACCCAGAAGGCTGTTTTCTCCATCACCAGCAAAGGTCAATAAGCTTGTAGGATTGACAAACGGTGGAGACGCATTAGTTATTGGATTCTTAGGGTAGAGAGAGCCTCTCGTCCAGATATCTATGTGTTTAGCTCCTTGAGCTCTGAGCGTGTCTATGGAGGTGGGAGGTATATGTGTGTTTGTTTTACTGCGCTTAATCAATGGTTGGTACTCATTGTCCAAATCAATGTGAAGGTGATATTTGGCTCGTTTCTGGGTAACATTTGTGCCATTTGAGGAGTGCGCCATTAGCCAAATGTGCAGGTTTAATGGAAAGTGAATAGCAGCTGCGGATTCGTCCCTCCATGTTAGCCTCATTCCCTCCGTATTGACGTTGTTCATTCAATGCAACTGAAAAGAGGATTATCCCTCAATCACTACGAACGAATGTTCAGAGGAGTAAGGAATCTACTTAAAGTACACTTTTTGAAGTTTTACTATGAAAGACCCAGCTCTTTTATTTGCCATTTTTTCTAGAGAGAGAGTGCAAAAAATACATTTTCTTAGAAGGCCCTCCAAATGACCTCCGAAATTTCCTAATGGCCTGGCGCGATCTTCGCGTTGTTGTCTATAGGATGAACCCGACGCAGCCTGATCGCTCTTTTCTTGCCACTCCCACTCTGGTTTTCCATGTTGCCACCGCAATAGCTCATGTCTGGATCTCTAACCCGGTTGGCTATTGTGCGCCATACACTGGACTGCTTGTTTTTCAAAAATGTTTTTATGTAGCCTTCCAACCATTGTTGTGAAAAACGTTGATCGGGGGCATTTGGAAATCTAGCATATAGTGCGTCCTCAATGAAGCATGCATGATCAGGTAGTTGGTCTCTAAATTTTACAAAACACTTCTTATATGTTGAAAGACCATAAGATGCAAGCTGCTACGGAGTGTAGCGGCCAAACAATCCCTCCGTCGAACATAGGTGCTGATCTCGTAAAGAGAAAGATCGTTGTAGGTCTAGATCTACGATCGATGGAGGAACCTGAGTAGAGTAGATATAGGATGGCCATGCCTGCAGATAACAAAAATAAACCTATGACACTCATGGTTTAGGGTTAACTAGCCAAAAACAATCTTTATTTCTTTGTTTGTTCTCACTGCCTCAAGACTCGGGTCCATTGGAGGCGATGTCACTACAAGAGGTCACTTCAATTTCGGTGTCAAATTATCGACGGCAATGGCGGGGGTCGGTATATGTGTAGGTAAGTATGGAGAGAGATGAACATTTTAAAAAAAAATCATTTTTTATTTTTTTACGCCTGTATCGATGTATTTTCTGGTGCCTACATAGATATGTATTCCGACGCCTCTTCCGATGTTTTTTCCTACGCTTGTACCAGCGCCTGTACCGACGGACTCTGTAAAAATCAAACCCACAGGTCTTTCCTTGCGCATTTCTCTTGCTCTCCTCCTCCTAATCTACTACAGATTCTTGCTCTCCTCCTCCTCACCTACTGCTGGAGGTGAGAATCTTGCTTGTGGACAACTCCTTAGCATCAAGGTGAGATTCTTTTCAAGTTTTCTTGTAGGTTTAGGGTTTAGGGTTCAACATAGTGTATGTGTTTGCGTTTTTGCAAGTTTGAAGACGTTTACAAGACCCTTTCTTGCTCAAATAGTCCGCATGTGAGTGCTCAAAAGTTTTATGCATATTATTAATTTAAAATTATATTGTATATTGACAAAATAAATTTTTATTCATTAGGATTTCAATGCTTTAAATTTTATGCAATTTTGTTTAGAAATTATGCTTTGGAAAAATTTTGTTTTGAAATTATGGTTTGGGGTAATTTTGATTTGAAATTATGCTACGGGGAAATTTTGTTTTGAAATTATGCTTTGAAGAAAATTTGTTTAGAAATTATGCTATGGAAATTTTTTGTTTTGAAATTATGTTTTGAAGAAAGTTTGTTTTGAAATTACGCTACCATCTCATCATCATCATGCGATTGATGAGGTTTAAGTTATAGGTTTTGGTTAGGTTTAGTTTAGGTTATAGGCTAGGTTAGGGTATAGGTTATATGTTAAGTTATAGGTTATAGGTTAGGTTAGGTTCGATTAGGTTTAGGTTATATGTTAGGTTAGGTTAGGTTAGCTTAGGTTAGGTTATATGTTAATTAGGTTAGGTTAGGTTAGGTTAGATTAGCTTATAGGTTAGGTTATAGATTATAGACGAGGTTAGGTTATAGATCAGGTTTAGGCAACATATTAGGTTATAGGTTAGGTTAATTAGGTTAGGTTATATAGGTTTTACATAAAAGGTTAGGCTAGGTTATAGGTTAAGCTAACTAATGTTTAGGTTATAGGTTTGGTTCGAAAAAAATCTGATGCTCCCAACTGAAACATTGGCGGTCCATAACCACGATGTCAGTAGCTTACAAAATTATTGCCAAGTCAATTTTCCTAAGACTCTATCCCACTATGGATAAGGGTATCACTCCTCGCCAACAAGGTTTCATCAAAGGAAGATCTATTTAAGATAACAACTTGACAGCAATGGTTAGATTAGAATACACACAATTCACCATGCAAGATTGTGTTGGTTATAGGTTAGGTTATAGTTAGCGACAAATAGTAGAAAAAATGCAAACGAAGTTCGAAAATGACTCTTGTACTTCAAAAAACGCAAACGGACTTCGATTAGGTTAGGTTATAAGTTATATTATGTTATAGGTTATAGGTTAGGTTAGATTATAGGTTTGGTTAGAGCTAGCGACAAATTAATAGTAGAAAAAACACAAACGGACTTCGAAGATGACTCGTGAACTTCAAAAAACGCAAACGGATTTTGATTAGGTTAGGTTTAAGTTATAGGTTATGTTTAGATTATAGGTTAGGTTATACGTTATAAGTTATGTTAGATTGGGTTTAGGTAATTATAGGTTAGGTTTAAGTTATAGGTTATAGATTATGTTAGATTATAGGTTAAGTTAGAGCTAGCGGAAAATTAATAGTAGAAAAAATGCAAACGGACTTCGAAGATGACTCGTGTACTTCTAAAAACACAAACGGACTTCGGTTAGGTTCGGTTTAGGTTATAGGTTAAGTTATAGATTATAGGTTGTGTTAGGCTAGGTTAGGTTAGGCTTAGGTTATAGGTTAGGTTAGAGCTAGCGGAAAATTAATAGTAGAAAAAACGCAAACAGTTCGATTAGGTTAGGTTATAGGTTAGGTTATGTTAGGTTTAGGTTATAGGTTAGTTTAGATTATAGGTCAGGTTAGAGCTAGTGACAAATAGTAGAAAAAATGCAAGCGGATTTCAAAAATGACTCGTGTACTTCAAAAAACACAAACGGACTTCGGTTAGGTTATGTTATAGGTGAGGTTATAGGTTAGGTTTAATTTGGTCATAGGTTAGGTTTAATTTGGTTATAGGTTAGGTTACATTAAGTTATAGGTTATAGTTTAGGTTAGGTTAGGTTATAAGTTATATATTAGGTTTAGGTTATAGGTTTCAAAAGCGCAATTGAACTTCAAAAACGCACACAGACTTCCAAAACACTAATATATAGTCATTGACCCTGTGGTCCTAATCTCCGTGCACCTCTAGACCGAGGTGTGCGGGATCGGGCAGGGCTAGAGAATGTGAGGTTGTTAGAGCTAGCAGCAAAGAGTTGAAAAAATGCAAACAGACTTTGGAAATGTCTTGTGTACTTCAAAACCCAAGCGAAAATTGATAAACAAAATAACACAATCAGACTTCAAAAGCACACACAAACTTAAAAAAACTTAATATATAGTCATTGACCAATAAAGACGAGATTATTATCCTGTGGTCCTAATCTCTGTGCACCTCTAGACCGAGGTGTGCGAGGATTGGGCTTGGCTAGAGGATGTGAGGTTGTCATGTATTTTCATGTAGCTAGTAGTGTGTAGTTATAACAACTAGAGTATTTTAATTATTTGTTGCATCATTGGTAGATAAAGTATGGACGATAGGATGGAATGTCCTTGTGCGCATTGCAAGCATCAGATCTTTTGAAAACAAAAAATCTACGACTAGCACATACGCAATCACGGTCTCTTTTCGACCAGCACATATGCAATCACGGTCTCTTTTCGATAGAGCAACTACAAGAATTGCGTTATTGATCTCATGGTCCAGAGACAATAGATCAAACTCCGCAAGTAGATATTGCTCCAACTTCATCTCAAAGAAGAAGATTTTCAAACGAATAGCCATCGACTGAGTCCTCCCAACCAATACCTGATATGGCATTTCAAGAAGTAGGAGGGAGCAGATGTTAGAGGCGTTCTTTGACATGGATCCCATCATTGAAAACATAGAAGATGACATCATTCAACGCAATACTGCCAACCAATCTCAGCCATCCCATCCATATGATCGACATCATGATAGCAACAATAAAGAGGGCGAGATGATGCAAACTCTTGCACGCATGCCGCTTTACAATGGTGCAAAAATCTCAGTTCTCCGTACCACTTTGGTAATGCTTAATTTGCAGTCTATCTACGGGTGTTCTGACACCTCCGTCACATAACTTTTCAGGTAAATACATTGTATCCTAAGCATGGTCAACTGCAAGCTACAGTTCAATAATTTGATGAAGGGGCTGACGTGTTCATGTAATGACAGGTTTCTTAACAAGAAAATCTTTCCAAAAGGGAATCACATGCCCCCTACCCGTCCAGCCGCTAAAAAACTTCTTACTAATTTGGACTTGGATTATCACAGAATACATGCATGTCCTAATGATTGTATACTTTTTCGCAATGAGTATGAAAATTTGAAATAGTGTCCCAATAGTTGATCAAACAGGTATAGAGAGGACACACAAGGAAAATTTATCCCTGCAAAGGTCCTTCGATACTTTCCTATCATTCCAAGAATAAAGATCATGTTCAGGTGCAAGTCTATAGCCTCTTTGATGACATGGCACTCAAATACTAGATTGACAAATGATGTGATGCGGATACCTACTGACTCTCGTGCATGGAAGCACATAGAGGAAAGTTTGACTACATTTAAGAATGAGCCTCAATGTATCTGCTTTGGTCTGGTAGTAATAGACGGAGTAAACTTATTCAGATTAGGAGTTCGTCATGGAGCACGTGGCCTATTTATCTGGTTAATTATAATCTTCCACCATGGCTAGCTATCAAAGAAGGGCCATCTGTTGTTGTCACTGATCGTCCCAAGAAAGTACAAATCAAGGAACATGGATGTCTATCTAGTGCCACTTATAGAGGAGCTCCAAATATTGTGGACAGGAATCGATGTGGTTGATATGTACCAACCAATCGGACGACGGAATGTACATGTGCAAGGAATTCTCATGTGGACCATGCACTAATTTCCAGGCTTTGATGAGTGTTCAGGTAAGTGCCTTTGAAACCCTCACACACGTCATGTTATTCCTCGCTATACCAACACTTATATATTTTAAATTTGTGCTTTTTCATGCTTGAGTTACTCGGGCAATCATGAATGTCCAAAATGTGGTCCTTGACTTGGCTTGCACCGCTTTTGAGCATTTGATCAAGACAATTTATGAGGAGCATAGCAGATTTTTGCCTGAAAGACATGAGCTATGTGGACCAAACGTATGCAAACATGGCATGCATCCACTGAAAGCAAGCGATTGGAAAAACATGTTGCTAAAGAGGGGAGATTTCATGCCACCTGAAATGAAAAGTCTTTCTATTTTCCATGAACTCCCGTACTGGAGTAACCTGCTGATTAATGATCACCTGCTCAACCCAATGCACATCTTCAAGTGTGGGGAGATCATATGGAAAACCATCACTGAAAAAAGAGAGAGTAAGGTCCAAAGAGATGACCTCCAGGTTGTGGGTCGAATGCCAGAGATGTGGCCTCGACTTAAACCCAATGGAAAGTTTGCTATACCCAAAGGACCATGGGTTTTGAGTCGTGCAGAAGAGCAACAAGGGAAGAAGACTATATCTTCATTCAAAACTCCCACTGGGTACATGCGATGTTTGAAAACGTCTTTTACGAGAGATGACAATCTTAATGGTTTTAAGTCCCACGATTGGCACAAATTTTTACACTAGTTTATCTTACCAATTGCCATAAAGGATTGTTTGACAGATGAAATTAGAAGAACATTTTACAAAATCAGTGAGTTGGTACGTTGGATCACTTCAAAAGAGATAAGAGAAGACAAAATCGATGCAGCACGCTTAAATGCTATTGAAGTAGTGTGCATGGTGGAGAAGTACTTTCCAACAAACATTCTTACCATCCAAATGCATGTACTTGTGCATGTGGTCGATCAATCGAAGTTGCACTTGTTGCTGGGGTAGTCCATAGTAGGTGGATGTTCTTCTTGGAGAGGTTTATGAAGAATTTAAAGGCATTAGCTAGGAAAAATATGAAGACCAAAAGGGCCCTTTAGCTTACGCGGTTATTAAGCATGGACCAATAGGAAGAGAGTGGTGGCCACAACTATACATTCTCAAATGGTAGGGTAGTAGGGGGCATGGGGACCTATTTGTTTCCCTTATTATAGCTTTGTCCCCTAGAAAGAGAGAGAAGGGGGAAAAGGCCGGGGGGGGGGGGGGGGGGGGGGGGGTTGGGGGTTCCCTCCATTTTTATGGGCGCACATAAAGTAACCCTAAAATTTTAATTTTTAAAAAATCTATAAATCTCACTTTTCACTCTTCAAAAGCTCTCCTAACCAAAACATGGTAAAAAAACTATTTTCTTTGACCAAAATCTGTATTTCTCAGCAATACCCTCTATTCTACCTCTTCTCTGTTCTCTTTCTCCTTTTGCCTCCAAGCTTTCCATAGCTGTAGCACATGAGGAATCTTTCCATAGATGCACCACTTGCCTCCCCCTTTCATCCACACCATCCCTTTGAACTAATTCTTCTCCCCTTGCTTCCCGTTAGCCACTTATCCCCCTCCCGTCAAGCTTTCCATAGCTGCATCACAAATGGAAGTTTTCCATAGCTGCATGACCTGTCTCCCCCTTTCATCCACACCATCCATTTGAACTACTTCTTCTCCCCTTTGTTTTCCATTCAACCATTCCTTCTCATTTCATTCCTGAAGCAACATGCCTCTCTCTCTAACACCACAACTCTTCTTCTTCTGGTGCTACCATGTCAACCCCCTCCACTTCAAGGAAGCCAAAGGATGAGATAGACGCATTTTGCTTGCATAACACTAGGGATTATAATGGAGAATGCATGCCACAGGTGTTTTCTAAAGGATCTTGGATCTTCATGCAAGCTACAGCTATCGAGCCTTGTCGAGTTCGAAACCGTGGCAACCTTGACAAACATTGGAAGGGGAGACTTCTTGGTCAATGGCATAGTGGCCATTGTTCAACATGTATACTCTTGGCGTTCCATGCACTTGAAAAATGGAAGCTCAAAAGATCTCCCAATACATTGTAAGTCGTAAAACATTGTTGGTTTTGCTGATTGTAAACGCTTGTTATTTTTTTGACTTGATAGTTTTTGGTGTTGTCATAGATATATTCCCATCCGACCTTGTTGAGGAACAACCAATGAAGAGTCTCAACGCCCTTCATGTGGACATTGGTGTTATGATGCTTCCCAATTCACCACCTTTGATTCTGCTGCAACGCAGAATCTTCTTCTACTTACACACATATGTAGTGCCGGCCTCGAAGGATGGATATGGTTAGATCATTGTTGTTGAAAAACCTTCATTAATGAGTCTGGAATGGCCACAACTCGATGGTCACTCTTCTCAGTGAAGGAGAAGATGCTTTTCAATATTTTCTCCTCATTAAAATTTGGGAAGGATTCCAGATCAATAGGCCCAGTTGGTCTTGCCCCGTGCATGTTTTTGTACACCTGTTCAAGACATTGCCATTTGTGTCACACCTACTATGTTTTGTAGCAAGAATGTCCTGTATGAAGCACTAAAACAGGTATTTGGAGATAATTGGGAATGGTTGAGGGAGTGCACCAAGGAGATAAGTACAAGTGTAAGGTGGGAGCTTCAGGTATAGGGATACGATATTTGAAAGTGTGCACTACTTTGTACTTACGTTTTCACTATGAGCGTTGGATGTGTAAGAGTGGAAAGTGGATACCTTTACAATCTAGTGTTGCTAATTTTGTGACATTTGCCATGCACGTTACTTTGTCAAATGGTGTTTCTAAGATTATGCAAGTTAGTGAGCACTGGACACTCACCAACATATGGGAACAGGAAAGGAACACTTGATTACCTTGGGCTGTGAAGAAATCAAAGAATCTTACTTTCGTCTCAATCGGCAAAAGGTCAGTTTAATTTATATGTTTTCTACATGTGCCAATTGTTAGTCTTATTAAAAGCATTTTTGTTGTTTTAGATTGGTAGGCGGATGGAGGCAGCCATGAAAGTGCAAGAAGAGTGGAGGGTTGGCGGTGCATTGTCTTTAAGTTGATCTAATAGATCAATGTAACCAGCTCTAATGCCACGTTGTTAAGCCTTCTATTTAATGGAAATTCAAAAATTTTTAGCATTATAGTATCACCTTCACTGATTAAGTTTTTTGGATTTTGTTTGGGTGTTTGTGTGCGCACCCATGTGCATTTGTATGTATATCAAAGAGCTTTGGGATGGTGTCTTTTTCTGCAGCGGGCCACGGCGGTGGGGGAAAGGGGGGGGGGGGGGTGTATAAAGGGGAGGGGGCTTCTTATTTTTCTGTCAACACTTGAGAGAGACAGAAAGAAGAGAGAGAGAGAGAGAGAGAGAGAGAGAGAGAGAGCGAGAGAGAGAGAGAGAGAGAGAGAGAGAGAGAGAGAGAGAGAGAGAGAGAGAGAGAGCCATGGCAGCACATGCTAGCACATACTCCTCCCACGTAGCTGCAGCGTCAGAAGAGCCACACCCCCCCCTTTTATGGTTTTTCCTTTTCTTAGAGGACACCGAATATGTTGGATGCAGTGATCTTTTTCATGACATCATAGACTTAGTATATGCATGCGCATATAGTCAAGTATGTTGTGAACTTTGAAGACAACGCCATGCTGTGGTTGCCATGTGATCTGTTTCGCTACATCCATAAGGGCGACACTGCATTTTCAAAGAGACTAGCTCGCTTTGAGGCGATTTCAAAAGAGGCAAACCACTTTCCTCAACTGACAAAGGAAGTTGCAGACTCCTTTAAGAAGCACAAAATTGGGCAATATTTCTTCTCCAACATTGCCACTCTCTTATTTCTCGTCAATGAGGAGCCCTCCTTGGAAAAGATGGAGATCCCGCATTTGGCAATGGGTGGGGTGTTGGTGGATTGTAAAGATCCCAAGTCTGCGCCTAGTCCAAATGAGCAAAGACTACAAGCTGTCGAATATCCCCATGGCTTGGAAGAAGCAGTTGCAGTGAAAGAGCAGATTGCTGGCACCTCCAAGGTGCTGACCGCGAGTGCCGTGAGGGTATGTTGCAATTCCTGAAGTGGAGATTAGCCTTCTCAACATAATTATAGAAGATGAGGAGTATTTATTCTTACATGATCTTGAAAAGGCTTTTGGTGTCCGACTAGATGAGTGTCTTAGCCTGATGTGCACCAAGATGGAGTTCCCCCTTGATCCTACACCACAAGCTACAGATGACAAACTGCTTCCATTGGGGGACTTTTTTGCTGAGACAATTTCACTAGTGACAGCGGATATTATCGCTGCAAAGCAGAGTAAAGTCATGAACAAGGGGTTCGTTGCCACACAAGCCAGGGTTGTTGCCAACCAGACTCCTATTCACCCTGATTCGCCTGGTTCATGGAGCCCCCGCAAGGTTGATGAGAGCAAATCCTCTATCAACCTTGAAGCCACACCAACTATGGATGATGCAGATAAGCAACAAGAGGTAATACTAAGCATCTTCTACGTTGATATTTCAACCTTTATTCTTTGCTTTTGGTTAATTACAATTTTGCAGGATGTTTTGGACATGGACCTTTGGGCTAGCCGTAAGGGGGGAGAGTGCACGGTGTTTGGGCCTCAGGCAGACCTAGCCCACTACATTGGAAAACTACCAATGCAGGATGTGTGCATCATACACAAGGATTTCTCCTTGAACAACCATTTTGTTTTGTGGGTACTTAAGGCCGCAAGTAAACTCCTATGCTTAGCCACCATCCCTCAAACAGGATTTTGCGGCAAGTTCATGACACGCATAGCTATTTGTCAAGCCCCTGGGGTTGACAGTACCCAAGCTATAGCTGCTTTTGTACTTACATCCATTCTACCCAACGCTATAGAATGTTGTAGAGAGGTTGCAAAGCGCCTCCTGTCAAAAGATCGTTAAGCTAGATGTACAAGCTTTTAATTGAAAATTATCTCTCTTCTCCATGTCATTTGGAAAGTTCAATTTACTGTTTTGTTCATGTTCAATGACAAGGCAAACTGTTTGAAAGTTGATTTTGTACATTGAGAAAAACTTGTCTAAAAAATAGCATATAAATAGATTTTTTGGTACTAGTTGTTCCCTGTCATTGACATTTCATGCAATTCTCTATGTGTCCACAAGGTAGCGAGATTTAGCCCTGCAAGCCTACTATCTGGCCCAACCTCGCTGTCTTGTGGACAACACCAATTTGACATGTTTTGCAAGTTTCTGGCAAATACAAAGCAAACATTTTACCTAATGGAAAATTTCAAGCCAACCAAAAAATTTAATTAGCTTTGGTTGCCAGTTGATTAGCCTTTTGTCCAGTTGATTAGCTTCTCACCTTCAACCATTTAACAAAATAAATGTAGAAAAATAGACATTAAGTTAACATAGAGAGACAAAAAGAGACGGATTGTATTTGTCGCAAAGTGAAAATACATTGAGTTCTCAAGAAAACTTGAATCTAGTACAAGGGTTACAAAGTAAATTGATTCCAATACAAAAGTTAGTTACAAAAAAAGGTTTTGACATCAGAGGGTATCAGTCCTACCTTAGGCGACGTGCAAGTTGCATGTCCTTGGCCATGATTGTTACATGCTTGGAACGGACAGCACATAAGAATGTGTCTTCAAAGAGACTGACCAAATAAGCCTCTACAGCCTCATGAATTGATTCAAGGGCAATTACAAACATCCAAAGCTATGTGTTGTAGCTTTGTAGCACTTCCTTACATGTCCACGTGCAAATGGTGCTTTCCTAATAAGCAGTATGTTGTCTTCTGGTAATGCCGAATTTTAGCAAACGCTTGATAAAATCATCATGTTCTTTGCGGTCAACGTTGTGGGGGCCTCTGAGCTGCTTGTGGCTTTGCTCTCTACGGATTCCTATAGAATTTTGACTTTCGACGGTGCTTGGGAGGTGGTTGGGGGGCATCTTCATCCGGATCATAATCCTCATCTTCACTGCTACGCTCATCATTGTTGGGTTGATCAGAAGGCATGGCACCCATTCCTCTGGGCAGTGACTTGCCGATCACAGTGTGGTGACCTGGGCCAGATGGCATCAATCCCATTTGGCCTGGCAACGTCTTCCCGCCCACCCTATGGTTCACTGGGATGTCCTCCCCTTCCCACAATGAACGTTCATCGGATGTGTCCGTCTCTGTTCGATCCGAGTCAGCTAGATCTTCAGGTTGTCGATTTGCATGCATCTTCTGCTTTCTACGCACCTCAATGGTCTTTGGATTCTTCTTTGCAGTCTGTTTTGTCCTTGCCATCATGAAAGTAGTTTGAGGGGCTTCTTAGAGCTTGTGGTGTTCGGTGAGGGAAGGAGTGTTATGTGTTTGAGAGGGCGGGGGGGGAGTCACCTCTTTATATAGGGTGGCAATATAAAGGTGGGTTCACATGGTGGAAAAGAGCCGCTAAAAGCACAAGAAAATAATCTTTTGAATTTTAAAACCACATGAAATTGGAGAACTATTCAAACACACAGAGTGAAATGTACACTTGTAAAATTGCGTAAACAATCAAACAATGCAAACGCTTGATCCAAAAAAAGGTAGCATCCAAATGTAGTGGATTTTTCATTTTCATGAGATTCTAAAATACATCTACTACCTCCTGATCCAGACTTTTCCAACCCTAGTCCTTGATGCTTGCCACACTGAAGGTCGTGCTGGACCTTGTGAGGATCTCCAACATTCTGAGGAATGTACATGGGCCAATCAAGCACGATGACCTTGCACGTTCAATTGACACTTTGCGTCCAAAGATGGTGCGATAAAACTAGTTGAACATTTCCTGAAGATAGCATGAGCGCACTAAACCTCCTCCATGTCTTGTATTCTTGAAGTAGACACCGTTGGCACAATGTGACTTCTCCATCCCTTGCTTGCTTCAAAGTTCCAATGAACCATACATGTTCATAAATTATGCACCATGGGCATAGAGGATGTGCTGCCCAAAAAGCCACAACACATCAATGATCAAAACTAAAGCATAGTACAGACCAAGTCGTAAGATCAAGCACTCACCATATAGTGTGTAATGTTTGATTCACCCCATGCAATGAAGACTACCTTTGTGAACTCCACCACCAAATTTTGGAATTCTTGTCGTTGCTCACTGGTTGTGCTTGCAAGTCTTAGTATCTTCATCATCTTGTCGAATACCGCCCAAACATGTTGTCGGCTAAGCACAACACTTGCATTTCTATCATTGTCCGTTGTATACTTGCAGAGATCCTTCCACAACTCCCATCTACCTTCAAATGTTGATGTTTCGGTAGCAGCACCCCTTTCCTTGGACCGAACCCTCTTCAAAAAATGCATTGCCTTTAGTCCACTCATGGACACTTACATTGTTCTTTTGTGCAACAATGGAGGTGTTGGTCCCATGACAACCTATTGAATTTAAGAGCCCTTCCACTTTTGAGATAGCTTCAAATGACCTCTCCGCAGGCTTCGTTGTAAAGGCATAATCAATATGAAGCTTTAATAAACGATCAAAGATGCACATAAAAGCATGAAGTGTGCAAAAATGCACATTTTTGAGAGGGAAGTTAATTAAAAGGTTCCATTCACTGTCTTTTGCGGCATAATTAGGCTCCTCAGCATAGGACATCATAGAACCAAATGCTCCCACACATGTGTAATTTGTGAATTGTCATCTTCCTCTGTTTCGTCGACCATTGCGATCTTGCGTGCATTCACCTTACAGCCCTTAATGCAAAATGGACAAGGATATAGAGCTCCTGCCCCTTGTTTGCACCCTACAATGCACTTGATTGTTTTCAAATTGCCACTTAAGTGCCAATCAACTTCAAACTCCCCTATGCCATCTACTTGGAGTTTTTCCCCAGCTAGTTGTGCCTTAATGACATCTGCTATCTACAGAATCCCACCTAAGTGCCAATCAACTTCAAACTCCCCTCTGCCATCTACTTGGAGTTTTTCCCCAGCTAGCTGTGCCTTAATGACATCTGCTATCCACAGAATGCGTTCAAAAATCCAAGCAAGCACTCCATGGGTCTCCTTGAGAACCTCAATAGCACGAACCCACCAAATTTCATTCTCCGATTGCACACTAAAAGATGGTGCACAATCCTCGTTCATAGCTGTACGTTTTGCATGAAATAATGCCTCGTTCATGAGAATAATACTTATTCTTTCTAATCTTCGTTTCTTCATAATCTGACACTTGTCTAGCTTGAGCACAAACACCAACTTTGAGCGTAGCATTGAAAAATGTCCAAAATAACATAAGAAAAACCATAATTAAAAAACAAAGACTGCATTACTGTAGCCTCACCATTAGGTGGTACACCATAAAAATGTACCATTGCCATTTGAAGCCTTCTCAAATCAACAAAAATATTATTTGACAGTGAGGAAGGAAATCCCTTGTCCACCTTGTCTGCACCTACGCTTGCATTAGTACGTTTCTTAACTCCTTTGGACCACTTAGTAAAGATGGATGAAGGTATTATCTCCTCTATGTGCAAATAGCCTCCTATTCAAAAGTACACATCTTCGTTCGAGGCCTTCTTAGCAAGATTGACCTTAAGTGGTATAGGAAAAACATTCTCAGTAATTCCTCTTTCCCTTAAATCATCCTTAAGGAGACCATATAAGGCAATGCATCCCTTAGTACTAATTCCAACTTCATCACAAGACTTATGTACATCAACATCGCTCACAAGATTTGAAAACTTTTGCATCACCTCCTTTGTGACAGCATTGTTTAAATGTTCTGCATTTGGTGCTCGTAAAAGATCTACAACATCCAATTTCTTGAGGCACAAACTTAACAAATGGATGCAATCCTCCTGGCTATGGCCATCACATAGCTCTTGGATAAAATTTCTATAAGAATGAACAAAAACATTATTACAAAATTCTTACAAGAATAGACAAAAACATTACCACAGAAACACAGATTGGAGAGTAGCAAAATGTACCTTGTAGCTGTAACCCTTCTTTTTTTAGCACCACCTTCGGGGGCTAAAGTGCCTATGGCATTGAAGCTCTCTTACGTTCCCTTGCACCTAAGGGCATATTTTTAAGATGCAAGATCTTATCTTCAAGCTTTGCAATCTTAGCATCCTTCTCTTCCACCTGTAGCTTAAGAGTTTCCACTTCCTCTTCCGCATGAAAGATCCTTTCACACAATCCACTAGTGGTATGGAAAAGAAGTTGACATTAATGCAAAGACTATTGTGCAATATCAACTCTAATAGTCGACAATCGCTTGCAGTATCCAAGAAGACCTTTCTCCCTTCTACCTACATATTGTAAGAATGAAGCAAGGCTATTGAATGTTGGGTACACATTGATGGCTGGATCATTAGGGTAGAGGCAACCATGCACCCAAAGGTCCACATTGGTGTGACCTGTAGCACGATGTTGTTGTGCAGCTTGCAAGTAATGACGCTTTGAGGGTGCGAAGTCCTTTTGCAACCGACATGTAGAGAAACCGTTTCCGAACTTGACAATCTTGTTGTGGATGGGAGGTTTGTAATGTTGCCTAGCTCCATGGCAAGGGGAATCAAGCTCGCCTTAAGCAAGAGTGGAGAGCTGCAGTAGAGGCACTGAGTGGAGAGGTGAGCTATAGAGTAAAGAGCTATGGGATGGAGAGCTTCAAGAGAGCTATGGAGTGGAGAGGAGAGCTATGGAGTGCAGAGGAGGGCTATGGAGTGGAGTGCTGCAGGAGAGGTACGGAGTGGAGAGGAGGGCTATGGAGTGGAGATCCATGGGGGGGAGATCTGCAGCAAAGCTATGGAGTGGACCTGCAACAAAGAGATGGAAGGAGGATGCTATGGAGTGGAGATCCATGGGGGGGAGAGTTGTAGCAAAGCTATGGAGTGGACATGCAACAAAGAGAGGGAAGGAGGAAGTGTGTGTGCTGAAAAGTAGGAGAGAGAAGAGAGAGGAAGAGGAGTGAGAGAGGGAAGGAGGTAGAGTGTGTGCTAAAAAGTAGGAGAGAGAAGAGATAGAGAGGAGTGAGAGAGAGAAGTGATTTTGGAGGAAAATAAAAAAGGTGGGAAGTTTCATATTTGCAGGTCTAGCTGTGAGATGGAGAGAGAAAATTGATTTTTGAGTGTATATATATAGGTTGGGGAGAAGTTTTGAGTAAAAGTGAGGGTTTTTTGACAAAGGCCACAATGTCACACCGTCGGTCAGAGGTGAGGAACAGGTACAATGCCTGTAGTCCAAAGCCGGCATGGTTGGACATAGAGGAGTGGGTGGGGATTGCATGAGAGACACATGACAATCCAGACAGATTTCAGCAGCAGAGAGATGCAACCAGAGCACGTTTGGAGTCTGTTGGAGAGTCACATCTTGGGAGTGGAGGCTATGACACACTTCGACACGAGTTTGTAAGTATTATACGTATGCTTTGCATTGTTGAAGATATATATGAAGTTTGAAAATTTATCTCATGATTAAACCATAATTTTGTAGGAAGTTGCCATGAAGAACCTTCCCACACACCGAGAGGAGAAGTATGGGTACAAGCATGGACTTGTGGCCCTTTTGACTCAGTTGTAGGAGGAGGAAGAGGACGTCGACTGGGAAGCATTACCATGACGGTCTTCTTGATAAAATCTTACTCAATCATCTTCATACAGTCTTCTTTGTACAGTCTTTTTTGTAGCTGGTGTCTTCTTGATACAGTCTTACTCGATGATTGTTTGCATGTACAATTTTGTAGTGCTTATGTTTATGGTTTTGCATTTCATTTGTGATTATGATTTATTTCACAATTATGTTATGGTTATGGTATGGCATAGAGGTTTTGGTCATGGTTTGGCAATCAAGTTATGGTTATGTTTTTTCAATGATGGTATGACAATCATGGTATGGTTAGGATTTGACAATCAAGTTATGGTTATGGTTTTCAGTGATGGTATGTCAATCATGTGATGGTTATGGTTTGGAAATCAAATTATGGTTATGGTTTTGCAATGGTGGTATGGTTGTTATGGTTATGGTATAACAAGCAAGTTATGGTATGGGAAGTGGGTTATGTCAATGGTTTTGTAGTTTTTGAATCATGTTTTAATTATGGCTATTAAATATTTATGCCATTGTGCCCATGGTTTGGGAGTTGATGTTATGGTTATGCTTTTAAGAACTTGTCATGATTAACCTTTTGATTTTGTGGTTTTGTTCTTTTTACAATTTTGCTAATCTGTATGCACCCATTCTTTAGCGTCAACTTGTAGGTGGAGTGCGGTTGCTTGTGCACTCTTCCTTTGGGTAGAGAGGGTTGTTTCTGTTGCTATAGTACATGAAGCATCAATTCCCAGCCTTCTCTGTCCAAACAAATTTTGCAGGTCTAGTCGTCCAAATAGAATTCGGTATAAGCGCCAGTATAGGTCTTGGAAGAAGCGTCGGTATGACAAACAATTTTCGGTGAGTAAAATGGCGTGTATACAGGCATAGATAACTACGGGTATTTCGACTGTAATAGATGCATGTATTTCGATGATCATTACTGGTACATATACCGATGCTACGATTTGGCGTTTATTAATGCTTATTTCAACGTATTTTACTTTTAAAAGAAACGTTGTCTTGCACCCATTTTTGCGCGACATGTTATAGTGTGTCCACCTCGGGTGGGAGCCCACCTGGATGTGAACCAACCAAAAGAAGAGCCAGATGGTTGCTCCTCACCAGGTGATTCTCGTTTGACATCTACATTACAAAGAGCAGTAAGAGATTTAGCTTTCCCCCCTACTCACTCATCTATAAATAGGTACACAAGTATATTAGCACACAAGCACATAGATACATATACATGCTGGTAGACCTAAGTAGAGGCTAGTAGTGCCAAATGTCAAGTGGCACCTCTTTAGATATCATCACAGTCTCAACCGTGGTAAAACCAAGCGACACATTGTGGTAATCCATGCATGAGTGGATCAATGACTGCAACCCCAAGATTAAAAAAGGACTATACCCGAGAGGAAGCGTCTAACCTTCGGGTGCTATGCTCCCATACTTAGTGCATACATACATGCATAAACAAATATATATGTACACAAAAATATATATACAATTACGTAATGTAGCCATCGTTTTGAGTATAGATAAATAGTTATGGTTGTAAATGTAGCCCATCGTTTTGTGTTGTGTGTAGTGCGAGAGTGCTCGCTGCTTCTGTAGAGTGCTATGAAGAAGAGCTTCTTTATTGTGCTTCTTGTGCAGCATCTCTTCACAACAGCTCCTTGTTCGAGGGGTTACTTTTCACATCGCATGTCTGCCTCCATTCTGAGGTACGGTATTGTTAAAAGCTGTCCAATCTAATGCCTATTCTGAGGGTCCATGGAGTTTATGTAAAGAAGGTCTTTTTCATAGCACTCTACAGAAGTAGGAGCATACCTACACTGCACACACCACAAAATGGTTGCTCCTCTATAACCATTTCTCTTTATCTCCCTATTTCTTTATCTTCCTCTCTCTCTCTCTCTCTCTCTCTCTCTCTCTCTCTATATATATATATATATATATATATATATATATATATATATATATATATATATATATATATATCTTTCTTCCAAAGGATATCTCTATTTGTCTCTCTCCCTCTTTCCCTCTTTCTCCCCACGGATATGTCTACTTCTCTCTCTCTCTCTCTCTCTCTCTCTCTCTCTCTCTCTCCCTCCCTCTTTCCTTCCCCTCTCTCTCTTTCTCTATTTCTCTCTCCCTCTATCTATCTATCCCTCTCTTTCTCTCTCTTTTCCTCTCTCCCTCTATCTTTCCCTCTCTCTCTCTCTCTCTCTCTCTCTCTCTCTCTCTCTCTCTCTCTCTCTCTATATATATATATATATATATATATATATCCCTCTTTCCTCTCTTTCTCTCTTTTCCCCTCTCTTTCTCATTCCCTCTTTCCCTCCCTCCCTCTCTCTCTCTCTCTCTCAAACCATTTCCTAACAAATACATTTTGCACACTCATTTGCAAACAAATCTAACACGAAGAGATTCTAACAAATCTAACATTTGCAAACAAATTTAGCAAATCTACCATGGACAAAGAGATTTCATCTACGTCACAACGCAACCTATATCAAATGAACGAGGTATGTCTCTCTATCTCTATCTTTCTCATTTTGTTTTTTCATTTATGCATGTATGTGTGTGTATGTGTGTCTGCGTGTTTCTATGCAAGTGTTTGTGGAGTAGAATACAATAGCAAAAGAGGGGGGGGGGGGGGGGGGGTCTTTTGTGTTTAGCTTAGGTTGTAGCGCGGTTGCCCGTTAGGTTGAGCTTCCAAGGATGAGTGTGGTGAACCCCCTTTGAGGAAGTTACCGAAAGAAAGTCAAAGCTCCTCCTTGACCCAAACATGCATGTGTGTGTTTGTGTGTGTGTGTGTGTGTGTGTGTGTGTGTGTGTGTGTGTGTGTGTGTTGTTGTTGTTGTTGTTGTTGTTGTTGTTGTTGTATGAGGGAGATGTGGAGAGAGATGGACTAGGAAGAGAGGGAGTAACGGAGTGAGAGTTTGAAGGTGGAGGGGGGGGGGGGGGGGGGGGGGGGGGGGGGGGAGGGGAGGGGGAGGGGGGAGGAAGGAGCTTGAAGATGAGGTGATGGCAGAGAGGAAGGAGGCAGGGTATGCAGCAAAAACGTGGCATACTCTGTCCTCCTTCTTTTTTTAGGCACTAGGATTTACCACCGCGGATATTACTGCGCTTATTTTCGTGACTCGTCATTTCAAACGGATACAAGAGTATCCGAGGTTGCAAGGAAGGGGGGGGGGGGGGTACAAACCACCCCCTCTACCCTTAGATATCAATTTTTTTCATTTCTTCGCCTTTTGAGTTCTTTTATAAAGATTTTTTATTTTTTTATGAGTACTTTTGGATGTTTTTTAATTGCATTTTTAAGTTTACGTTTATTTAAAAATATTTGTAGCTCTCATTGCACTTTATTCTCTTTGAATTTATTATCATTTCTTTTTTTAATTGAAATTTAGAACTTTTTCTAATTAATTGTTATTTTTTAGGGCACTTATGACTAAATAAAAAATTTATCGCGTGTGCAGGATATCGATTGGGAATCGTGGCCCCCCCTAGAGACCCTGAGTGCGATCGGTGACTCATGGAAAAACACCCTTGTCCTTGCGCCAAGTGCAAAAGGGAAATCCCTCGCTTGAGACGCATTGCATTGGAGCACGTGGAGAACAAAGGGCTTTGGCATCCTCGAAAAAGCACTGGAAGAGATGATAGCACCACTCACCCATTGCTTGAGGAGGTGTCCCACTGGTCTGTGTTTAGGGGTGGTGCAAATGCGCGCAAGGCCAAACAGCAGAGACAAGAGCTATTGGACGATTTGGGTGCACCGCATGATGATCCTCCCATTAGCTCTACTTCTACAGCTCCTGTGGCGTCTCAATCGCACTTTGAGACAGAGGATGAGCACATGTTCGCCATGTGTCATGAGTAATTGGAGCAAGGAGAATTGCTAGCCTAGCACTCAACGAGCAGCAGCAACGGAGGATAGATTGATGGCGAGTGCTCAAACATCTCTTTACGACGGTGCATAGTATTTGGTGGTCCGGGCATAGTTGGAAGTCCTCAACTTGCAAGGGAAATCGATTGGAGCAATGCAAGTGTCGATGCACTCCTTGGGTAAGTTTGAAATATTTCTCCTTAATTATATACCCTTCCTCGCTTTATGGTGCCGCCTCCTTGCATTTGTACTAATACGCTTGTTTGTTATAGTTTGATGGGAAAAATGTTACCAAAAGATCACCACATGCCTCCAAATCATCGACGAGCTAGATCGTATGTCACTGCACTTGGAATGGAGTATGAGTGCATCCATGCATACATCAACGATTGCATGCTATACCGCAATGAGCAGGCACATGCTACCTTGTCCCGTGTGCGGGGAAGCACGATATAAGGCTGGAGTGAGCGGGGTGCACCTACCCTACAAGGTATTGAGACATTTTCCATTAGTTCTTCTCATTCAACACGTGTTTAAAAGCAGGTATACTGTGGGGCTTCTTGCGTGGCACGCCAACCACCACTCAAATGATGAAATGATGCGTGTCGCTGCTGATTCACATGCATGGACGCACATCGAAACTCAATGGCCAGAGTTCGGGTTGGAGCCTCCACACTTGAGGCTTGGGATAGCAAGTGATGGTGTCAACTCCTTCGGCACTAAGTCTACTTCATGGAGCACTTGGCATGTGGTGATTGCATGGGAGACAACCAAGAAGGGCAATATACTTCTTTTCTTACTTCTGCCAGGGAAGTACAAAGTGTCAAATATTGACGTCTAACTCAAGCCCCTCATCAAGGAGTTGGAGGAGTTATGGAGAGGCATTTCTGTTGTAGATATCTCACTTGCGAAGGGGGGAAGAGAAGCCTTTGTGAGGGGAATCCTTATGTGGACTATGCACGACTATCCTGGGCTTGGAGAGATTTTTGGTATCTCCCTTTTCCTCTCTCTTTCTCTCTCTCTCTCTCTCTCTCTCTCTCTCTCTCTCTATCTATCTATCTCTATCTCTCTCCATTTAGTTTTTTCTCCCTAACAATATGATATGTATGCAGGGTTGTCCACATCGGGTCACAATGCATGTCCTAGTTGCGGGCCATCATTGGTGATAGAGAGGCCCAATGCCTTGCACAAGGTAATCTTTCCAAAAAACCATCGTTTCTTACCCCAAGGGCATAGCAAGCATAAGGCTCCAAAAAATGGGAAGACCCCTCTAAAGCTCACGATGGCATATTGGGCAACCATTTGGGAAGAGCACTACAAAAACAATCCAACTCCGTGCCCTCCACCAAAAGGTATGTCAAAGTATTCCATATTTTTAAGGATTACATATTGGAAGGACTTAAAAATACAACACCTCTTGTATCCCATGCACATATTCAAGAATGTAGCCTCTACTACTCCACACCGTGTCCCCAATGGAAAGATTGTGCTTCCTAAAGCACCATGGATGCTTGCCAAAGAAGAATTAGACAAAGTGAAGGGTACCATTTCTTCTATTTGCACACCAACAGGATACATAAGGTGGCTAAAGGGAGCTTTCACAAAAGCAAAGAAAGGTGGAAGAATTCAATTGTATGGGTTGAAGTCCCATGATTGGCACAAGATGCTTCAGGTTATGTCCCTCTCCCTATTCTATATATAGTTTGTATGTATGACTTTCTCTCACTTTCCCTCTCCCTAATTCTCATTTTGTAGTTCATTTTACCGGTGAGTATGTGTATATGTCGGGACAAGAAAGTCAGGGATGCTATTTTTAAACTTGGAGAGCTAGTAAAGTACACAACAAGACTCCACTCAACTACACTTCTTTTATGTACACAATAATCTCAACTAGCACTTAGTGTATCCTTGTGTGTTTTCTTGTAGATTTATGAGCTCCAAGAAAATTGAAATAGATGCTATCCCTACTGCTCAGTCACTTGCAGCAGAAACTGTGTGTGCCATTCAGGATGCATTTCCTCAATCGGTTCTTCTTAATCAAATCCATCTCGTGGTTCACGTGGTGGAGGATATTTCTATATGTGGAGTAGTGCACGCACGATGGATGTTCTTCTTAGAGAGGTTTTTAAAGACTCTCAAAGATTTTGTGCGGCTACGGTCTCAACCAGAGACATGTATGGCTGAAGGGTGGATCATATAAGAGACATTTGTTTACATCTCAGAGTATTTGGCACAAGTTGATCCTTCAATGCCTTGCATGTGGTCAGACAAGGAAGATGCAAGGATGACTTCACACTTGTAAAGTGGAAAGGAAAAACTACTTAACATGGATATGAATCTATCCCGAGTGGTCAATAACTTTTAAATTCTCAATGAAAAGATTATGACCAAGTGGGTGGACTTGTGGATAGTGGCAAACGCAAAGCGTTTGCAAGAGAGAGAAGCGTGGAAACAAGCACATGGAGGAAAGAGGGCACCCCCAGTGCCTAGACACCTTGCATGTTTCCCAGATCTCATTAGTGCGGAGTGGATTCATGAGAGAATGACCGAAGCAAAAGCGCGCGGAGAAGACATCACCAACAAAGAATGGGAGTATGCACGAGGCTACATACCAAAGGTAGAGTACTCATATACCTAAACCATATTGTAATTTCTTTTCTTGATTTTATCTTTGTATTTGATAAAATATATTTTCCTATTTTGTAGTGCCTTTCTTTTAACTCTATGTGGTCAAATGGTCGTCACTTTTGTACGCGCCACATTGACGAGCATAGAACCACTATGGATTCTACCATCATAGGCAACTTTGACAAAACGGTGATGAAGCCAGGTATTGTGGAACTATTGAAAGGATACTAAACATTAATTTTAGAACCTTTCATACCTTCATCTTCGAGTGCGAGTGGTTTGTAAATGTGTCTAGACGACATGAGAATGGCCTCTACATGGTGGACTCTTGTGTGCATCACACAAGGAGGTATGACAATTTAGTTTTACCGTGCAATTGTGAGCAGGTGTGTGACAACTACCTTTTTTATTCTTATTTGCTTGTAGCATTAGTTATACCAATGTTACTCACTTTGAGATTTTATTTTATAGGTCATCTATATCCCAGCAATCCACCAACCAAAACTTTGGTTCGTAATTCCTGTAACACCTCTGGGGAGAACCATTTTTTCCACTTATGAAGTGGAGACCATCTTCGACCCTCTTCCACCTACAACTTTGGATGAGGTGGAGATAGAGCAAAGGGAGGTGTACGAATCAAGTCCGGTGGCGGAAAGTCTTAGCGAGGATGATTGTTATAATGATGAAGATGATGAGATGGAGTATGAAAAATTTGAAGATGATGAAGCCAACACATCCACAAACGATAATTCCATTTCTCTCTTTATTGATTTAGGAGCCATGGGCTTAGAATTAGATGATGCTTCATGTAGGGATCTTTTGGAAGATGATTCATAAACATTTTGCATACTTTAAGTTATGTAGATTTTTTATCGTGTAATCCATTCATCTCTCTCTCCCCCTCTTCCTCTCTCTAATTTTGTGAGCATCATCAATTATGTTAATCAAGTGACAATGATTATTTTAGTTGTAACCAATTGTAATCTTATTATCCCCCCCCCCCCCCCCCCCCCCTCTCCCTCTTTCTTTTTCTTTCTCTTTTCTTTTTTAAATTTGAAAATTTCATACAATATTCTTTAATTTTTATTGAGAGGAGGGAAACACTACAATTTCCGTGGGGGGGGGGGGGGGGGGGGAGGGGAATGTGTAAGCCAAAATTTGAAAGTTTAGGAGCTATATTTCCCCTCAAAAATAAGTGCAGTAATATCATCGGTAAATAGCAGAAATAAATGCTATAATAGTAGCGGAAATAGTCACGGTGATAGTTTAAATACAAAAAAAATCCCCCCGTCCTCCTCTCTCTTCCCTCTCCAGTTGAGTTTGGACCTTATCTCTACAAAACGCGGTAAAAGACCGCAGTAAACAACTAGATAGTGTGGGGAGCAACATCAGCACAAAGGCAAGCAATTTCTTTGACGCCTTAACAATAGTCTCTGTAAGAAATGTGTAAGACAATAAGGATCTAGTAGCAAGGAGAGTAGAGAGAGATACGATGCAAAGTAGGTTAGTGGAAACTCAAAAACTTTAGATTAGCACACTATTACAAAGTGAATGTGGCATTCACCCATGAGCTCTCAAGGTAGAGCTTAGGTGGTGATTTAGATAACTAGAGCAGGTAGGAAAAAGGGATTAACAATCCTTCAACAAGGATGTGTTGTGTACGTCTAGTGTACACTCCATTCTACCAAATTACTCATGAGAAGGCCTCCTTATATAGATGTAAGGGAGCCTCTAAACACCCATGTATAGCCTCCCTTAGATAGACAAGTCCTAGTAGAACTCGACCATGCTTCCATGTGTGTGGCCGCCCTTGTGTAACCAATTCCAAGTAGGACTCTCCCATGCGCCCATGTGTATCCGCTTTTGGGTAGACAAGTCCTCCTAGAATCGGTCATCGACCAACGAAATCCGTCCACACCGGCTAAAGACCATCGGCCGCCAACCACCGACCAAAGACCATGGACAACCGGCCATCATCCGCAGGATAGCCATTTTCCGATTGTCTTTCGGTCAAAGTGACCCTGAATGTGCTTTGTCCCATCCATGATCACAAATAGAGATTTCATTAGCATGGAGGGCTGGCATCCACCACAATATATGTTGCACAGAGAGATGGGCATTTCAAGTATACCAACCCCCCCCCTCAATGAACACCAGAAGATGCTCTATGTTGGCCATGTGTCAACTCCAAGTTGATGAAGATGTCGAAGTAGTTGGTCTTTCCCTAGATCTTTGGTGAAGATATTTGCACAATTATCTTCAGTAGGACAATACTCTAGCTCCACAATTTCATCCTCAAATATCTCTTGAACATATTGATACTGAAACTCAATATGCTTTGTGCGTTCATGGAGGACGCGGTTCTTGACAATCACCATGCAACTCTGGTTGTCACATTGAAGTGTTGTTGTTGAATCTAGAGAAGCACATACATCCATGAGGACTTGCCTTAGCCAGATTTTTTGACAAGATGCAAAACAAGCAGCTTTATACTTTGCTTCTGTTGAAGAAAGAGTGAGGGTTGGCTGCTTCTTACTGATCCAAGAAAACACTCCAGAGCCAAGTGTGAAACAAAATCCAAAAATTGACTTTCTCTCATGCCCAATCGGAGTCACAATACCCACTAAGAGTATTTGTGTCAATGCCACTACTCCAAAAGAAGTATATGGCATGGTGTTACACAAGAAAATTAAGCTTCCCACAAGTTTTTTGTATTTTTTGATGTCTATTAAGGAAGAAGAATCTTCCATGGAGAGTTTTGCATTTACCTCCATTGGAGTGCTCTCACAGGTTTGCAATCCATCATGCCAAGAGATTTTAGGATCTATGTTGCATGCTTTTGTTGAGAGATGAAGATGCCTTTTGAGGATTGCCAAACCTCAATCCCCATACGGTAATGCAACAAACCCAAGTCTATCATTTTGAATTCAGAACTCAAACTATCACGATGTTGTTGGATGAGCTCTTTGTGGTAACCTGCAATTATCAAGTCATCAACATACAAGATAATAATGACTTGTTTTCCATTATCTCTAAGCATATATAAATTCTCTTCAGAAGCACTTCTTCTAAAGCCAAGTTTTTAAAAAAACTTATCAATTCTGACATACCATACTCTTGGAGACTATTTCAAACCATATAAAGTCTTCTTCAATTTGCAAACCTTTTGTTTTGAATGAGGTGTCTCAAACCCTAGCGGTTACTCAATATACACCTCCTCCTTCAGAAATCCATTCAAAAATGTAGACACAACATCCATTTGGTAAACAACCCACAAATAGATAGCAACAAGAGCAAGCACAAGAAGAATAGTTGTCATTCGAGTTGTGGGAGCGAAGGAGTCACCTACATCAAACCCTTCGACTTGAGAAATCATTGTGCTACTAACCTCGCTTTGTACTTTTGCAAAGACCCATCAACTTTATGCTTGAGTTTGTACACCCATTTTGTACACACAACTTTATGTTTCTTCTTTGGAGGTTAATCCACTACTTCCCAAGTGTCATTCTTTGTGATGCTATCGCACTCAAACTACTTTGCTTCCTTTCTCTTTGGATTAGCCATGGCCTCGTCCAACGGAGGTTGGCTCCTTCACATAGCCCACAATTTCTGTCATGAGAACCATGTTGACGATGTGTTCAAAGGCTCTCCTTTGCTTCTCTATTCTCTTTGACCATCGCAAACCCCCATCGTCTTTATGAGGATTGTGAATTTGAGGGTTTTGAGCATAAAAAAGCCGTTGAGCCCATTTTGGTAGTGGCTTTTCATGTGATGCATGCTGCAACAGGTTGGTTAGATTTATTTGAGTTGTCATCATCAGACAAGTCCTCCTCTTGATTTTTTACCTCACTTTGGTTTGGCACATGGTGAGTTATTTCTTCATTTGATGAGATAGTGGACGAACCTGGTTTCTCCACCGCATGTGGCCCTTCTTCAAATACCACATCCCGACTGGTGAGTATTTTCTTTTCCTCTGGATCATAGAGTCTATAAGCCTTAGAATTTTCACTGTATCCAAGAAATATGCACTTCTTGCTTTTGGCTTCTAACTTTGCTCTTTGTGAATCAGGAATATGTGCATAATAGAAACACCCAAATGTTTTGAAATGCAAGATCGAAGGTTTCTTACCAGAATAGGGACTCTGGCACACCCTTGGCTTTAAGTATACACCTTGCAATTTCTACCACCGTTCAATTGTGACGCTCCAAAACTCCATTCTATTGTGGTGTGTAAGCTGCAGTAAGATGACTTTTTATGCCATGCTCGTTGCAGTAGTTGTTGAATTTATTTGAGATGAATTCTCCTCCTTGATCTGTGCGAATCTTCTTCACCTTCTTTCTTGTTTCATTTTCTACAAGCTTTCACCACATTTTAAACTTTCCAAAAGCTTTAGACTTCTCACGAATGAAAAACACCCTTCTATTAAAGTCGTCGACTAACAGCAAAAAGTAGAAAGGTCCACCCAAAGCGGATGTAGACACTTTACCATAGAGATCCGCATGTACCAATTCTAGAGGAGCCTGAGCTCGATTACTACTCTCTTGTAGAAATTCCTTTCTTTGTTTCTTGCCCATCATGCAAGACAACATTGCTTAAGTGACTAAATATCTCATGCCATAATTGAGTTGTACCTTTTTTTGTAGTGACTGTAATAAGTGCAGATAGTTCATAGAGGTTGTTGCACCTTATGCCCTTTCCCATTGAGTTGCCTAATCCAAGATTTTTGCTCCACTTTTCTTGAAACCGACAAGAAACGGACTTCAAGATCAGTGATTGCAGCAATGGACAACAAATTTTTCTTGATTTGAAGCACGTACAACACATTAGAGAGCTCTTTACTTTCACCTGTAGCTGCTAAAAAATAAATTATCATAGACCCTTCGGCTGAACATTTGGCATTAAGTATACCAGTCGTTCTTACTAGTTATATGTCCAGATGCACCACTATCTAGAATCCAAGAACCATCACCAAGCGGAGTTTGTGCTGATTAGCATACTTATTCTATGATGGCCCATAGTTCAAGGTTTTTCTCAACATTGTTGGCGGATTCTCTTTCCTTCCAAGAAGCTTTCATGGTGCCGTTCTTCTCATCTGATTTCTTGTTTTTGCAGTCTTTAACAGCATGACCCTTCTTGTCACAGTAAAAACAGCTACCTAAAATTTTTCTTTTTGGGATTCTTCTTAAGTTCTTAGAATCATTTGACTTAGTCCCCTTGCCTTTTGCATCGGTTGTGAAGGAAACATCACCTCCACCATCCATGGTCGTGAGTCGCAACTCCTCTTCAAGCAACATTGCACTTAGTTCTTCAAACAGAAGAGGATTTAGACGAACCTGAGCGTTGAGTGCCGTAATGAGACCATCATATCTCATTGAAAGTATATGAATGCAGTGCCGAGCTAGATCTTTCAGAGAAATAGCCACACCAATGGCAGTTAATTGATCTTGGAGGTCCTTAATCCACTTGATAAAGGCCTCCACCTTCTCTCCATCAGCAAATTTCTCAACAGTAAGATGATTTTCCAGATTTTGAATTCCGGTGTGATTGTGCACCTCATATTGGCAAGCCAATATGTTCCAAGTTTCATGTGCTTTAATGGTATGCTAAACAAAAGTGCAGATAGAATCACATATACACATTACAATGGTGCATAATGCATCTGCATTCCTTCTTTTCCAGGCACGTAGAAGAGTAGCATCCGGGGGAATTACAATGCTTGGATTTGCCGAATCATATATTGCAGTGGGCTCGGGGTCTGCAATGATTTAGTCCCAACACCACCATACCCAACAATTCATATGAATCCAAAATTGCGGAAAAAATTGAATTTTTCACAATGTGTAGTTGTTGCCATCAACTTTCTAAGTTGCATTATACGTTATAGGGGATACGTATAATACGCCATATATGGCTGTATTATACAAAACCTCATATTTTACAAACGTATTATACGATGCCACATCAACAAAAACGGGCAACCATATTATTTATTTGATTTTTTTATCGAATATTTTCTCGATTGAAAGATCTTTTGATCTAAAGATCTTTAGATCAAAAGATATTTAGATCTAAAAACTCTCTATATAAGAGCAACGTAGTGTGATCACATAGCATCTCCCAAGTAAACAAGAGATGAGTAAGAAAATATAAATACTAACAAAAAACTTATGAATAAAAAATAAAAAATTGAAGTTTTAAATAATATTATATATAGTTAAAAACTAAACTAAAAGTTGAAACTTAAAAATAAAAAATTAACAATTGTTTAGTAATGCAACAAAAAGAAGATAAAAATAAAAAAGAGTTAAGTTTAGTTTGGTAGCTTGGGAAAAATTAAATCTATCTATCAAGCTATTTATATGTCCACCTATCTTTTATCTCTTTTTGTTATTAAATTTTCTTATGTATCTATTACATTATCTTTAATTTACTTGTATGTGTGTCTATTTATCTATTTGTTAATATATTTATTTTTTAATCTATAAATCTATCTAACTTTCTTGCTATCTATCTATGTATCTATCAATTGTCTACCTATCTATTTGTTTATCTATATGTCTATCTATCTATTTATCTACCTATCTATCACTACAAGAGTTTCTTTGTATTAGCGATGCTAGCAGTGTGACGCTCAAATGTGAAAGTCCACGGCGCCGCTATGCACGTCGTTATATTAATTGATGCATAGCACGGGCATAGCGACGTCGACAGGGGAAAAAAATAAACCGAGAGCGCCAAAAACTCAGATCTCAAATTTGAGTTTTGACGCTCTCAATTTACAGGTATACCCATGCTGCTCTCTCTCTCTCTCTCTCTCTCTCTCTATCTATCTCTCTCTCTGCCTACTCCCCTCCTCGCCCCCCCCCCCCCCCCCCCTTCCACACACACACACACACACACGAGGAGAGGAAAGAGAGCTAGGCATTCTCCTTCCCTCTCCTCCCTCTCATGTTCCCTTCCCCTCTCTTTCTCTCTCCCACTCACACACATTGTGTATATGAGTGTGTGTGTGTGTGTGTGTGTGTGTGTGTGTGTGTGTGTGTGTGTGTGTGTGTGTGTGTGTGTGTGTGTGTGTGTGTGTGTGTGTGAGAGAGAGAGAGAGAGAGAGAGAGAGAGAGTGTGAGAGAATGTACACACATGAATAAACAAAAAACACATACACACACACACATTGAATGTACAAAGATTGTACACACACATGCATAAACAAAGAACGCATACACATACACATTGAGAGAGAGAGAGAGAGAGAGAGAGAGAGGGAGAGAGGTAGATTTAAAAAATAGAGAAAAGGAGAGAAAATGTGAAATGAAATGTTATATTAAGCGTCTTCAAAATTTCAAAATGATTTATGAGACCAATCCGATAAACTCCTTGTGGATCGAATATAATGTCTGTGTTGTCCAAGAAAATAGTGCATTGATCGGTAAAGAGCTTCGTCAATGTCTGTCTTTGTAAATAGACGTACTATGACATATATAGATAAAGAGAGAGGGAAAGAAAGAGAGAGAGAGAGAGAGAGAGAGAGAGAGAGAGAGAGAGAGAGAGAGCTGACATAGGTTTAAGATTTAGTTTTTATATTTAAGTTAGAGTTTAGGTGTAGATTTAATATTAGAGCTTTGGGGTTAGGTTTAGGGTTTAACTCAAGATTAATTAAGGTTTAGAGCTGAAGAAGAGGGCCAACCATCTCTCTCTTTTTTGTAGAGCTTAAAGGTGTTTGAAGCTAGTTAGCTTTGGAATGTTCAAAGGTAGGCAACAACACTAGCTGCTAAAAGCGTTCTCCATCTGTTGAGCTTGAGTGATGGAAGAGGAAAGTGGATAACTTAGGACTTTCACAAAGTATCAAGTTGGCTTGTGTGTGTGTGTGTGTGTGTGTGTGTGTGTGTGTGTGTGTGTGTGTGTGTGTGTGTGTGTGTGTGTGTGTGTGTGTGTGTGTGTGTGTGAGAGAGAGAGAGAGAGAGAGAGTGAGGGAGCACTCGCGGTGTTGAGTAGAAATTAGAGCAAAGCTGTGAATTGCTACAGCTGAACAAGAGGCAAAGGGGTTTCGTCCACTACATGCATTGTCATGTAGACGTGGGCGTGTAGATTTCTCATACCCACAAATATAGGCATTGACCAGGTCCCTTCTTGGTAGTCAACCACGAGGGAATGTTGTAGTTGACAATGACAAATGGCCATACACTGTAAGATGTTGACCTCTGATAAAATGGATTTACGTCATCCATAGCTAGTCGAGGCGTAAATTTTGAGCTTCCCTAGCAAAATCCGGACATGTGTCGTCTCTATCCTTCCAAGCCGTGCAATCTGCAAGAATCTACAGCACCCATCCAAATATATATTCTCCTCGTGCCATGATGCTAGGGCGGCCATGGACTTACATTCAAAGAAATGTTTGATGCAAGGCAGCAGAGAAAAGTGTCTCAAAACCTTCTATGGAATTTTTTGTCGATGGAGATCCACTCAATATCTCTCGGAATCACATTTCAGACACTTCTTCATGTCTATGTATTCCCCTCTGAAAAGAATGCAGTCGTTAGGACAAGCGTGAATAGAATTGTAATCCATCCCCAAGGCATCCATTTCTAAAACTAATGGATTCAAAGGATCCACAATAGCCAAAATAGGAGTTGTAGCTAGTACGTCCTTCAGAGCATCAAAATTTTATTGTTGAGATGGACCCCACTGAAAAGTTATGCCCTTGGCCTTCAATTGGTCTTTCATTGGAACTACAATGTTAGAGTAGCTTTTAACGAACCTACAATAAAACCTAAAAATACCAAGAAAATATGAAGCTCTTCTAGATTTTTGGGAGAGTCCATCTCCGAATGGTTCTACTTTAGATCAATCCGTGTATAGCCCATAAGCTAAAATAGCATGCCCTAAATAGTGAATCTCCTTCTTGAGAAAATCACACTTGTATTCTTTGGCATATAACGTATGTTCTCTCAACAACTCAAACACTTGCTTGAGATATAATAAAATGATCTTCTTTGGAAGAACTATATACGAGAATGTCGTCAAGAAAAACAATAACAAACTTGCCCATATATGGTCTCAAGACTCTATCCATAAGCGTCATGAAAGTAGTTGGTGCATTGGTCAACCCAAAAGGCATAACCCAAAATTCAGTGTCCAAACCTTGTTCGGAATGAAGTCTTGGGTATATCCGCAAGCCTTATGCGTACTTGATGATATCCTGACTGTAAGTCTATCTTTGTAAAGATACGGGCATTAACATCATATTAGTGAATTTGGAAATTTTCCAATTCCCACTTTCAACAAGAGCTTAAATTTGACCACGTTGTCAAATCTTAGCCAAAGTTTTGAGAGCATGGTTTGGAATATCTTTTTAAGTACTACCTTGTGTAAGGCTTTCATCTTATAAAGTAGTTTGAGATTTGTTCATATCCATGGTGAGGATCTTGGTCGTATAGAACCTCTACCAAGATAGTCAGCAAGCTGACATTCCACCTCAGCAGCCTCAAATTGGCTCATTCGGTAGGGTGGTTTACTGACGGGTTTATTTCCTGAAACCACGTCTATTTCATGCTGCACAACCCGTGTCGAAGGTACCCCTAGTGGTAAATCATGTGTAAAAACATCTTTATATGCCATTAATAATTTCCTTATACTGCTAGCAACATTTTCTTGTTTGAGAGAGAGAAGTAGTTGTAGATGGAATAGAAGAGAGAGAAGCATGCAGCGTTGAGAAATTGTCCAATAAAACATGATCTACATTAGAAAGAAAATGACACATGGAGTAACACAACAAAACTTGTTGTATTTCATTATTAGAAGTGAGCTTCATAAGCTATATTGTACAAATGATTGATGAAGAAGGCACATCCTTCTCTCCCAATAGCAGTACGTGCACACCGTTGGATTCAAATATTAAGATGTTGTGCTCATATCTACGCTTAAATGATGGTCCTAGACTCTGTAACCACTCTCTACCCAGTACCACATATGCCCACTTCATATTCATAACTTGGACATTCAAGGATGTTTGATACCCTTGAATTTCCAATGGCACATCTCTCACTTGAGTGTCCCACACCTCGGCATCATGGTTGGTCATTATGAATACCTTATAATGGTGGAAACTCTGAGCGTGAGGAAACATGAGCCATTTCACTAACGTATAGTTAATGAAATTGTGCAAAGCACCATCGTCTACCAAGATCCGCACCTTTTGCCCTTGGATGGACCCATGCATACACACCAACTCATGGGGACCAAAGGTTGGGTTCCACATGGAAGTCATGATACAACATTTATGTATCACCTCGATGTGTGTTACCTCCACATTGGAAAAACAAGAGGAGGACTCAAGAGGTAGCAACTACACTATGTGTGTTGCCCACTCTTTTCCTTGGGCATCAGATGTCCCTTCTGGGGATAATCCTTTTTGCCATGCCCACTCTCTAAACATGTAAAACAAATTTTTTTCGTTTTTAGCCTTCTCAAAATCTTTAGTGGAGAGAGGACTCCTAGACCCCTTGGGTTTTTTAGAGGCCTTCGATGCAGCTACTAGAAATATTCTTTTACTGTGTCCATGTTGTGTGGCTGCATTTGCATGTGTAGTGGTAGGCACATGATTATTATGCAGTGGTCTCTCATCAAGATTGTTGTGAGTATGAGCTTGTACTATTGCCTCCTCAAGTGTTTTGGGATCTTGATTCTTGACATGCTTCTTAAGCTCTTGTCTTAGACCGCGAATAAACCCCCACGCCTGCTGTGCTGAGAGGTATCTAACCCCTCTATCTTGAGAATGACATCTTGGTAGTGCAAGATATATTCCAACAATGTTCTATGTTGTCACATAGAACACTTAAACTAAGCATACCAATTTTTTTCTACTTCATTTATGGGTAGAAATTCTTTTATGAATACATCCTAAAGGCTACCCAAGTCTATGGTATGATGCCCTTCTCCTTGAGAAACATCTACCATTTATATGCCTTGCCTTCTAATGTCATACTTGTTCGTAGTGTCTTGGTTGCATCCACAGTGCATCGCAAATTGTGAATCCTAGCCCACTTTACTGAGGAATATATTCACTACATCTTTATTGTGTTCTCTTTCCTCTCCCTTAAAAGTCGGAGGCTATGTATTTTTCAACAACTTTTCTACCTCTTTTTGGGTGAGAGAGTGCAGAGAATCCAGAGGGGGACCCTATCCCTGATTGGATCCTTACTTCTACATATGTGTATCAATAGAGCCCTTGGCATGTTGTTGCATATAGTGCACTACTAAGCTGGATAATTTAGTAACATTATCATTCAAATATGCAAAATGTTTCTCCATCATAGACATACGTGTTTCCAGGGAATGAAACTCTTGAATATCAAGTAGTTTGTATCCATCATCCGACCTTGGTGCCACGTGGGTACCCTCCATGAGAGTATCCCACCGTAGGGAGCATCAGGTAAATTTTTCATAGAATGATCAAAATGCATGAGTCTTATTAACATCTGAATCCATGGCAGTGTGTTGTGCTAGCAAGAGAATAGAAGATACCTTATCTTCCATGTGGTTGAATGATAGAAATTCAAAACTCCCTTGATTGGCCGTGCCAAATATAAAACACTAGTAGACGATGTCAAGGTTGAACAACAAGCCGTAAAACACCATATTAGTAAATTTGGGAATTTCCCAATTTCAAAGAAAGCTTAAGATTTGACCACATGGCAAAATCTTAGGCAAAGTTTTGAGAGCATGGCTTAAAAAGAGCTTTTCAAGTACTACCTTGTAGAAGTATTAGGACTTAAAAGATAGTTTGAGATTTGTCCATATGGCCAAATATACAAGACATTGATGATTCCTAAACTTACTCTAAAGTCTCAAACTCTCTAATATGGCATGGTAATCTTTGTCCAAGCTCCTTGATGCTTTTATGAAATTAATACTTTTGTTGGGAAAACCTATGGTGTCCAATCCACTGACCAAGCTGAAGTATTCTACCTCTTTAGTGCTTGTAGTGTGGAGAATCCTGAGCGTAACTTCCTCCACCTATCGGTTATAGTGAAATTTGATAAGGAGACCTTCTTGGTGTGTATAGCACATAATTTGAAATTGTAGTAATTTTTGCAAATTTTCTTTTAAAAACTTGTGCCCTCAAACCATGGGCTTAGTTGCTTGCACTGCTGGTGTTGCGCTTTGTTTGGCCAACACAAGCTTCAGAAGATGATGGGGGGGGGGGGGGGGGGGAGGGGGGGTCGTGGACACCCTCCCTTGTGTAAATGGTCCTCCAAGTAAGGATGGTTGGTCCCAGATACAATGGGCACCCCTGCAAAGAAAAGAAACCCAGGCGATGGTGGTCTTCAGCGCGGAACGAACCACAGAGAGAGAGAGAGAGAGAGAGAGAGAGAGAGAGAGAGAGAGAGAGAGAGAGAGAGAGAGAGAGAGAGAGAGGCATGACTACTCTGTGTAGGTTGCCTCTGCAATGGATTTTGCCCCTCTTGGCGTAGTGCTCCCAATGAGCCCCCGCCTATGACCCAATTGGCGGAGGCCGAGTGTCCCTCCTCGCCCTAAGTGACCTTGCACACGTCGTTCTTCTCCCCCAAAAATGGCATGAGCATGCAAGTGATGTGAGATGACCACGCCTTGTTTCCCAAAAAAAAACACCTTGCTCTGATACCAATCTAAGAACCAAGGAGATTGCTTGGGACATCCTCCTCCCTACCACCCTATATATAGACCAGAAGACTCATAGTCTTTGTCCATTTAGATCCCTAGTCCGCATTCAAAACTTTCCAAGCCCTTGGCCTTGGTCCATGACCCCTGGGTTGTCCTTGGCCTTACACGCGTAGTGGCACAAAATATTTGAGAGTCTTTAAAAACCTCTCTAGAAAGAACATCCTTCATGAATGCACTACTCCACATATAGCCATCTCCTTAACCACATGAACCAAGAGGTGGACTTCACTAAGAACAATGAATCAAGGAAATGCTTCCTCAATGTCTAGATAGCACACTAGAAGATAAAGTGTATATAGAAAATATTGGTTAAATAAAGATATGATGTACCTTACTAACTCCCCAAGTTTCAAAATAGCTTCCCTCACTTTCTTGTCCCAGCATACACACATACTCTCTAGTAAAATGAACCACAATGTCAAAAGATTAAAATACCACATTGTTAATTTAGTCTTGCAAAAAATTCAATATCTAAACAAAATGAGGGAGAGGATAGAGAAGGAAGATAGAATTACCTGTAGCATCTTGTACCAATCATGGGTCTTCAATCCATACATACAATTGAACACTTCCACATTTTTTTGCCTTTGTGAAAGCTTCTTTTAGTGACCTAGCTCATGTACCCCGTGGGTGTGCAAATAGATGCAATGGAATCCTTCACTTGATCTAGCTCATCTTTGGTTAGGTTCCATGGGGGTTTAGGGAGCACAATCTTCCCATTTGGGGCTTGACATGGAGTAGCGGAGGTGGGGAGATGTTTAAGGCCCTCAAATCCTCCCTAGCCTCCAAAGAGTTCTTTTTGCCCGTAATGTGGTCCCATAGTGTGTGAGCAACGTTCTTGATTATATTAAAGAGATGTTGTATTTTTTAATTCTTGCCAATATGAAAGCCTTAAAAATATGGAGAACCTTGACATACCTTTTGGTGGAGTAGAAGGGAGAGGATCACTATTGTAGTGCTCTTCCCAAGTGATTGCCCAATTTTCCATTGTAAGCTTTAGAGGTGTCTTACCATTTGTTGGAGACTTGTATTTGATGTGACTTTGGGGCAAGAAACAAATGGTTGTTTGGATAGATTACCTTATGTAAGACATTCGGCGCCGCTCCATCACCAATGATGGCCAACATGTAGGACAGGCATTGAGGACCCGATGTGGACAACCCTACACTCATATCATATTTTTAGAGAGGGAGCTTCAAACTTCAAATGGTAAAAAGACAAAAAAGAGCGAACATAATATACCAAAAATCTCTCCAAGGCGAGGATAGTCATGCATGGTCCACATAAGGATACCCCGAACAATGGCCTTCCTTCTCTCCTTTGGAAATGAAACATCCACAATGGGGATGCCCTTCCACAACTCCTCCAACTCCTCAATGAGGGGCTTGAGGTAGACATCAATATTTTCCACTTTGTACTTCCTTGGCACGAGCAAAGAGAGAATTATATTGCCCTTCTGTGTAGTCTCCCATGGCGGAATATTGTAGTTTATGATCACCACGGGCCAAGTGCTGCATGATGTAGACTTGGTGCCAAAGGAATTAACACCGTCACTTGCCAACCCAGCCTCAAGTGACAAGGCTCTAGCCCGAACTTGGGCCAATGAGTCTTGATGTGCCACCATGAAGGTGAATCAACAAGGACATGCATCATCCCATCATTTGAGTGGTGGTTGGCTTGCCATGTGAGAAGCTCCATTGTAGACCTGCTTTTAAACATGTGTTGAATCTGAGAGATAAGTGAAAAATGCCTCAATACCTTGCGGGGTAGGTGAGTCTTGCTCACATCAGTCTTGTAGTGTGCTTCCCCACACACGAGACATGATTTAGCGAGTGCATGTTCATTGCGCTATAGTTTAAAAATCACATGTGCTCTAAAAAATGAACGATTAGTAGATTAGGTGTCACCTAGATTTTCAATAAGAAAAATGAGAGAAATGACTAGAGGAATATTTAAATAAAGTACAATGAGTAAAAAAATAGGACAAAACTCAAAAAAAATAAAAAGAGTATTGAAAATAAAATTTGAAAAGATGCAATGAGGAGCAAAAAAAAGAGAGGGAGGGAAAATAATCAAAAATGGTACTAAAGGGGGTGGAAAATGAGAGTGGAGATTTAAAAGGCTAGAGATAGGTCTTCATGCAATATGAAGATAACTTGGGGTGGCTTGCACCACCTCGAGTACTTTTTTAGCCGTTTAAAATAGAATGTGATAATATATGCGATAATAATCACAGTAATAGGCGTGGTAATATCCACGATAATAACTGGCACCTAATAAATTCATTTTGAACAGAGCATGCCGTGTTTTTTCAACATACTCTACTCTTCCTTCTTGTCCACCACTGCACGTTCTTGCTCAAGCTTTGCCTCTCTCCCCTCCTCTATCTCTTCATCGTCCCCTTCTTGTCTATCTCTCTCTCTTTCTCTCCCCTCTTTTACACGCACGCACACACAAAATCTCTATTTTGGATTGAAAAGAAGGGGTTTCGTGGAGGGTCTTATCGTGGAAAACATAGGAAGCTCAACCTAATTGGGAAACCTATCTTCTACAAGTTAAGGTAAGCACATAAACCCACCCCCCTTTCCATATTGTATTACAACACACACACACACACACACACACACACAATGTTTAAAACAAAGAGAAAATTAAAATCATACCTCTTCCATTTGCTTGTAGGACTGATAAGGCTAAGGGTAACCGGTGTAGAAGATGGTTTTTGCTTGTTAACTGATGTAGGAATAGATTAGGTTTAGGGAAATTGATGTAGAGGATGATTTTTGCTTCTACATGTAGGAGTAGATTAGGTTTGCTTAAAACTTGCTTGATCAATTGCTTGAAGCTTGACAAAATAATCGATGTTGTAGAAAAAACATTAAAGAAAACTAATGGTGTGTAAATTAATAGAGTAGATAGATAAAAAGGAGAAATTTAGAAATAGAAATAGAAAAGAGAGAGAGGGAGAAAAAGAGTAGAAACAGAAAAATGAAAGTAGAGAGAGAGAGAGAGAAATAGGTATAAAAAGATATATTAGAAAGAGAAAGAGATAGGGAAAGAGAGGTAGAAAGAAATAGAAATTAGAGAGAAAGAGAATTTTAAAAAAAAGGGAGAGAGAAGAATTAATATAAATAGATATATCTATGAGAGAGAGAGAGAGAGAGAGACGAGAGAAAAGTACAGAGATATGAGAGAAAAGTAGAGAGAGAAGAGAGGAAAGTAGAGAAAAAAGTAGAGAGAGGGGGGGTATGGAAGGTAGAGAGAGAGTAGAGAGAGATAATAGAGGAAAGTTGAGAGGAAGAGAGAGTAGAGGGAAATAGAGAGAGAGAGAGAGAGAGAGAGAGAGAGAGAGAGAGAGGGAGGAAGGGAGGAAGGGAGGGAGAGAGAGATAGACAAATATATAGATTTTATTATCATCCTCGGAGGTCTTGTATGACCTATGGGACCAAAGTTACATGTGATGTAGTATGTGTATGGTTGATGAGTAACTCTTGATGCTCCAAAATTGTGGTGATGGGAGTCACAATGGAGAGCCCACACTGTGGCTAGGAGAGGAAAGTGTGTAGGCCTAAGTCATGGCTAAAAATGTGAGGGAAGCAAGTGCGGATGTGACCAAAAGTTGAGCACTCTAGTAGTGTATGGTACTCAGACTCTTGACCTTGTAGTTCAAGCATAAAGTCCCGGGGTGTCCATTAGGATATGTGTAAGATAGAATACGCGAACAAAATAAGGGATTTATAATTAGGTACATTTACATAAAAATATACTTACATAAAGGGTTTTTTAATTGATAAAGTGAAAGTTCTCATAAATAAGGGCTAGTTTTTTTACAAAAATCTATACATAAGGGGTACATATAATACTTGAAAATATACATGTAAGGGATTATTTAAATACCTTTTTTTCACACATGCTATATGCAATTTTTACATAGTGGATACCCCGGGCATAATGTGCACAATTGATTTGACTCTTCTCCATTGCCCCAATGCCTTATTTCGCATCGAAAGGAGTGGGAGCTAAGCCAAATGGCTACGATAGTGCATATCTCTGACAAGGGGATAGGCTCAAGCATGTAAGGATGAGTACAATTTCCTCTTTCAATGAAGAACATGGTTTTGTAGTTGAGGGCAATACGGGTGGTGTAATGTATGAAGCTTGACCCACTAGATTTCTCCCAACAGTCGTAATACATTGGCATTGTAGAAAATATTCATTCACTTGCAAATCAATTGAGGCATCATATAGCAAGTGTAATGCATCTCATCTCCCAAACCACTTATTTATGTCTTGCATATATCCCATGTTCAAGATCTTGCTTTTATGAGTCTTTTGAACTTTTTTGCGTGCCTCCAAAGCAATTGTAGGAAGTCGATGTGTGTGTGTAGCTGTTTAAATCTTAACTAATAAGACATAATTGAATTTTTACATTCAAAAGACAGCTGGCCAAGGAACAATGAACTGATAAGTACAAAAATAACTCAGTATCACAATTATTTAGGTACAATGATTGTAGGAAAGAGATCCTCTTTCAGTTAGACCAGTAGTGAAAGAACTTCCCTGTTCTTCAATGAGTACTTCATTTAAGTAAGGTTGCTTGCCAAAGAAAAGAAAACCCTCCAAGATAGGATAGAGTCCTTACCTGTATCCATCCAAACAAGACAACAATTCAGTTAGCCTTGGATGTGTTTTACAGGTATCAATGGACCCTATCAGTTGTTATACATGTCCATCTTACAAATTTTATTTACTTTAGACAAGCTAGGTTATTTTTTAGAACTTGTATGATAGCAGTTTTTTACTTATTACATCAAAAAATGAGTGTTACCTTCTACCTTTTATACTGATCTGTGAAGCCCACCAAGAATCCATATATCAATTTAATCATAGTGAGATCTATTTTTTACACTATGCTTGGTAGCTATGCTTTGCAGTAGTAACCATATACTTACCTTCAAGAGTAACAATCTCAAGGTGTCATTGGTATTCCTTTACACACTGAGAGGTCAAGAACGACTTAAACTGTGTAAGATGCCCAATGGTATGAAAAAAAGAGGTTAATGTATAATCTCCCTTTTTGCAACAAAAAATGACAGTATGACCAATCAACAGAGTATCAAAAAACTCCATCTATACTAAGTAGACTCATGGATTACCAGCCATAGCTTTTTTCCAAAGCCGAAAATAATAGTTGTATACTTACCTTCAGAATGCCAAGTTATCACGGACTGTAGTATCCGGCCTGATTAGAGTATGATGCCTTAAAGTCATGGGTACTTAAAGTCATGAGCCTGATTAGAGTATGATGCCTTAAAGTTTCAACAGTCATGGGTACTTAAAACACACCCCATCCCCTTATCTGATATGAAATCCCAATGGTGATAAGCCCAAGTGTGGCAACCAGTTTATCAAAAGCACCAACAGTTTCTGAATCCTGCCAGTCATGCTCCCTCCCCCCTATTTTTCTTTAAAAATCACATTGAATATCCAAGAGATAGGTTACGACCAGGGCAACCCATAAACTAACACATCTGTATCGATATTTTACTAGGTAGGTATGATAACCGGTAATTGATAATAATAACCCTTAGCTGCTAGCACAGAGCCTGTTAGAAACACTCAATCCTTGCCAGTGTTCGACAGAAGTCATTTACCAAATGCAAAGCAAGGTCAAGACCCAAGCCAACTATGCAATGGCTCAACATAGTTTATTTACAGTGTAAAAAGTCCTTATTGGCTAGTTCAGAGCAACACTTTACTTGACACACCTGTAGCGGCAAACTGCCAGGTGGTTATGATAACAATTAGTGAAAACAACAACCCTTAGCTGCAAGCACAGATTCCATACCTACTTGCAAGAGGAACCTCAGTCCACGCCAGTGTTTCAACAGAAACAGCTACCAACACGAGGTCTCAAGACCCCAGCCAGTCATGCACAACAATTTGTTTTAAAGAGGATCATTTTTAAATATATATAACAAGCAACCCTCAGTGGTTTTAAGTACAACCACCTGCAACAAATTTATGCTTAGTTCATGCAAGTATTCAACAGAGACCATCTCCCCTTTAAGTGAAAATTGAGGTCTCAAGACCTAAGCCATCCATGCCATGGCGCAACGGTTTGTTTATGACCAATATATAATGTAAAACAGACGGCTCCAATCTCAACCATGCATAGCATTACAAAGACTCAACCAAAAACCGGAATTAGCAGTAAGGTAGAATATAACACCTGTGTTGCTTGAGCTACAAGCTCCATTTCTTTAGCAAGTTCAAACAGTGATGAAAATAAACAAAAAAAACATAATCCAAGGCTAAGTGAGGGCCAAGGTGTGCCCTCACCTCTGTTTAAATAGGTAGGTGTGCACGCTTCCTGAGAGGTGGAGATGAATGCGCCTGGTCGCCCCTTACTATGAGAATCCCACACTCGTCAAGCGATTGCCATCGCCTGGGAGGTCCATAGTCAGAGAGTAGAAGAGAGTAAATGTTAGGAAATAAGACGTAGCTAAATAGATAATTAAGTAGATTACTTAATGGAGAGAGACAGATTTACATACACGAGATTATAGAGTAGAGAGAGAGAGAGAGTACACACGATATACGTGGTTCACCCAATGTGGGCTACGTCCACGGGAAAGCAGCCACTCAATGGCTTTAGTACTTCAAAACAAGAAGTAGTTTACAAAGGGATTATACCCTTAATGGAGCTCCTGCCTTGCTTCACTCTCACCACCTCACACTCACCTTGTTGCATCAACTTCACACTATGAAATGTGTGTAGAAATGGCCTCCTTTTATAGGCCAAAAGGGCTGCCCTCTCTAATGAGAGACAGACATGTGTAGCCGCCCTTGTGCGAATAAGTCCAAATCGGACCCTCCAATCCGCCCATGTGTGGCCGCCCTTGAGAAGACAAGTCCGCTTTTGAATTCGGCCATCGGCCATTGACTTCCGACCACCGGCCATCGGCCATTGACTACCGGCCACCGGTCAACCGACCGGTTGTTTTCCGACCACTTTCCGGCCGCCGTCCGGCCATAATATTCCGGCGAAAAAGAATATTCCGGCGAAAAAAGTCTCTGAGGCCTCCGCCCCCGAGGCCTTTAAAGTTGCCCCTGATTCTTGTCCGTGAAAATTTTGGTTTCCGGTGAGTGACTTTCCTTCACGCACGATGGCTTCTCCTCATAATGGGGGCCTTACAAATGTGCGCTTTTACCACAGAAAATTACAAGGGTAAATCAAGCTCCATACTTAACAGTAAATGGGGCCGCCTTCCCCATATAATGATATCAGTAAGTTCACGCTTCGATTATGCAAGGGCTTTGCCCCACGTTTTTATAATGGCAAAGCAAAGAAAGCTCTATAATCCCAATAGGGGGAAAAAACCCAAGTGGGGGGAAAAAAGTAGCAAGCAAAAGCCAGTATTTTAGAGTGTGTGTGTGTGTGTGTGTGTGTGTGTGTGTGTGTGTGTGTGTGTGTGTGTGAGAGAGAGAGAGAGGGGGGTGGGGGAGGGAGGGAGGGAGGGAGAGAGAAAGAGGGAGAAATAGAGAGAGAGAGAGAGAGAGAGAGATTACGTTACATGTGCCACAACAAAAATCAAATGGATGACCTAGAACATTTGGAGCCTTTTAAAAATGCATTGTATTTGTACAAAAGACTAGTTCTAAAAATTTGGAGAAGGCAAGCAAGAGTGAGTCCATTAGGTAAAGGAGAGTTACGTTACCACCAAAACAAACAAACAAGAGTTAGATTTCTCCTAGTGGAAGGCAGGTTTCATAGAATTTCCTACTTGTCATCGAAGTCCACCTAATAAAATGACCTAGCTAATGTCAAACCTATGTAGGATGCTGCATCTTGAGAGTAGGACAAGAGTGTTGTTCCTTGCAAAGCTTTTTGTGAGGACCTTGAATTGCATGTTTCTAATGACCTATACCCCTTATATACTTGGTGGCCAAATCTTTACTCCAAGGGGAATTTCTTGAACGGCTAGGAGAGGTGCAGTAAAGTATTAGGGAAGGGCCCATTTTGTTAGAGGGGCCTTTATGGTTCTCCAAACAAATGAGAGGAGATGTGGTATGTTACTAGAGGTGGAAGAGGTAATACCCATCAATAAAGGCCAAAACCAGAATAAGATTCTTAAGGAAATTTGGGGGGGGGGGGGGGGGGGGTGGGTTGTTGTGAGAAGAAGTGACCCACCACCACCCACACTAGGGTGCTTCATCCCTCTTTAGGGACACTATGCCCCTAAAGGGGACCTAGTGCCCTCCAATTTTTGGTAGGTCCAACAATTCCGTGGGGCTACATGGAAAAGAGGAAGCTAAAAACTCCTTTAGAATGCACCTAGCAAGTCTCCAAAGACATGCTCTTTCAAAAGCATTAACAGAAAAGGCATTTATGAGAATTTTGATGTCATCAGCAGGTCCAAATGGGAGGGTATTCCAATACAATATGGGTTTTAATTGGGATATATTTACTTTGTGAGCTCATACTAAAGGGCTACTACTAGGACTTTTCATATATATAATAGAGGTATAGGGTAGGTTAGTCTCCTTTTCAATCAGTGTTTTGACTAGAACACCATGGTTTATTGTGAGATTCAAGTTGAGAAACTTGGTGGTGGTGATATTGTTTTCAACTTCTATTGTGAGGCACTTAGGGTAGATCCTCTATTGTTACATGAATTATGAGGGGTCTTGTGAGTTTACAAGCAAGATGTCATCAAAGTATCTGAAGGGGATCCCAAGTTTAGGGAGCATATGACGTGTAAGGGGATCCATTAAAGCTTTATCCAGGAGTTAAAATTCAAGGGAGTGAAGAAAAAAGCTACACCAAAGTGGGGAGCATGCTAGTCACATGGGTATGCTAGTTACATGCCTAAAAACCAACCCTTGACATTGTAAAAACATGTTGTTATGATGAGCCAAGTGTAAAGTTCTACTACCTCCTCTAGAGTAAACGAGAGTCTAGATTTGTAAGCTTGTGTAGACCATGTGCCTTCTATGCAATGAGTTGGGAGTCCTTTGAATGATATGTAATTACCATACATAGGGGAGAATGCATATTTGAAGAGCTTGGTAAGATCGTGTATCAAGCCCAATGTGCCCATATGTGGGATGTTTTCATAGCATCTTTTAACATCTCCTAAAAAAAGAGATGTTGCAAGATTGAGAAAATTAATCAAAGAGTCATAGACCAAGTTTATCATCCACCATGATTCCAAATGGATATTATGACAAGAGTCAAAGAAGTAAAAAATCAATGAACTCAAATCCTTGGATGATGCCTCTTAGTCCAAGGACATGGGCGATAAAGGACAACCAAGGGAGGAGACGGGTGTGGAAGCTATGGAAATTTGCACAAAAATTGTGCCCCCCTCTCCACAAAGCCAACCACCCCTCCTCCTACTCAAGAATCCACTAACAAAACAGAAAAGCAAAACACACATCCTAAGCTACTCCTACGGGTGCAAACCAAAATAAAAGGAAAGGTAGAAGAACCAGAAAAGATGGAGCAAACTCCACCTACAAATCAAAATCAAGAGCAAGAGAAGACTATGAAAGTGCCGAAGGTCAAAGATCTAGAAGCTGGCACCTCTAGTAGACCAGATACATCAGAAAGAAGACTGGTGTCTCCTTGCACAAGGGCAATAATCGAGGATGGAAATAGGTACATCCGATATTTTTGCATTGATGAACATTTAGAGCATATTAAGCTAGCCTCCAAGATTTGGATTTGGAAGAGGCCAAAGCCAAAGGTGCAAAAGAAAAAGGTGCAAGTCAAGGGCTACAACACCAAGTTGAGGAGCTTCAAGGAAGATAATCAAAGCTACAGGCCGAGCTAGATAAGGAAAAACAAAATACTGCCTACTATTACAAAGAAGCTCAAAATTTCAATGTGGTGAACAACCAACTACAAATGGATCAACAACTGCTGGAAGAGGGACTTGAAAGAGAATCTAGAAGAATGTAAAGCTTGGGGAATATTATGGTGTGGTCAAAAACACCTTGACACAAATTTTGGCAATACAAGACACACCAATCCCCGTTTCTACTTCATCGACTCTAACATCAACCTTGCAAGAGCTGAAAACACTCAGAGAAGAACTGGCCCAAGAAAGGTATGACCATCTAATCTTGATTGCGAGACATAGGGCCATTCAAATCCAAAAGGCAAAGAAATTAGAGAGATTTAGGAGCAGTTAGCCAAAGCACAAGAAGAATTTTCCGCCTAGACAACAATACGTGCCATAGAACTACAAAAGAAGGATATGGCCATCAGTTCCATCCAAGCTCAAACAATAGTAGCGACTATTCTAAAGAAACATAACACAAGCATGGATCTTCCCTCGGTAGATCTGCCAAACACTTCTACAAAGGGTGGGTTACATGATTTTGAAGTCCCAAAAGACAAGAAAGATGCACGAAATGCAATAAAAGGTTGGATTTTAGATGTGCAAAACCCTTCACAAAGAGATTGCATGCAGCATGAACTTAAAGTGCTGGAAAAAAGCAGCCCTTCTGATGATGACACCAGATGAAGTAGTTAGTATTTATGGCCATGAAATGATCTCTCTACCATTGATGATGTAGGAAGATCTTCTGTGGAAGAAAGTGCTGCTACCCACACTCAAGCCAAATCATAAAGGAGATTATAGGGAAGTATCTGTCACAAGTGACCAGCTACTGGATATTCTTGAAAACTAGCCTATTAGCAATCAAGCCAGACGAGTGCCCTTCAAGTTGACCCCTTCTTGTAAGAGCCTAAAATTTTGATGTATTTCTATTCTTTTCTAAAGTCCTTGTAATTATTTTGATCATCTTTGATAAAGATGAACAAACTCTGAGAAGTTGAATCATAACAGTCTGTAATGAATTAGAGTTTTGTAAGTCGGCCTCCACTAGCCAAAAGAGCCCTAGGTATAAAGCCTCAGTTTCAAAGTGGAAAAGGGACCATTATCATCATCACATTTTAAATTTTTGGAGCTTATGGCTAAGAGTAACTTCTTTCCAACAACTTGTAATCCTCATATCTTGAGCTCTGGTAGTGAAATTTTCATTTTGAAACTTGCAATGTGTTCCTTGTTCGATGATCTTTCATTCAAGCATGCTCATTGTCAATTCTATTGTGATTTTTTGTTACCATATACATGTGATAGTGATGTGTGTGAACACACTAGGACCGCCGAGGCATTTTTTCCCTCTCTAGGAGTTTTTTCCCCGTGCATTGTATATACGCCCATAACTCTAGTGCTATCTATTTTTTTCCATTGCACACTAAGTAATATACTCTCCATTGTGTGTCTCGAACTTCCTTTGTCTTCTCCAAGTTGTGCGCATTTCTCTGCAACCCTAATTCCAACAATTGGTATCAGAGCAGGTTGCATCCTCTCGGGCGCAGCTCCAGTACATGCCTGTTCACTTTCTCTGATTTCAGTGAAATTTGGTGAGCGTTCTGTACATTTGGGCCGAATCAGTGAAATTTTGGGCTCAGTGTGCTCAGATTACTGATTTGGACTCATTTTGACCTCCATTTCCACTACAGGCTATTTTGTCATTTTGTGCAATTTTTTTGACAGTGCCTTTTTCTGCATAGCATGTCCCTTACAATATTTTACGGTTTTGTGCTATATAGCACGTGTTGTTCCCACTTTGTTTATCCTCTTTTCGGGCAGATTTCACATAGGTGCATCATTTACCATGGCTAACAACAATAGAGATGTGTTCAAGATGTTTGCTACTGAGGATAGATTGGATGGGGACAATTATCCTATGTGGTCTTACGTGATGCAACATGTTCTTGTGTCAAAGGGCATCTGGAATATTGTGCAGGGCATTGATGTACTCCTAGTTCTAAGGATGTAGGCGATGTTGAGGATGTTGCACATCTTGCTGCAAGGATTGCTGCTGTTAGAGTTGTTTTTACTATGACTGAACAAGCTCATTGGGATGTAAAGGATGTGCAAGGTCATGCATTGATTGCATTCTATGTGAGGCACACCATTACTCCTCACATTCCTTCAGCAAAATCTGCAAAATAGTCTTGCTAATGAGGCTAAAATTTCTTTTTTGTGTAAAGAACTGGAGTTGAAGATTATGCATGGGGAAGATGATATGGACACACTTTCCTTGCTAGTGTCAAGGATATCAATGAGTAACTTATTTCTGCAGGTGAAGTCATTTCAGACAATTCCCTTGTGCAGACTGCTCTTGATGCCTTGCCAGACTCTTACCAGACTTTTGCTAGTACTTGGAGACTTATGACCGAAGGAGATCCCGAATTTGTCAAGTTTGATGCGCTGTTCACATTGCTGTTGCAAGAGTCACTTTCCAAAAAACACAGACTAGACAGTGTACAGTTGAACAGGTTTTTATTGTTGCTCAAAGAAAGGGTGGTAGCAGCAATATTGCAGCCACTTCTTATCATGTTCTTCTGCGAGTGGAAAATCCTTTGTTCCTAATGCTTCTGCTCGCAGCAATTTGTCTGGAAATTCTGGTTGATAAGGGCAAAAACAAGATGCATTTCCATTATTGTAAAGCTAATGATCAATTGATCAAGTAGTGTCCTAAGTTGAAGGCCAAAGAGGCTATGAAGAAAGAGGGTGGTTCCACTGCAAATGCTGGTTTCACTACAAACGCAGCCATTGTCGAGTCTTCTGTGAAAGGAGACTTTGATGCTGAATGGGCTTTTAGTGCAGAGTGCACTTACAATCTTGTTGTCCATGATGCATGCATGTCAGTTGCTACAGATTCACATGTCTGGTATTTCGACAGTGGTGCTACAAAGCACATTACCTCACATCGTGAATGTTCACCTCTCTCGAGTCTTTCCCTCATGGGAATTCAGTCACTTATGCCAACAATGCCTCTTATCCGGTTCAGGGAATTGGAAAGATTGTGTTTACTGCTGCAAATGGTAGTTCGTTCACACTTGTTGATGCACTTTATGTACCTGGGATCAAGAAGAATATTTTGTATGTATCTGCACTTGCTAGACTTGATCTTGTAGTCAAATTTGTGGATGACAGATGTACTGTACATAATCTCAAGTTTGGTGATGAAATTGTTGCATCTGGTATTTTATGTCGTGGGTTGTATAAGCTCAGTTTGTATGGCAAGTGTGGGTAGAATTTTTCAAATGCAATTTTGGATTCAAAGGCTATTTCAGAAGCAAAACTTTGTCATGCACGTTTTGGTCATCTAAATTTTGACAGTTTGCTGCGTTTGTAGAAATCTGATATGGCTTCTTCTTTGCTGCCTCTTGAAGCACCTGTCAAACATGTTTGTGAAGGTTGTATTTTGGGTAAGATGCAGTGTTTGAAGTTTCCAAAGGATGGTTCAGTTAGGGCCACATGCAGGTTGTAGCTTTTGCATAGTGATGTTTGTGGGCCCATGCAAAATCCATCCTTGGGCAATTACCTTTACTTTGTGACTTTCATTGATGATTACTCTAGGCATGCATGGGTATTTCTGCTTAAAGAGAAGTTTGAAGTATTTATGTGCTTCAAACAATTTTTGGCTATGACTGAAAATGTCTCGAAATGTACTATGGGCACCCTCCGTTCCGATCAAGGGGGGGAGTATATGTCTCATGAATTTAATGCATTTTTGGCTAGTCGTGGGATAAAACATCAATGTACAATTCCTTATACGCTTCAGCAAAATGGTGTTGCTGAGAGGAAAATAGGTCACTTGCGAAAATGGCACGATGTAGGTCAAAAGTCAAGCTTTGCCACATTCTTTTTGGCTTGAGGCCATCATGTGTGCCACTTATGTACAAAGCATGTGTCCTACAAAAGCTTTGCAGTCTATAACTCCATATGAAGCATGGCATGATAGAAAACCTTCTATTGAGCACATGCGTGTTTTTGGTTGTTTGGCATATGCTTTGGTGCCACAAACACAGCGTAGAAAATTAGATGATAAGGCTGTCAAATATATTTTTGTTGGTTATAGTGCTGAAAGCAAAGGTTACAGGTTGTATCATCCGCAAACAAAGTGTATTCTAGTTTCACGAGATGTAGTGTTTGTGGAAGATTCTATTCAGCCCTTGCTCTCATGTACTAGAGACAGTAATGTAAGCTCCTAGGACATTTATGACACTTTGTTGCCTCTTTTGAGTGGTGGAAATTCGAATGTAGATTCCAATGAGGCAAATGTACATCCTATGGGGGTTTCCAAAAATGTTACAGGTCAGCCTATTATTGATGCAGATGTACATGCTGTACTTGATGAGAAAAGGGTTAAAAATGAGCAGGCTAGAGGTATGCCAAAATGGCTGGTGCATACATTGCATGATAGTAAATTGGATGCACCTCTGTCTAGTCACACTCGTTCATGCTCTTGCCATGCATCTTATGCATCAGATTGTTATGCTTTGGATGTGTCTACCTTACATGATGTCTTTTGATGAAGCACGAAATTCAGAAAATTGGATGGCTGCCATGCAATCAGAGTATGATGCACTTATAGAAAATGGTAAATGGACTTTATGTGATTTGCCTCCTGGCAAAAAGGTCATTGGTAAAACATGGGTTTACAAGTTGAAATGCAATCCGGATGGTGAGATCGATTGCCATAAGGTTTGACTTGTTGCAAAGGGTTATGCACAACAAAAAGGCATAGATTATGAAGAGACTTTTTCTCCCACTTGTCGTATGACTACTGTGCGTTTTCTATGTGCATTGGCAGCTCATTTTGGTTGGGATGTACATCAATCATACATTGTTACTGCTTTCTTTACTGGTGACATATTTGAGGAAGTTTATGTAGCGCAACCTCGCAATTTTGTCAAGAAAGGACAAGAGGACAAAGTGTTCAGATGTAAGAAGGCTTTGTATGGGTTGAAGCAATCTCCTCATGCTTGGTATGAGAAAGCTGACACTCATTCGGTCAAACGAGGCTTTTGTAAAAGTCCAACAGAAAGCACATTGTATGTAAAGCATGAGGGCAATGTACTTGTCATTGTTGTTCTTTATGTGGATGATTTGCTGATCATTGTTCCCAATGAGGCACATATTGCTGAATTTAAGGCTGATTTGAATGCTACTTTCAAGATGAAAGTTTTGCGGCTGTTGCATCATTACTTGGGCATATAGTTTAAGCAGTGTAATGGTGGTATTTCCTTGTGTCAGAAAGGTTACATAGAGACATTGCTATGTAAGTTTGGACTTGAGGATTGCAACCCTATTGCCACTCCCAAGGAAACAGGTTTGAAGTTAAGTCTACATGATGCAGATGATCCTGCTAATGTCACTCTTTACCAAACTTCTCTTGGCTGCCTCATTTATGTAGGCAACACGAGGCCGGATATTCAATTTGCAGTCTCACAGGTTAGCAGATTATGCATAGCCCAAGGTCTAAGCATTGGAAGGCTGTCAAGAGGATTTTTTGCTACTTGAGTGGCACTTTACATCTTGGCTTGTTTTATCCCAAGGGGGGATCATTGCCGCCAAACTTATAAGCTTTTTCAGACTCAAATTGGGCTAGTTATTTTGACACTTAGTGTCCACAAGTGGTTTTTGTTTCATGCTTGGCAGTTCATGTATATCATGGTTGAGCAAGAAGCAACCTAATGTGGCCACTTTGAGTTGTGAGACTGAGTACAGGGCAATCTTCACAACTACGGTTGAGTGTGTATGGATCAGACGCCTTATGGTTGGTTTGGGTGTTGGACAGGACACTGCCAACACTATCTACACTGACAGTCCGATCGCATTGGCAGTTGCAAGAAACCCAGTTTTTCATGCTCACACAAAGCACATTGAGGTGCATTACCACTATGTCAGGGAGAGGCTCTCACCAAGAGAGATCAGCTTGGCTTATGTGCCAACACAGGACAACCCTGCAGATCTTTTCACAAAGGCATTATCTTGTGAGAATCTCAAAGCTTCCTGCAAAGCTTTGGGCTTACTCCCCTTTGTGGATTGATCATGTCCTTACGGCATGGCACTTCCCTTTACTCATGTGCCAGCTCTCGTTCACCACATCACTCCAGGGGGGATTTGTTACCATATATATGTGGTAGTGGTGTGTGTGAACACACTAGGACCGCCGGGGCATTTTTTCCCTCTCTAGGAGTTATACTCCCCCGGTACATTGTATATACACCCATCACTCTAGGGCTATCTATTTTTTTTCATTGCACACTAAGTAATAGACTCTCCATTGTGTGCCTCGAGCTTCCTTTGTCTTCTCGAAGCTGTGTGCGTTTCTCTGGAACCCTAATTTCAACATCTTTTACTATGCATAGTGGGCTAAATTTGCTAATTTGAGTGTATTAATGAGTGTTTTTTTGACATTCCGACTATAGTAGAGTGTTCTTAGACTCTATGGTGACCATTTTGATGTGTTTTGTTGCAGTTTCTAAGACCTAAATTATGATGGGTTGTGATTTTGGTACCTCTTCAAAATGTAAGTGAAATTGATAGGTTAATTCCCCTAGCTGTCCTTTACCTCCACCCAATGTTTTGTAGCATTTGGACTCTGTTTGAGTGCCAAAACAAGTTGGTGACCGAGTGTGGTGATGTAGGACATAGGTACATTGCCAGGATAAAGAACAAGAGATTTACATGTGATAGTGATAGAGTTATTTAGTCACCTCACTTCTTGAGATTGACAACCTCAAAGAGTCTCTATGCCCCATCCGAGTCTCTTCTCCGAGTATTGACATTATGTTATGCTATAGACGTCCATCGTGGTGACCCGCTAACACAGCCCCTTTGGAAAAAGAGGTGGTTCAAAAGTGACCGCATGATGAGACTTATTACAGAAATGGCCCACAACATCTCGGGGTCAATCTTACTTTTTATCCTATCATTGAATGGAAATCTTGGGAGAGCTTCTACACATGACAAAGAAAACAGACTAGAGTGTTAAATTATCTTGTCCTCACCAAGCCTTCAAACAATTTCCCACCCTCATAAAATTACATGGTGAACACTTTACAAACACAACAAGGTCAAGTCTTGTAAGTGCAAATATAAAAATATAGATGCTAAGAAACTATGACAAGAAATCTTAGAAGAAAACTGGTACAGTCTCCCCTATAAACTAAGTAAAAACCCAAAGAAAATATTAAACATAAACCACGCCAAACTGGAACAAAGTGGAAGATCACTCGATCACTACACAATCATGAAAACCATAATCAATCGCATCAAAAATCTATGCTCATGTATGCATAAAATAGCTCCACGATCTGCACACATAAACAACATCACTAAACTAAGTGAGCCAAATTTGAGACAAATAGCTCAACCAAGCATAAAGCGCATAACCATATACATAATTAGTGAGCACTCAAAACGCATCCCACAAGGAAACTGCTTGCAAAAGATTTCCAAAAAAACTTGTAAAGCCTATGACTACCTATAATCTATAGCCACACAAGCATATGCAACTCACACTCCTGCGAGAGTGGATACAAGAACACTAAATCCGTGTACAAACTAACAAAATCTATCAAAGTGGGAATCAAACTCGACCATTAATCCATCAAAGAGTAAAACTGTAGATACACAAAAAAAATGGCGAGAATCTACGAAATATCTAGTAGAGCTTTTCCTAAAAACTAAGTAAAAGCTCAAAAAATTTCACCAAAACCACATGAAAACAGTCACTTAATGTCTCAGTAAACAGATCCACAATTGGTATACATGCACTACCAATATCTTGGCAAACTGACTTTCTCTTGAATGAGTGGCTCTATTAACAGTTGTATGCGTCTAAAAACCCTATAAACCTGTGAAACTGCTACCTCTGAGCTATACCTAGCTCAAGTTGTATTTGCATATACATACATAGCATAATTGCACAAAATTGTGCTAAAACCACTTTCTACAATGCCCAACATAGTCATACATGAGCACTACTTGTGCCACATAATCTGCAACGGAAGGAATGCACAACCTGTGAGAAAATTGCCTAGAAAATGGCACACTATCTTGTCAATCAAGAAAGCACGTCGACCAAAAACCAGACAAAAAACACAACCAGCCACCAATGGTCGTAAACACCGTCCAAGAGCCGAGCACGCTTGCGGAAAATTTTCTCTATGATGGTTTTTTGGATCCGTGTGTGTGGTATGTGTGCCATCAAAGCAGGAAAATGGGAAACCGTCAAAGCCAAAACGTTGTGGAGTGGGGTGGGGTTACCGAGGAGACACTGCAGAGCCGAGACACTCCGGATGGGGACTAGAATAGAGATGATGCCACTCTCTCTTGTCTATCTCCTGTTAAATTGAAGTTGGGAAGATAAGGGCTAGGGAAAAAAACCATCATAGCCAAGCCACTCTCGATGAGCACGAGGGAGGGTAGTCAATGGTGAATGTCAAAGAAGAGCCAAACTGCTCTCTCTTGCTCTCGCTATGTCAAAGCTGAGAAGAATGGTTGACACCGCCTTCCACTATCAAATGGAATTTCTCGCAATGTTGTAGCCACCAATGCTATAAGTTGATGCCAACGCAGAGCCGATGCGAAGCCAAGAAGAATGCCAAAAAACTACGAAGAAAACCATCGGGTAGAAACCACTCGTTGAATGTTGAGTCAGAGAGCTCCGAGAATGTTAGGTGGATGTCGAGGGATACCCTAGTTTATTTGCCCATGTTTTCACACATTGATGGCAAAGAAGAACGTACATGTGTGAGCACCTTCACACACTCTTGTTTGTGTCCTTCTCTCTTGATTGCTCTCTCTACTTCTCATCCGAGAGTGTTGTGTGAACGTGTGCACACACACACTCACACACACATCTAATCTCTTCTCTTCTCTCCTTCACTGGTCTTCTTGCAGTACAGTATGAGTTTCCCCTTCTGCTTCTTTCTAACTCTCTTTGTTAGCTCTTTACAATAGTGCTACCCAGGCTTTCATTTTTTTAAAGCTCTGTCTAGTTTAATTGCACTATTGCTTGCTTCTATTCAGTGTTGCCCAAGACTCCCAATTTGTTGCCCAATTTACACTCACTCTATTGATTCCCTACAGGATGTGCACCTTTCGAAAAACTCATGCTTCCTACTCTCTTTTCCCCAGCAATGTAGGTGCTTCCAAGCCTTTGAGCTCTCCTATTGCTTGACAAAGCCCTGTTTGATCTGTTTGCTCAATTACCAACTGAATATATTCCTTGATTTCTTAATTCCTTATTGCACGACTGCTCTCAATTCATTTCCTTAAGCTTCTAAGCATCCAACACTATCTGCAAGCTTTCATTTGCTTGCTCATCCATGTGTGTGTGTGTGTGTGTGTGTGTGTGTGTGTGTGTGTGTGTGTGTGTGTGTGTGTGTGTGTGTGTGTGTGTGTGTGTGTGTGTGTGTGTGTGTGTGTGTGTGTGTGTGTGTGTGTTCACACACAACCACACAACAGCTCTCCAATGCTAAAGTGGTGTTTCTCACCAAACCTCCTAAGCAGATTCAAAATTTCTCTCTCCTTGATGCTAAGGATCAAGCACCAAGCTGGCTCACAGATGTGCCCTCAACATCTGATTCTTGTTAAGATTCCAAGATTCCTTTTTGAGCTCAAGAGGGGCTACACATGTCGAAGAATCCAAGCTTCGACGGGTTTCCTTGGATCCACCTTCTCCTTGTCGGGTCCAATCCAAGCTCAATCCTCGATCTCCCATGGCAACCTCCATAGCCGACAAGCTGACCATGAGACCATCTGTGGATGATTCTACCGTTGTAGCTCTGATACCAATTGAGAGTGCACTCACGTGCGGATGTGGTGCATGCGGTGGAGTGCATGCATCCAGGGAAGGGGATAAACAAGAACACATTGCATTGTTAGTGGAGCAAACCTCCAAGAATGAGAGGAGCCCCTTATTTTTTGGTATGTGAAGAGTAAGGTATGTACACACTTTGGACAAGCAGTCTAATGCTTGGTCATGGCGGTTAGAGGCAAACCGCCTTTACCCCAACAAATCTATGTGGACACCGCATTGTGGAAATAGAGAGAGAGAGAGAGAGAGAGAGAGAGTCGATGGTGAAATAGAGTGCATAGATGACATAAGAGACTTAGTTGAAAGCAAGGGTTGGTGGTACATGAACAGGGCCAATTTTTTTAACACCTATTTGGTAATTTGGAGGGAAATGTTTGAGGAAAAAGGTGTTTGTATTTCTATTTTCTAGATATAATGGTATAAATTTCTATAAGAATGTTTTGTACAGTTTCAAAATGGGCCCCTGAACCACCCCATGTAAGAGTAATGGTGTCATGAGTAGATTTAGTGGTTCCATTGTTTTTGGCCTTGCGTTTGTTTTTGGCCTTGCGCTTGTGGTATGACGACATGGGGTTTACAAAATTATCCAAAAGCTCCAAGCTAAGATTCAACAGCAAGAGGCATTGTTTTTCTAGCTTATTGCATTGTGTTCGACTATTGAAAGTGTTTATTTTGCATATGGTTTGGTGATTTGGCCTATTTTGCTTCTTGAATGGTTTCTTTGATGGAATTTTTAGGGATTTTGGTACTTTCTTGAGCTGTTTTGATACTTCTTTAACACTAGGTGTTGTGCTGGTACTTTCATTGGTACTTTAAGGTGCTTCTTTATTTCATTTGGTACTTTCTTTATCTATTTTGGTACTATTTTGCTACTTTAAGTTTGTAAATTTTGAGTCTTATAGGGTACTATTGATTTTGTCAATGGGTGCTATGTTGGCACAATCCATGGTAATTTTGGTGCTTTTTTGAACATTAGGCACTATTTTGACCTAGTTTGGAACTAGTTTGGATCTTTCTAGCTACCCGTCTTTTGATCTTATAGGTATTGTTGGGTATGCAAAACTTTTGTTACATTGATACTATTTTGTTACAAGTTTTTGGGTCTTACAGGGTTGGCTTAATATGTCTTGGGTGTTGTGTTGGTAGTATTTTTTATACTTTTGAAGCTTCTTTGCTTCATTTGGTGTTGTTTTGAAACTGAAGAAGGTTTTAGGTCTCATTAGTGTACATAGTTGTACCAATTTAGTGCTTTGGTACTTTTTGGACTGTTTTGATACTTTCTTGAAATATTTTGGTAGTGCTTTGATCTTTTTTGAAGTATTTTAGTACTTTATTTAACTGTTTTGGTACATTTTTGAACAGTAGATGCTATATTGGTACTTTCCTTAGCACTTTTGGTGCTTCTTTGTTTCATTTATTACTCCCTTGGACTATTTTGGTACTCGTTTGGTATTGTTTGTTTTATCTTGGGTGCTACATTGGCACAATCCATGGTACTTTGGGTGCTTTTTTGTTCATTTGGTACTCTTTTGACCTATTTTGTATTGCTTTGATTCTTTCTGGTTACAAGGCTTTTGGTCTTATAGGGTACTATTGGGTATGTCTTGGGTTCTATGTTGTTATTGTCTTTGTTGCTTTTGGTGCTTCTTTGCCTCATTTGGTGCTCTTTGAAATTATTTTGATACTAGATTGGTGCTTGTTTGTTACAAGTTTTTGGGTCTTATTGGGTACTGCTAAATATGTTTGTGTACTATTTGGTGTTTTCTATGCTTAAGTTGGTACTATTTTGGTACTGGTTTGAAACCTTTTTGTGACAAGTTATTGGATCTCATTGGGTACTTTGTTGTACTAATATAGTGCTATTTAGAAGTGGGAATGGGAATGGAGAGAGCTTTGGAGGGAGCTTTTTCCATATTTTTGTTCAACTAAGAAATTCGAAAAAAACATCTCCCTTCAAACATCAGTTTTTGGAGCGAGCTTTTTGAAGGGATCATTTTTTCTTAATCTCTCTCTCTCTCTCTCTCTCTCTCTCTCTCTCTCTCTCTCTCTCTCTCTCTCTCTCTAATATGTGTGTGTGTGTGTGTGTGTGTGTGTGTGTGTGTGTGTGTTTCAATAACAATATAACATATGCACCAAAGAATCCTTTCAAATTACAAAAGACACTAGAAACTATGTCAATGAAAAGGTAGTATAATTCCCATTCATAGTACAGAACAGTCTTTACACAGAAGTGTTGAAATCAAGAGCTAGAAGATATAATAGTCTGCCATCTTTAGGCCAAGGAACTTTGAAAACCATAGCTGAGAAGGTAACCCTCACCGCCACCCATGGAAACAACACAACATATAGTTAGCATTGGCACCGTATGCCACTGATGCATGGGTATCCCACGTGTTATGGATGTCACCCAACTAGATTGCTTTCAAAGAAAAATAGTAAAAAACCATAACAGATATTCAGAGATGGTTTCATTTACAAGGGGTTGCAGGGAAACCAAATGGAGCCCTTTTTGCTTTTCAAGTTCTTATGAGATAAGGTCGGAGACGAGTTTTATGAGGTTTTTAAGCCCCGAAGTGGGCCACATATACATGTTTCTTAACTTTAGAAAGTTTGGCATTAATTGCCGCTATTTTTTCCGGTTCAATAATAGTGCTCATACGTGCAGTCAAACTATACTTTGGAGTCACCTGTAACACAAAGAAATGTTAGTAATTGTGTACTACTCCTACCTAGATGGAGAAAAAAACCATACGAAAGATAGAAAGTATGAATTCTCAATCCCCTTTAACCATAAACCCATAACGGTGGTGACATTCCAGAGTCCCTTATTTGTTCCATAAGCCAAGGGAGTGTATCATCAATGCCCATTACATAATATGAAAATGATGCAATAAGACACCATATTCGGCCATATGAGCAGCCATAGGGTACCATGCACAACCATACTTGGCAACCATATTCACCCACAACCCTTCCTAACCATATTCACACCCACTTGGCCATATGAGCAGCCATATCCAGATGTAGCAACCATATTCAGCCACATGGGCAGCCTTAAGTACCATGCACAACCATATTTGGCCACATTTTACACCTTTCACCACCATAATCATAACCATATTCGTCCACAACCATTTTAACCATATTCTCAACCAACCATTCACAACTATATTTGGCTACATGAGGAGCTTTTCCCATGATCTGTCACATAATGATCAACAAGTATAGATCATACCTGAGTAAGATAGGTAAGCTTAATACCAAGCTCTAGAGACACCACATCAGAGAAATATAACCGCAGTAGCTGCCCCCAAAATACATTACTACGCCGTGTCAATACCAACCATAAAATAGGGTCATCTACCAATTTGTAAAAGAAACCATCAATCACAAGGTAATCATTAACCTAAGGGCCAGAAGAAGTAGCCAACCATTCCCATACATCGATTTCGTATAGTCAAGAGCATGCATGAGTTCTATATTACTATGCTATTATATCGATACTCGTGTATTGGTACTACTATACTTCAATATTGGTATTTCTATACTGGTATCCTAGTACTCGTCTTAGATTTTCACTGTTAGCATTGGTACTGGCAGTTACTGGTACTGGCAATTATTGGTATTGGCAGTACTGGTACTGCCACTATCGGGACTGGTAGTATCGATATTGATAGTACCGATATTGGTAGTACTGGTGTATTGGTACTGATACACCAAAGTGTCCTTTCAATTTACAAAAGACACTAGAAACTATGTCAATGAAAAGGTGGTATAATTCCCATTCATAGTACAGAACAATCTTTATTCACAATTATTGAAATCAAGAACCTAAAGATAAAAAAGTCCGCCATCTTCAAGTCAAGGGACATTGAAAATCATAGTTGAGAAGGTAACCGTCACGTAAGGGACAGAAGAAGTAGCCAACTATTCCCATAACAGTCATACATCGACTTAGTATAGTCAAAAACAAGCATGAGTTCTACTACCATATCAAAGGTGAATCACAACACAACCAAGCAAATCGGACAGTAGTCCATATTGGAGACAAAGTCACCTAATATTGAGTCAAAGCACCTAGCTCCACAATAGCTTGCTTGTCTTTGCCTTTTTCCATAGAGCCAACAACACACACCCCCTTGTGAGTTAAATCCTCACAATCTCAAGGTACAGACAACCTTTCACTAGTACATACACACACCATAGACGCACTCTTCTACCAATGCTAAGTGAGCATAGAAGCTCACCGTTTATAGGCTTTGTTGCCAGTAGCCACATTCCATTCATAGCAACAGTGGGTTTGTCTTCAAGAGGGGAAGAACCAACAGTGCCACCTCCTACACACACACACACACACACACACACACATAGAGAGAGAGAGCACTAGAGATGCACTGTAGAGCAGACGCCACAGGAAGGAGCCACCGCATCATCAAGCATATGAAGACACATTGTACAGAGTCATGCCAGCTCGTAAAAACCCATTAACTACCTTAACTCACTAGGTGTTAGGTACATTATATTACGCAACCACCCACAAATCTCCTATTACGAATTTCACCTCGTAAATACAAATCCTTTTTTTACAAGAGATTTCCGAGGTCAATACAAGATATTGAGGCTAATCCCTAGCTAATTACACCAAGACTGTGGAAACAAGCCACTCCTATATCAAGAAGGAGTTTAATCCTTGTTTTAACAGCAACATTTGTGTGTGTGTGTGTGTGTGTGTGTGTGTGAGAGAGAGAGAGAGAGAGGAATATATCCTCTTCCTCTCTCTCTCTCTCTCTCTCTCTCTCTCTCTCTCTCTCTCTCTCTCTCTCCATCCATAACCTTCTCTCCAGTGTTTACAAAAAATCGGGGTCCAATAACGGGCTAAAATCCTAAAATTCTGGTTAGATTTTGAGCTTGCCTTGAAGAAAACTAGAAAATTTTCACAAGTTTTAGTATAATTATCGGCAAAAGCTTCAAATTTTGACCTGAAAAGCATGAGAATTTCAAGTTTGCCCTTATTTTCTTTTCTTTAGAAAAAATGTAGCAAAAATAACCAAAATACCCCTTTAATTTGTGGAAATTCCCAAAATACCCCTCAATTTTCAAAAATTCCTAAAATACCTTTGTATCTTTTTTGGTTGGATTGTTAAAGATTTTCTAATCTTTAATAATTGAGATCCGTTTTGAGTGCTTAGCATGTAGTTTGTCACAAATTACCTTCCAAAGAAAGACAATTATGTCTAAAATTAATGAAGCAATTTATTTCCAAAGCCTACATAACCAACGCAAATTCTTGTTTTAGCATCTTGCATCGATAGACAATCAATCTTCTTATGAAAATCTACAAAAAAAAAAATCTTCGGAGATTTTAATCTCACAACTAGGGGTAATTTGGGAATTATGGAAAATTTGAAGGAAATTTTTGGAATTTATGACAAAATATGGGGGGTATTTTTGACATTTTTGAAATTTGAGGGGTATTTTGGGAATTTTCACAAATTAGAGGGGTATTTTGGTAATTTTCCAAAAATGTATTTTTCTAGCCCTGTGAGTCCCCCCTCCCTCTCTCTCTCTCTCTCTCTCTCTCTCATATGTAAGTGGGGGCTAGCGCCTTGGCTCTCTATGGAAGATCTCTTTGGGCCTCTCAACCGCCTTGATGTACGCCACCCTTCGGCCTCCATAGATGTTCAACCTTTGTGTACCATTTCTAGGGTTGCAGACGCAGAAATCACCGCACATGCCATGGCGATATATGGTGATCCCTCCAGCTATGTTGAACAACATGTTCAACCTGCGCCAATCTATCATGAGCGGAAAGCCTTATTTTTCTGAGAGTTATGAAATGTTGCGGATTATGGTTATAAACATCATTTGTAATAAGTAGGTAGTCTAGTTGTAGAAGTCGAGGTGCAATGGCACTTACAGATTGTAAATACAAAGCCATTTGACCCCTTGGACTCTATTTTAGGTTTAACCTATGGTAGTCTTAGTATATAAGGTACCTAGGTCATTTTGTAAAGAAGAACTTTTATCATAATCATAGTTGTAAGCTACCGTCGAATGTGTGTGAGAGAGGAAGAGAGAGAGAGAGAGCGTGAGCTTCTACCTGATGCAACTCCCCGCTCGCTCATCACATTAAAGATCCCACAACACCATCGTGCTAGGCTTGGTGAGAGCTACGTGACAATGCCAAGCATTCCTCACGAAACAAAGCACGCCCGCTCAGGCATCTACAAGCTATTTGTGGCCGTAAGTATATCAAACGATGTTTGTTTTCTGCATGCAAGTAGTCATTAGAACCGTGGAAACATAAGCTACGCATAGGTAATCATAGATTTTAGTTTCAAGCACTTTTGAAATCCGTCTCTGTCTTCATACATGTTTTTCGCAGATGGGTTTAGAGTGAGGGTTTTGAGTGTAGAGGCTTTGGGACGGGTGTATCCTAGTGAGGGGATGGTGTTCCTTAAGTTTTGTATGATTGTCGCATGGTTTAGTGAGTTTCCTTTCGCTAGTGTGTATGTGGGTTGGGTGGTGTAGTTGAGAGTAGTGAGATTCTAGATTTTCGTTTAGTTAGCTTCCAGAGTATTGTATGCATGGGATGGTCTTAGCGTGACAAGATAAAGAGATTGCCTCCGTGCGCCTATCGTGTCATTTGTGTCCTCGATTGACATTATGATGATCTAGGTTGTGCTACATGCACTTTATGGGTGATGTGATTCGCTCTCGCAACATTGGGACCACTGTAGAGGACACAAGGACTTGAGTAGGTAATCCTACTAACACTTGTGTGATGGTTGATTTCTTTAGTTTTGGCTAAAGAAATCTTTTTTCTTAAGTGGATCTGGAAGAGGTTATTCCAACATCAAGTGTATAGCTAGGAAGTGTGTGTATTGTCGAGGGTCCGTGACTAGGTAGATTTAGTTAGGAGTTGTAGATAAGAGTAGTTGTTGGTGGTTGAGTGATTTGTGAGGTGATAAAAGCATTTGCTAGTCCATGTGTGGCATTGAAGCATTTTTCTACTCATAGATGAAAAACCCTATATGATGTGTAGGAGTAGCTTTAGGTAAGTAATTTGATTTTGATCTAGAGCTATTCATCATTAATTTATTTGCTAAAGTGCTTGTTTGTATTTAGAATCACTAAAAAGTTTGATGTTGAGGATAAAAATGCAATAAATAGCTTTCTATTGACATTTTTGCAAGAGTGATTGATGTTGAGCATATAAGAGGGCATGTGCAAGAGTTTTGTGTACAAAAACTAAAATTCTATAAACTTGGACATCATAGGCATATGAGGTCTCAAGGGGCATTTGGAGACCAAATCTAAAAAAATTAATTTCACCAAAGTGTTCAAAAGGGGGGTTTTACCCTAAGAGCACACTGAGAGAGTTTTGACCAACTCTTGATACCCAAGAGACAAAAGACGAGATGTCAAAAACGGAAAAAAAAAGAGAAAGGCTTGTGATCCTGAGCATGTTTTTGCATGAAAATTGGTAGAGGTGCTTGAAAACCAGTGCTAGAGACTTGAGAATTCCTGTGAATGAATTTTGTCCAAAAATTTATCAGTAGACATCATACGTGTATGATGTCTGAGGGGTGATTTTGATAGCAAAAATAAACTTTTGACATTATACCCATCTTCTGCATGTTGTGTTGGGAACATACACCAAATTTCATTTCATTTGGGCTTACAAATTGAGAATTGAGAGGATTTTACTCTTTCAAGGGATTTCCTTGTCAAAAAGTGATGATTTTGTGCAATTTTGATACCCAAAATTTGTTGTGAGCACATATTCTTGTTCTACACACGAAGGGGCACCTCTAGTAGAAACATAACTAAATTCTGACCACCTAGAAATAATACGTGTATGATGTCTTAGAGACCAGATCTAAGGTCAAAATTTATAATTGAGTACAAACTTGTGATCTAGAGCATTTGCGAAGCATATAGGCCAAATTTCACTGAATTTGAAGCATTTTTGGGCTTGCAAAGACCACAAGACGCATCTAGGAAAAGTAAAGGCTTGAATTGATCATAACTTGCACAAAAAGTGGTCAAATTCAATTCCGAAACTTGATGTGAGTCCCCAATGTAGTGAGGAACCTCTGGAGTGAAATTCACTTCAAATTGACCAGTTAGACATCATATGCATGATGTCTAAAAAGCAATTTTAGGGACCAAAATTTAAATCTAATCTTACCAGGGTGTTAAGCACCACAAGACAAGCCTACATACCAAGTTTGGGCCAATTCTGAGCACATAGACATCATACGCATATGATGTCTCAAGGCAAGATCTGACATTCTAATTGCACTTTTGACCACACAAGGGGTTGGGAAATGATGATTTAAGCCTGTTTGCAAAATTTCATCTCATTTGGACACATATTTTTGCATGTAAAGAGATTTTTTCAGATCCAAGAAGGTAAAGGTGAAAAAGTGGTGATTTTGAGCAATTTTGACATCCAAAATCTGCTATGATCACATATTCTTATTGAATGCATCAAGGAGTACCTTACGTAGAAATCTAAGTGAAATATGAGCAAAAAGACATCATACACACAAATCAGACATTTGAGTATACCCTAGTGTCCTAGAGCATAAAAGAAATCCCTAGCCAAAGTTTCAGAGGATTTGGAGCACATTTGGGCTAAAAACCACCAAAAGACAGAATTGGGCAAGATTCATGCTTGTATTGGCCATAACTTGCATAAAAAGTGTTCAAATTGAATTTTGAAAGTTGTTGAGAGTTGCTTGAATGATACACTGGAACAAAAGTCACTTCATTCTGCCACAAAAGACATCATATGCGTATGATGTCTCAAGTGCCAAATTAGAGGTCAATAGTTACATCTGAGTTCACAAAAGTGTTTGCCATCATAAAATAGGCCTAGAGACCAAGTTTCATTCAATTTGGATCACTTTTGGCTTAGTTAACCTCCCAGGAAGTTGCAAGCAACAAACAGAAAAAGGACTGGTAAACTTGTCTAAAAGTGTCAGAATCACAAACTGAGACTTGGAGTGGTTAGGAGAGTCTACAGTTAAAGTTTGGAGTAATTTTGAGTCAGTAGACATCATATGTGTACGAAGTCTCCGGGCACAGATTGATTGTTTTGGCCATAACTTGAGCTACCAATATCGTATTCAAAAATCCTTTTTTTTCAATGAAGCTCCAGAGTAGCTCTACAAGTTTCAGTGTCACCCTTAAAAAATCCTATGGGTCATTCATTGTTGGTCAATGTGCAAAAAAATGACGTTTAAGGCCTCAAAATTCATCTGAAAGTTAGGGATGTCTAAAACCAACAATTTGAGAGAATTGGGAGAAGACGATCACGCTTTTGGACATAGTTTTGACTTTTCCATAACCAAAGCACTTGAGCACATTGTTCCAAGTGTGCTTACATCAAGCTAGAGCTGTTAAGCCTAGAGATCATGTTCTCTTTACAGTCAAACTCAGCTTATACAAGCTTCAAAATCCCAGGCATAGAGGAGCATCCGCCCATAATGGATCTTCCAAACTTGCAATTGATAAAGACCAAGCTTGTTGAAAGAGTTTGGATGACAGATCATAAGAGTGAAGGACTGTATAGATACGTTGATGACAATGACATCAACCTTTATAGGTGCTCAAATCCATACCCAAAAGAGTTGAGAGATAACAAGCTCTTATATGTCTATATATACGGAGTCGACTATCAATGGAAGTCTATAGTTGTTGACAAGTATGGACAAGAATGCAGAGTTGTAGAAAGCAAAAATCCACACACTGTGTTGAAAATAGGTGGATATTTGTTCAATGAAGGACCATAGATATCTCCACCAAGCATGACAATTCCTATGCAAATTTCAAAAAGGGAGCCACCTGGATTCCCTTCTAGAGCGATAAGAGAGACAAAATGATCACAGAGATAGCATACATGCCTTCTCAAGTGAGTCTCCTTAATGGCCAATCTCCAAGAGAACGACCAATCCCTTTGAAGAAGAACCTAGGCATCATAGAAGGCCTAAAGCGAGATAAGAATTGGGGGAGTCTATGGTTAGATTCATAGACAATCGACGAGTTAGACCGTCCCAAGTCCACAAATGGGTAAATAAGAAATACTCTGGAGATAAAGATCCAAGAGATCACATAGGGGCTGCTAGAAGAGTAATTAGAGCAGAGGAAGTTTTAGCTTTTGCGACACAATTTGCGGGAATTGGACTGACTCTGGAAGATGACGTGGATACATGGTTCGACTCAATGGAAAGATGTGATTTTGAGACTCTATACGAGCTGTTTGAGGAATTCATCGAAGAATTCTTGCAGAAAGGCATAGCTCACAGTATGGTCTCACAAATTCACAGATTCAAACAAAAGGAGGGTGAAGTAGTGCAAAAAGCGGCATTATGGCTCAAAAGATATGTCAAGTTCTATCCAAGAGCGGAACTTCCTATGCCAGCATGGTTAATGCCGATCTTTATCCAGGGGATAAGAGATGTGGGTCTTCAAAAGGATCTGCATATAATAAGGAGTTTGATGCTAAACAAATTGATCAAAGAAGCTCTTTATCTGGATAACTGTGAGAAATGTAAAGAAAACGATTGTAAGAGTCAAGAGGACGACACATCCTCTCAGCAAAGTGATTCACAGATGAGTGAGTCCATTCCAAAACCAGCGGCACCTATCAATCAAGGAAAGTTTATCGACAAAGTGTTCAAGAGGTTAGCTCCTCTTGTAAATTACGAACCGAGGGAGCTTAAGTGGTGCAAAATTGAGAGAAAACGGACAAACAATACAAGAGAAGAGTGTTACTATGGCATGGAATATGCTAGGGAGAGGTATGTACAACCTAATCCAGTATCACCTCCTCCACCTAGAAATGCTATGAAAAATGTGCCGGCTCCAATAGGAGTTGCAAGACCAGAGCCTGTCTTAGGGAAACAACCTCCGCTACCAGGAGCTAGAATGCCTATAGACATGAGATACACGTCGATGATGGAAGCATCTAACAAAAAAGAGCTAGTACCACCTACAATGTGTTATAACAACCAAAGTGGGTACTACCCTTCAAAGCGTCAGAAGATGAGAGAAATACATGGAGTGATGAAGCAAGTACAACCTCCACCTCCTGCATTTCAACCTGAAGAAAAAAGGTACGAGATGGACAAAAGACATTGCAGTTCGTTGTGAATAGACGATTAGCTAGGTCAGAGCCTGTTTATAGCCAAGAGGAAAGGCAAGAAGAGGATCCTCAACTAGAGTGTCACAAAATTCGTGACAACCACTTGGCCAAACAATGCACTCAGACGGAGATCACTCAAGTGAATGCCTATTGTCTTGAATATGGTGTCATTCACTTGATCCTCGACTGTCCAAAAAACCCAAACCGAGTCAGAAAGATCACAACAAATATCTCAGGAATTGTTCAGCTACCCCATAGCTCAAAATATGAAACTATTGCACCAGTTTAAGTAATTACGAGAGCGCAAGCTCAAAAGAAAGCTGAGGAGACAAAGAAAATGAAAACTGACGTGAGTCAAGAGATGGGTGAACCAAATACTGATGTACCTAGTCAAAAAACCAAGAGCAAATGAAACAGCTGGAAAGCTAAAAAGGCTAGGATGAAAGCACGTAGGGAACGAGAGAAAAAATCCTTAGCTGAAGAGTTTACCCAAGCTAAAGAGAAGATAAGACAACATGAGAAAATGGTTGCACCTTCTCTTACGCAAATGTCTCAACCTCCAGAAGAACCATCCACAGATGAGAAACCGAGAAGTGCTAGTTCATGAGGATGAGTGTTGGTTGAGAAGGTTAATGAGCCATTACTAGATGCCCTCCTAAAAGCCTATGAAACACGGCTCAAAAAAAACCAAGCCCAAAAATAGAGGTGGATGAAATATTCATATGGGGAACTAGAAAAGGACAGGTTTAAAATGTGCAAGAAATTTATTCAGACAACCCAAGCTTTACTAGAACCATAAGTTGGAAAACCTAAGGGTGTGATCTTTGTCCCACCTACACCAATAATCCCACCAAGCCAAGAACGAAAAGAGCTAGATTCTAGTCACGAGCACGGACAAAATCTCAAGGACCCCCCATTAAAGCCAAGGATAGTGTTGAATACCACAGATAAATCTTCCGAGGGATTTCACATAGCTATACTTGACATTTGTAAAGAAATAGATGGTCTTGAAGAATTGTGGAAACAAATCAGACAGGTGATGGAAGAGGAGTGTCTCTTCCACCAATAGAGGAATTTGAGACTTGATCTCAAATGAATCTAGAAGTGGAACTGTATTGGGAAGACAAAGGATCTGTATAGTCTATGGACAATCAACCCCATTCTCTAAGAACACTATCGTCCTATACGGGAGAGCACGAGGCCAAGTCAGATGTTATTCCAGTCCATCACAGAGTCTGTCTTCCAACAAGGTGATCGATTCAAAAGGATTGATAGACATTTTATCAACATCAGTCACTTGTATGATAACGTTAGCCGAGTTACTCAGAATACGCCCAAACATGTGGGATACTATGGGAAAATGCCTAGTGAAAAAATTTAAGGTGTATCTCATTGTTCGTAAATTTTATGTGTTGACGGCTAACAATCTGTTGCATGAGGTGGTGTTGCATCTAAAGCCAAGGAAGCGGATCGTGAAGTGGGTGATAGAGTTATAGGAGTTTGATTTTGAGTTCAAGGTTGACCATACGCGTCGATCTCATTTGGCAGACATTTTGGTCAACAAGGAAGATGAATTACGAGTCTATCCAAGGGTGGTGCAAGATGAAGCCAAGGAAGAGCTTGACTTGATAGGGGCCTTTAGTGATGGTGCTTACAGGAGCGTGATACAAAAAGATGGTGCAAGTGTCGTGATACGAGATCCACGTGGCACAGTGGTTTTTTCAAAGGCCTATGCTTTAGAGAATGTCCACACCAACTACTTGGCAAAATACCTCACTTTGCATTTAGGCTTGAAGCAGTGTGTGGAGTTTGGCATATCCAGGTTGATAGTGAAAAATGATGCTATATTGGTCATTAAACAACTACTAGGCCAATGGCAGGTGAAAAGGGACACTTAGAAGCATTGGTTTTATGCTATTAAAAATTGTTGAAGTTTTTTGAAGAAGTTCAGTTCAAGCATATCAAGAGGGAGCAAAATCAAGAGGTAGATCACCTTGCAAGCGGCAAGGTGCAAGTGCAAGTCACAGGTATATATGTATCTTCAGCCATTTATGCGAGTCAAGAAACCTTATGGGAGATTGAAGACTTCCTAGGCACAGGTCAATGTCTAGAAGAGTTGTTCAAGTTACATAAGAAAATAATGGTGTAGAAAGCTCGTAAGTTTACCTTGATAGGAGGGGACCTGATGGTTTATGGATGGGATTAAGTGTTGCAAAGAGTGTTGTACAAAGAGGAGGTCACGATGGTGTTGCGACAGTGCCATGGAGAGAGTGGACATCAAGGTAAAGACCAAGTCCTATTTTGAGTTTTACGAGCTAGTTTTTTATGGCCTTAAGTAGTGTGAGATGTGCACTACTTGTGTAAAACCTGCCATGAATGTCAGACAATGGGAGAAAGGAGGTTGAAAGCAGAATCATAAGGGGCTATCCTAGCCCAAAATTCTTTTGAAAAATGGGGTTTGGACGCCATCAGTCCACTCTCAAAGTCATCAAGCGAGAAGAAGTACATTGTGGTAGCCATCGACTACCTTACCAGGTGGGTAGAGGCAACGGCCGTGAAAGAGGTGAATGCTACTATGGTGGCTCAATTTGTCTTTGATAACCTTTTCTTTCATTTTGGGGTACTGTGGGTACTCGTTTTTTATAGAGGGCAAGTCTTTAGAAGCAAACTGATGAAAGCTTTAGTGAAGAAACTGAGCATCCAACACCGGCTTTCCTCGCCATACTATCCTCAATGCAATGGTTTGGTGGAGAGTGCAAATGGACAAATTATAAAAATGCTAACTAAATATGTTTATAAGCAGGAAGCAGAATGGGAGGCGAATCTCCAGGAATGCTTATGGGCGTATAGGACCTCATACAAAGTAGCCACTAGTTTCACTCCGTTTGAGTTGGTGTATGGAAAAGAAGCGGTGTTACCGGTGCACACACGATTAGGGACTTTGAAGGGGGCATGGCAGATCAATGCCACACAATAGGAGTTATTACAAGACCGGATTACCAACCTTGAGACCTTGTGAATGGATAGAGGAGCAATAGGAGAAGCGGATTGCAAAATTCAACCAGAGTTTACCAAATAAGAAGATAGAAGAAGAGGATTTGGTCATGAAGTATGAGAGTTATTTGGACTTTACCCTCCAAAAAAAGTTCAAAAAAAAAAGTGGATAGGTCCGCACAAAGTGCAAAAAGCTTTCCCAAACAAAACCTATCGATTGGTGGCAGACAAATGGTAAGCTACTTAGAAACCAGGTGAACGGGGTGCGGCTTAAGCTATACTTCGATAGGAGTTTGGTATCGGATGTAAGCCAAATTATAGCTAAGGGGATTGGGCAACCAATCTAGACATGATTACGTGTGATGGCCATGCCATTTTGTACATATTGTAATATATGGTAGTGCGTTTCTCAGCTTGTTTGAGTGCTAGCATAGTGTTGCAGGTTTCAAGTTTAATAAAAACTACTTTTGGTTGAACATAAATGTTCAACAAGGAGGTGAGAAATGATGGTACCAGCAAAGTTGGTCCGTACAGAAAGGAGTGCTATGTAGAGCTGGAGATGTTAGTAATTGCAAGGGGCAGAGATGAAGTAGGTAGAAAGAGCCTGGGCAGCTAGGTAGCAGCTGATATGTATGTATTACATGGTTTTTTAGACCTAAAGGACACTAGAGAGGGCCTGGCAGGGTGGAAGATAAAAGAGGTTCAAGGTGCAATCTTTTTGCCTAGATATGAAGAGCTTGAAGTGGTCTACTAACAGGTACATACGGTAGAGCTGGAGATGTTAGTAATTGCAAGGGGCAGAGATGAAGTAGGTAGAAAGAGCTTGGGCAGATAGGTAGCAGCTGATATGTATGTATTACGTGGTTTTTTAGACCTAAAGGACACCAGAGAGGTCCTGGCAGGGTGGAAGATAAAAGAGGTTCAAGGTGCAATCTTTTTGCCTAGATATGAAGAGCTTGAAGTGGTCTACTAACAGGTACATACGGTTTGTGAAACAAAGCCATGGTGTGCAAGATACAGTGCTTTGAAGTTGAAGGTATTTGAAGATTCTAGTTGGATAGTGCAGGTAATGACAAGTAATCTAAACCAGTTTGGAGCTATGGGTGTGTGGAATCGGATTACAATGCAAAAATCAGCAAAGCTCAGAAGGAGGGAAAAAAATTGGAGTATTTTGGGACTTTGTGAAGCTTTTTTGGGTGGAATTTTGGAGCTGAAGGGGGCAGTCAACTCACAAGGGCCACATGGCAAAGCCTGAATCCCACATGTCCAAGTAGGAGAGCAGGGGTTGGTGTATAAGACCTAAAGTGTGAGCCCATTTGGAGACACAAGGAGAGAGAGATCTTGAGGAGTTTGGTGGTGCGTTTGTTGCCCGCGGGCGAGAGTGGGGAAGCTAGCCTTGCCATTCGTGGAGGTGTTGTTTGTGGCTTGCCTTTGAGCAATAGTCGGTAGGAGATGATGACGTGGCAATGAGATAGGGCCCTGTCCCACGCCAACACTTTTGGAGAGCAACGACAATGCCATCTTTGCCCCTAGGGGTCAGTCATGTGGAAGGGGAGATCCCAAGGCCCGTAAGGTGGTTCCCATGCACTGAAAAAGAGAGAGAAAAAGTGGAAAGTTGGCCAGTTGTCCATGCCATGCATAAGATACCAAATTGGGAGTGTGACATGTGGGCCATGCAAGAAAGATCTATTAAGGGGCTCAGTTGGATGCACAAGCTAGAGAACAACCAAAAATTTTGTTCTCTAGGCTTTTGGAAAGCCCTATAAAAGGGGACTCACACACAAATGTTAGGTTCTTTTGGCCGGTTGTTGGTTTGGAGAGAGTGGAGTATGTTTTGAAGAAGAAGAATCTAGAGTTCACCATTGAAGCTGGGCTGTCAGTTCTCCCTTTTCCCCCTCTCCTCCTCTACTCGTCTTTGCTTCCCTTGTTGGACTAGTGTGTGCGTGTGTTGTCCCCGGGATGATTTTTTGTAGTATGGTGCAAAGAGAGAGGCGAAAGGTGGTGTTTGGGTGGGTGTGATCATGGCAAGTTTGCGGTGTGCATTCGTGCTCCCTAATTAGTGTATGTGTTGGTGTTGTCGTTGTCGTAATGTGGTCGATGTTTGTGTATGCAAATGTGGAATTTTGAAGGTGATTATTAGGGGATAAGGGTGATGTAAAAGCGTTGAGCTATAGAGAGGCATTTTCGTGAGTGCTGGGTGTTTTCCCACTTCCCCCTTTCCAACATGTGTTGAGGAGCTATTAAAGTAGAGCTCATGCCACAATCACCACGCACCATGCCTTCCCACAATAGCTCTTGCCATTGTCTTTTCACCTTGTGTTCTAGAGCAACACCACTAAACATAGACCAAAAGGGTGCGTCCTCAAGCGAGGGGGGAACGGTGCTCCCATCTACTCAAGCACTTTTTTGAAGGATCCAAGCTCCTCATTCTTCACATCCTCCAAGGCAATGCGTATCAAGCGAGGGATTGCCTTTTTGCACTTAACACAAGGACAAGGGAATTTGTCCTTGGGCGATTGCTAGTAATTTGGGGTTGTTTGGAGGGTCACGATCATCCCAATTGTCCTACATGTGTGAAAGAGAGTTAGGTTAATTTGAGAAACGTTGAAAAATCACATCTACTCTAAAAAATGAATAGTTCGTAGATTAGGTATAAGCTAAATTTTCAATAGTGAAAGAAAAGAAAAGACTAAAGAAATAATTTTAAAAATGGATGGAGTAGGAAAAGAAAGAAACCTTTAAAAAATTAAAAATAGTACTAAAGCTAGTGAAAATTGGACAGGGTGTTGGGCGGTTGATTCGGAGGCCCTGGGGTGACGGTGGGACGGTGACCACCTGATCTCGACTAACCACGGCTTGGTGCCACGGGGACGCGCGATGGACCCAGTTGGGGACGACGGACGATGGGACATAGTCCTGACCTTGATTTTCTCCTCACCTCACCGTCTAGGTACTAAACGCATGCGGGGGTTTGAGAGTTCTCGGTAACGGAAGTGTCCCCCTCCACTTCATCACGTGGAGGTAGTCGGGGGAGTCCACCACGCACGGGGACTCCATGACCCAGTTTCGGGGCCGTCGGATCGTAGCCGGTGGGTCTCTTTGGCGAGCATCGGCAAGGCGCTTCAAGCGGGCGGGTTGTTCGTTTTGGACGTTCAAGTACTCCACGCAGAGGTCTTGACTTCCTCTTCAAGCTCAGCCATGTACATTCACGAACGCACGCCCGAGGCGCTCCTCGTTCGTCGCAGACGAAGGCTGCAGCATATTCGTAGTCGGTTCTTTTTTGCGAGCGTCGGCTCGATGCTACACGCGAACAGCATGTCCGTTTTGGATGTTTAGGTACTCCACGCGGAGACCTCAGCATGGATCAACACAGCAACGTGGTCTATGTCACTCAATGTATATACACCTATCATTCAAGCCCCATCAAAAGTGCCAAGCGGACTTGGTACCCACAGCTTTTTCTGCATTCAGCAATCACGACTATTTGAGATAGACAGTGCCTTCTCGGTAAGACTACTCATGCATCCCATTTTGGATTTTGTAGACGCACGTAGCTCTACACCCTCCAAACCATTAACCAGGGAGTTTCCTACCCTAACAATGCTACTCTTGGGACGAGAGTTTTCTAAGGGGAGGGGGTGTATGTTGGACTCCGGTTGATTCAGAGGCCCCGGGGTGACGGTGGGACGGTGACCACCCTATCTCGGCTAACCACGGCTCGGTGCCGCAGGGACGTGCAATGGACCCGGTTGGGGACGACGGACGATGGGACATAGTCCTGACCTTGATTTTCTCCTCACCTCACTGTCTAGGTACTACGGACGGGTGCGGGGGTTTGAGAGTGCCCAGTATAACGGGAGTGTCCCCCTCCACTTCATCACATGGAGGTAATCGGGGGAGTCCGCCACGCATGGGGACTCCATGACCCAGTTTCGGGGCCATCGGATCGTAGCCGGCGGGTCTCTTCGACGAGCGTCGGCAAGGCACTACAAGCGGACGGGTTGTCCGTTTTGGACGTTCAAGTACTCCACGCAGAGGTATTAACTTCCTCTTCGAACTCAGCCATGTACATTCACAAATGCGCGCCCAAGGTGCTCCTCATTCACAGACGAAGGCTGCGATAGATTCGTAGTCGATTCTTTTCGGCGAGCGTCGGCTCGACGCTACACGCGGACGGCATGTCCATTTTGGACGTTTAGGTACTCCACGCGGAGACCTCGGCTTCCTCTTTGAGATCATCCATGCACATTCATGAACGGGCGCCCGTGGCGCTCCTCGTTCTCAACAGACAAGCTGCTGGCACGTTCAGCCCACCCCGACCCACCCTGACCCAAGGCGATCCGGGACTTTTCGGCATTTTTCCAAGTTAGCCCAAAGTATCCTGAGAGAGTTCCAGTGGGACCTCTTAGATATGCACTCAAGGCCCAAATAGCCTCGTTCGCTCAACATTGATCCTAAAGACGCTTCCGCACTCAACTAAACTTCAACTCCGCGTGGTGCCACCGAGGCTCCCGCGCGCATCAAGCAAGACGTGATCGGGGTTAGTCTGCAATATCAAAAACTTTTTTGAATGTTTGAAATTTCCCTATGTGGCAATAAATGTGGTAATAAGTGCAATAATATATGAGAAAACCCGCAATAATATTTGGCACCCATTAAAAGAAACAAAGCAAGGTATGCCATATTTTTAGGCATACCTTACTATCATCGCACTTGCAGTAGCATTCATCTCCATCTCTCCCTCTCTCTGTCTCTCTCTCTCTCTCTCTCTCTCTCTCTCTCTTTGTTGCCATCGTTTTTCTTGCTTGATTGCTTGGTTGCCTTCACTTTGTTTTCCTGATTGTTTATTGTCAATGTATGATTAGTTCATAGATGCCTGCTTGCTTGCTTGTTCGGTGTCTGATGAAGGAGAGAGAGAAAAGAGAGTGAGAAATATAGATTAGCATAGTGTTAATGGTTAATATTTAACCAGTGTTAATGTAGATAGAGACAAAAAGTAAGAGAATTCTCCTCTTTATGTTTAATGTTAAATTAATGTTAAATTAGAGTTAAAAATGTTTGAAAGATGTGTATGTTAAAAAAGAAAAAGAAAATTAGAGAAAAAGAAACATTAAACAAAAGTTGAAAATTGAACATTAAACTTTAAAAGAAAAAAAGGTGAAAATTAAAAAAGACATTTAAAAAGAGAGATTAATGAGGGAGAAAAAGGGAGAAAGGAGAGGAAAAGAGAATTTAGAGAGAGGAGATAGAGATAGAGAGAGTGTAGAGAGAGAGAGAGAGAAAGAGGGAAGTTATAGAGTAGAGAGAGAATAGAGATGGTGATAGAGTGTAGAGAGAGAAGTCAAAGAGTAGAGAGAGAGTGTAGAGAGAGAGGGTCCTAATACTTACCAACTAATCTCTTATAGATGTCCGACAAGAGACCATCTAGTGAGGTGAGTTCCTCACATTATTCCTTTGGTTGATTCACATCTCAGGTGGGCCCCTATCCAAGGTGGACGTCGCCTCCAACGGACCCAAGTCATGAGGCTTTAAGTCCAAGCAATGGATTTATCTGTAGCTAATTTATGTGAGCATGAGTGTAGATTTCTTTTTGTTATTTGCAGGCGTGGCTCTTTTATGGTTGTGGAGGTGTCAATCTAACTAGGTTCCTCCACCAATGCTAGATCCAGACCTGCAACATGCACTATCTCTATGAGATGAGTGCCTATGTTCAACGCAGGAATTGTTTGGTTGTTACACTTCACAACAGATTGTGGCCTTTGGTCTTTCACAACAAATCACACCTTGGAGGATCTAGACAGGGACTCCATATATCCAGAGTATGCCAGCACGACGACACCTCCTTCTACCCTCCCTTCTTACCGACCCACCCCCTTCCATTGCACGAAGCCACCCCCTTGCATCTCAGAGCCCCACCATTCCATTCGACTCCTCCTTTTCTTGATCCTTGTCAATAGTCCATAGGTGGTTGACAAATGTCTTCTAGCAACACACGACAATGTTCGTCTTAGGGTAGCGAGCGTTGTGAGAAGCAGAGCGACAAGGGCTCCTATTTGGGACACCTATTTTGAAGCATGCCGCTTCAATTGCAAAGGATGAGGATACATACGTATTTGTGCCAGACACACATGGGCGCTACTATAGGGTCAAGTATGGTGGCAAGGTCGACTTTGGTATTGCACGGGGCATGGCATTTTGGTGTCATCTGCAAATTCTTATACACTCAACGTATAAGAATTGTTTTATAAACTTCAAAGACCAAGTGCTCAATCATGCACTCTACGTCAAGGAAGCATTGCATGTTCAATTTTTGAATGTCCCCAATGAGCATTTCTCAACACAGTAATTGGAGAGGGATATCAAACATTTCTAAACAACAAGCAATCAAGTGTACGGTGTGCACTAGCCAACCAGGTCACAAATCCAGATAGCTTTCCTGTTGGCAACATGGCAAATGCAGAGAGGGAGGAGTGGGCAACACAATAAAAGGGTGAGCAAGCTACAACGGGCTCATCCCACAGTCAATAACATGAAGCTCGGGTCAAACAAACTCCCACGTACTATGGTGCAAGAGGAAAAGTGGCTTGGAAAGATAAATATTTAACTTATTTTTAATTGTGCAAGTTTGGTTTAGAAGATGTTTTAGATTATGAAACTTTTTTGGTTATTGTTAATTGAGGAAAATATTACTCTGATCCGTCCTACTAGAGAGATAGTCAAGTATCGAGAGGGACACATGGAGCTCCATACTTGGTGATGGTTGTTGAAAAACTATCATATTGCTTGCGAGTAATTCAACTCAGCAGATCTATACAAGGGGTAAGTGTAGACAATGAGCATTGTATTAATCATTAATTTGGGTTATTGATTTATCTAATTTATTTCTGGTTGGTGTAAAGTTAGAGCGATCAAATGTATGTACCTGTGGATGAGGACGAGAAAGAGCGATCAAACGTATATACCTATGGACAAGGACAACAAAGAGGACTAGGATAGATAGTTATTTTTATATGGTCCTCTTTTACAAGTTCGAATGTGGCACAAAAATCCTCATAATTTGTATATAAAACTAGTTTGAAAATTTGGCTCAATTTGTAATCTTTTTAAATTATTGTTCTTTTATGCTTCAAGTTATAAAGGTAAGGTGTGACTTGTAATGTTATAAATGTTTGCATAAACTTTTCAAAATGCAATTGATATTTGATGTGTTTTATGCATATCAAGAAAAACGACGCTCATTTGGGCCACCCAAAATGAGCTTTTTTTTTTTTTGAAAAGCCATACAGTAGCAATATATGTGGTAATGAGCGCATTAATAGGTGCTACATAATAGTTGCATCTATATATCCACAACTATCACCACACATATTGTTGATAAAGCACTATTGTGTACATTTCCGTTGATATTACCACTCACGCAAACTTTTTTGTTTCTATTTTGTTTTGTTAAACCGTGGTATTGCTGGCGGTTCTAGACTTTTCCTCTTATAGCGCTTGTAGCTTTTGGGTCTATCTTCCACAATGATGACATAACTAAAATCTATAAGTTAGTTTCATGCTCACTTGTGTAGGCATAGGTGTGCTTTCTTTTGAGGAAAAAAACCCATAGAGAGACTTGTTATCTAGGTCTAGGTGTTCATGTTCCATGGTAATCTCAAATATGGGGTAGATTGGTAATTTGTGCTCCCTTCCTTTGCATTACTTATTGCTTCCTATAATTCATTTGGACATGCTTGTTCAAATATGGGGTAGATTGGTAATTTGTGCTCCCTTCCTTTGCATTACTTATTGCTTCCCATCATTCATTTGGACATGCTTGTTCAACTTTGAGGATTGGAAGTACCCTACATAACCTACTACCTTTTGTGGTATTTACGACCATACATCCATCCATTTGAGTTTCGATTCCATCTCCATCTATGTTTGTACATTACTTTATTCATTTGGCTCAACACTTGTATGGGGTTAAGTTCCAACTTCCATGTTTTGTTGTAGTTCATGGTTCTATTTTGATTTCAGGAACCCCTTCATTGAGCTTTTCTACTAGAGTCTCTAGACCAACTTTCCTTTCTCAACGGTTGCTTTGTTGGTACATCCCACTATTTGTCATTAAGGCTCATGCTACTTCTATCAATTTTTTACACATTTCCAATTGTTGTCCCTCAACCTTCCCATATGGATATATCATCCATCTTTGCTTGAAAGTTTGGATTGGTTTTAGCACAAGAAGAGATGGACTTGGGGAGTTCATTGGATGAGTTTGGTAGTGATTCAACACCTACTTTAGAAAAGGATTCTACATCACTAGAAGATAGTGACATCTCTAATATCTACGTAATGGGAGTTATGCTGAGAGACGTGAACAAAATGGATGTGTCAGACATACCCGTAGCGGTGGATGGAAATGAGGAAGGCTCACGAAACATACAGTCTTTGTTGGAGAAAGATAATAGTATGGAAGATTTTTTCTAATGATTTGTTGACTAGAGGACTAGCACACTACTTGTAGATGGTGAGCGGTTTTCCAATCCTCTTCATCAATGGCTACAAGAAGATAATTGGTGTTTCAGTTGTAGAGTACCACATCCACTAGAAGGAAGGAACCAAGCTAGCTATGCACAGTCTAAGAAGAGTTGGTGTAGTCCAATAAAAATCTTTTCTCAATGAGGTAAGGAATATATTTAATGCAAGCTTCATTTATCCTATGGAAAATACAAAGTGGGTGTCTCCAGAAGTGGTAAGTGGTGATTTTTCCTAGACAACAAACCTCCAAATGCAATGACTAAGAGGGACCACTTTCCCCTCCCTTTTCAAGATGAACTCTTAAATGAGGTGGCAGCATATGAGTGCTCTATGAGTGCTACACAATATATATAGCTACTTAGGTTATTTTCAAATAAAGATTGTTGAAGAGGATCAGTAATTAACTACCTTTATAGCATTGCGAGTGATTACTTTTGGCCTCACTAATGCACCTACTACTTTTCAATGCTTTGTAACCTATATGTTTTAGCCCTTCTTTGGCAAATCCATAAGGTTCAATGATTTTGTATTTATAGATTTTGTCATTTGTATTTGGAAAAGGAGAGTAGAGGGTTAACTAGGTTGCAATCATTAAGTGAGCAATTGAATGTAAATAAATGTCACATTGCAGAGAGCCAAGTAACTCTGCTTGGACATGTGGTTTCATCACCTAGCATTGAAGCCAATCCAGGGAAAATTCAAGCCCTTACGTCTCTACCAGCTCCCACCATAGCAAAGCAACTAGTTGCTTTCCTTCAAAGATAAAATACTTGAGCATACAATTTCTCTCTCATGTAAATCATTATTCCCTTGCAACAACTCACTCACAAGGATGGGCCCTTCACTTTGAGTGAAGAAAATGAACAGCAATTCAACTGTTAGCCTCTCTCCCCACCATTGTGCCACCAAAATGAGACAAAATCTTCTATGTCAACTCAAGTGTAAGCAATGATATGATTGGGGTTGTTTCGATGCAAAAGGATTTAAAACTTCTTTCATGCAGCCAATCTATTTTTCTAGCAAGATGATGACTAGGCCTTGAAAAGGCAACACTAATGCGGGACATGTGGTTCTTGCACTTATGTTTGTTGTCACAAAGTTTAGATCCTATTTGCTACCTTGGATATTTGTGATCTTAACAATGGAGGAAGTCTTTTCTTATGTATTACAACACATTTCATGCAAGTATAGACACTTTGCACTAGAGTTCACTATCAGGAAGGTGATGTACTTATGAGCCATAGATCCCCATAATTGAATATGGGCCATTCAAGAAATGGAGAATAGATGCCATTGTGCCTCTACTTAGAATGAAATCAGGAAAGGAGTATAACATCGTAGGGTTGACTACATGATGAGGTGAGTGGAGGTAGTAGCAACCACTCGGATCACCGCCAAAGAAGTGGTTTTGAGAGCATACGTTTGGCACACCTTTTAAGATTATCTCAAATAGAGGACCAAACCTTGAGAGCATTCAATGTAGTTTTGGCACACCTCTTAAGATTATCTCAAATAGAGGACCAAACTTTAAGGGGTGATCTAGCTAGGAAACTCATGGAGAAATTGAAAATTTCAAGGGGGCATTCCATTCCTTACTATTTTCAATGTAACGGCTTAGTAGAAAAGATCAACGGTATGGTATGCAGAATCATTACAAAGTAGGTGAACAAAAAACCAAGTCATTATTGGGATAATAAATTGAGAGCATCTCTTTGGGCATATAAAAGTACATTTAGGACCTCTCTAGCTGGCTACACTACTTATCACTTAGTATTTGAGAAAGAAGCCATCCTCCCTGTTGAAGTTCAACTAGCTAGTCTCAAAATTCTAGCAAGTGGGCAAGAAAGCCAAGGAAGCGGCTTCAGTAGAGAATCTTGGACCTAGAAAGGCTTGAGCTAGATAGAACTGATGCTATCGAGTACTACGCTACACAACATCAGCTCTATAGAAACAAGTTCAACAAGAGTTCAAAGGATAAAGAGCTGAAGAATAGAATGCTTGCTCTACGCTATGACAATCGCTTTGAAACTAGGAAGGATAAGAAGTTTCTGCCTAGATGGGAGGGTCCTTTCATCATTAAAAAGAAATACGACAATGGTAGTTAGAGGCTACAAGGTAAAGGCAGTAAGCTGCAAAAAACGGACTGAATGGAAAGAGGCTAAAACCATATTTTCAAAGGTTTGATTCAGGAATAGTGATAGAGCTACCGCCAGAAGGACAGGAGAAAGCCTCCTCTAGCCATCAACATGCAATTACAATATTCATCAACTTCTCTCCATCTCTTTGTCTTTGTGGATGTATTGTATATGGAGGGGGGACCTTGGGAGTAATTTGGATTAGACTTGGGAGGTTGCAATTGGCATCTTGAGAGGACAAGCTGAGATTGCAACATTTGATAGCCTATACCAAATACTAGCAATTGCTTGGTGGGGTTTACTAGTGACCTTAGTGTTGGGTTAGCCTTCTAGATTGCAAAAGGTGTTCTCTCACACATGCAATTGATATTGACTTTTTGTTTTGCATTTTGAGCTTCTCGAACTCTTTCATGCTCTAGGGCAAGGTTTTGCAAAGTGGCTGGAGAATTTGCAGTTTTTGAGACTACGATGGTGTATTCCAAGTCACCATGTTCCCAAAAGTTGTCGACTACCTGAGCCACTTACAATCCTTTCAACCAATAACTATGTAGATACATATGATATTTTGATTTTGCTATATAGAATAACCGATTCACCATCTTAGAGAATCGATCGTTTAGTTGCTCCCTCATTTGAGGCCATTAGTGTGTCTCATTGTCACTGTATGGCATTGCAATTGTTTTAACGACAGTTGGGTAACGGGTTCCCTGAAAAGTTACCTAATCCACTGTCAGCTTATCTGCCCCAACAAGGGAGTTGTTCCAAAGTCTCAACACCATAGATAATCCTTGAACAAAAATTAATACTACCAATTTTTCACAAGAATGGATGTCAAAGAGATAGATCAACTTTTCCATTGACAATACTATGTGCTTGTCAGCCTGAAGCTAGTAAGAGACTTTCGAATTTCTTCTCAACATAGAGCCCATAAATTGAAATTAAGCCCAAGCAATAATCTTTGTCTTAAAACAAGCAATTATTAAATAGTCTCATAAATCTTTGCAAGCTTCTGTTTTCCCTCATCAAGTAGAGTGGTATAATTGGCTCATAATCTTTGCAAGTTTACTTTTTCCCTCCACCCTCACTATGACAGCAGTAGCAGCACAAGTTTATGCCACAGAAAGAGTGTTCTTGCGCGCATTGCGAAACACAATCACGATCGGCACTGCACCCATAGGCGGACAAGTCGCAAACATCATCCTCCACTGCAAAAAAAAAGGGGGAGGGGTAGCTCATCATGGTCATTACAAAAATTTACATAGGAATGCAAGGACCTTCAGTATGCGGGTGTGTAGAAACATAAGACGATTTAGAAATTTTCTCATGTAGGAAAACAAAGTCTTTTTCAGTGTTTTCCATACAATGTAACATCATGAGCTTCTGCTCGAGAGGCACCGCATACCTAGGTAGGTACGATTGGGGGCAGGGGACCACCGGCCCCCCCACCGAGCCAGTGGTCCCCTACCCCCAATCACACCTAGCTAGGTCTGCGGTATCTCCCTTACAGAAGCTCATGATGCTGAGGTAAGTCACAATGTGGGAATTATTGTGAGAATTTGTCCAAAACTTCTTGTGAAATGAAATTAGGTCAAGCAAGAGCTCTTTACTCGAGAGGTGGGCATAGACGAAGGTGTGACTTTATCGTGTATGTGGTTGTCAGTGTGTGTGCGTGCGCGCACGCGAGAGACAGATCCACAAGAAGATTTACAAATTTTCTCATATAGGAAAACGGAGTCTTTTCAGTGTTTTTCATACAATGTATAACATCATGAGCTTCTACTTGAAAGGCACCGCATACCCTCTCTCACAGAAGCTTGTATCGTTTATGCATACCATGAAAATATGGTCGGGAGGGTCGAGCAGGTTTGAGCGTGGACGCCATCAGAAGCAGAAGAAGCACCAGCTGGAGAGAGCGCTTTGCTGCTGCGGCAGAGGTGATGGCGCGCATCCTCGTCACTCTCTTACTCTCTCCCTCAAACACAAATCCGCTTTCTTCAATATAAATTATACATCTTTGTCCTGGGTTTTTCAGCCCATTTTTGGCCCACTCCCCCAGATATCGACACCTTTTGGGCCTCTCTCTTATAGCCTATATACACAAGAAGATTTAGAAATTTTCTCGTGTAAGAAAACGGAGTCTTTCTCTATGTTTTTCATACAAAGCAAAACATCATGAGCTTCTGCTCGAAAGGCACCACATACCTAACTAGGTACGATTGGGGGCAGGGAACCACCGGTCCCCCCCACCGGGCCAGCGGTCCCCTGCCCCCAATCGTACCTAGCTAGGTATACGGTGCCTCCCTCACAGAAGCTCATGATGTTGAGGTAAGTCACAATGTGGGAAAATTTGTGAGAATTTGTGCAAAACTTCTTGTGTTACGGGCCGTTCATTGTCGAACAAGCCTTCCAAAACACTTTTCCACTCACAAATGACAGATTCTCTTCGCCATCATCTAAGGCACGGTTTCACACTCGATCAGTGGAACATGTTGCTCTTTTTGTTGCTAGGTCGTCTGTAGTACAAGTTTTTTCTCTCCTTGTTTGGATGCCCGTGGGGAGTTTCGAGTTCCACCATTGTTCGGGAAAAATGTGTCTCAGCTTAATATCATGCCGTTTTCAATTTCAAAAATGCCGGTTGAGGGCAAGGGGAAAAAGGGAGAAATTCCACCGCAAAATAGAGAAAAATAGTGTAAAAACCCAAAAATAAACCTATTTTTCTAAAATTTTCTCTTGGCAAATCCAAGAAAAGGAATTTTGTATGTTTGGAAAAATGATTTTTCTCGAACAGTGAGTTCCACCCAGATGCGGTTTGACCAACCCAGATGAACACTTGCATGTGACTTTGGGACATGAATCGGTGGGCCAACTTCTTATATTGCAAGGCAAGTGGAGCTTATGGGGTGTAAAAGGTGCACAAAACAGTGAATAGATTTATTAGCCCATGGTAAAAATGATCCTCCCCACTAACTGCCTTGGACATGAGGAGCTCGGATCATAGGGTGGTTATCATCCCCAACAAGATCAAGGGTGGAGATTTCCCATCCCCCCTGTGCATTTGCATGCTGTATACATCATCGCACTCGTTTTTTATGTATGAAGAATTGTGAGAGCAAACTAATCTCGGGTATTAAAGAAATTTGAGGCACACTGAGATTACTTTGTCCAACAAGACCAATGGAACATGATTGTTGTCAGTGCATATTTTTAATGGGGCCCCTACATCCCAGACCCTTTATGAATGTAGTGATCATAGCTAATGGGAAATGATGGGGTATCCACGTGTAGTATGAATACTCCCTTTAGGATGCTCAAATTGTGGGCAATGGGGAAGAGTTCTCCTATCCCATTTTTTGGCCTCCATAAGGGCTTAGGAGACTCTTGGAACTTTTGGAAGCAATCATGGATCTTTGGATTAAGCTAGTTCTGAGCAAATGTGGACCCTTGGATTAAGCTTGTACAGTACCCTCTTGCATGCCATCATCACTCTCTTTCGTTGCACACTCTGACACTCTTTAGGTGACAATTATGTCCACCTTTTAAATGAAGCTACCATAGCCGAAACGATACAAGAAATTCTACATAGGAATTTGGAACAAAGGGGAAGACCTCTTGAACCTCATCAACAGGTTCAAAGGTTTGTGCAATCAAATTGTGTAAATCCAAGCACAAGTTGATGATCAAGACAAAGTTGTTCCTCTATGAGTGCACTTCCTATAGAGTATGATGAAATTGTCACAATCCTCCAGCATAGTGAGCCATGACCAATGTTGGAGGATGTTATCAACACTCTCCATGAAGAGAAAATACTACTTAGCAAGAAGAATGTGTAGCCCAAAGATAAGAACTCTAATTTTGTTACAAATCTAAGCCCAAGAAAAAGTGCATTCATTGTGGTAAGTAGAGATTGTTTCCAGGTCAATCCTTGCCCACATTGTGGCAAGAACAATCGTCCATCCTACATGCTCCAAGAAATATCTTTTGGATTATCCTAGCTTTCCTTCTCGACAATGTTTGACTTTCATAAGAGGCTTTCAAATAGAGGTGTCAATGATCTAGTATCCTAGTAGTGATGGAAAGCCTATTATGTCTCTTGGTAATAGTTTCATTTCAAAAGGGAGGGTGACTTACTCGTGACTAAGCACCTACCATGGGGAGTAAGTAAAATTTTCCACAACCATGCTGAAAAAGGATATCTCTTGTCATGGGATATTTTGGTGATGATGTTGTTGAGATTCAAGCTCAACATATGGTACTCTCATATCATTGCTCACCTATATTTATCAGTGCCATGAGGTAGTGGACATGAGGATCAGTGCCATTGGTACAATAGTTAACATGATCTATCTACCAAGGGTGATGGCCACTTATTTTGCCAGCTCGCTTATTAGTGGTTTCACATTGACTATTGTACATAGTTCTTATTATGTTGTATTTCCAATTAATGATTTGTAAATTTTATCATCATTTTAAGTAGTGAAAAGAAATAAGCATTTGGGTGCCTCCGTTTCCAGTGTATGGTGTTTCGGTTGTATGTGTGTGTGCTTGCAAGAGCTCAAGTTCTCTCCTTCTCTTCTCTTTACATGGTATCCCGAGCTTAGTGGTGGTTAGGAGCTAAAATAGCAAGCATAGCAGAAGAAGCGGTTGAGGGTAAGGGTTTCTCCACTCTCCTCCCCTGTGTATTGGTACTTCACTTACCCCTGAGATTTTTAAGAGGCATTAGCAATGATCTCCTAGTTTCGTTATTTTTGTAGGAGATCGTACACCTTGGGATTTTGCAAAATCTTTAGGACTAAATTTTTGTAGCCAGATTTCATTTTTGGACATGGTTGGGCCTCTATTTTGAGTTAGTGTGAATTCATGTGCAGTATGCAAAGGTGCAAATTTCCCATTCTGGTGTAGCAAAAATATTGGTTGGTGCCACAATTTTCATAGCTACTATAGATCAAGAAGTTCGAGTAGAGGCATGAATGCCTCTAGCTTTGGCGGGGGGGGGTTTCCAAAACCGGCCATCGTCTTCTCTCCCATGGAAATAAAACCATAATTTTTTTCTTAGATTTTAAAAAGGGGCTTTTGGAGGGGGCTACGTGCCACCTCCTATTCTTCTCTCTCTCATTTTCCGTAAAAGATAAGAAGAGATCTTCTCTCTCTCTCTCTCTCTCTCTCTCTCTCTCTCTCTCTCTCTCTCTCTCTCTCTCTCACACACACACACACACACACACACATCTTGCCTTTGGTCGCTATTCATTATATACATATGAATAAGGAGATCCTCACTCATTAGTTCTTGAGGTTGCTCCACCGACACCATATCGTGCTCCTCCCCTTCCCTGCACGCATGGCATCGCACAGTGAACATACACATCCGTGCACACGTGCACTCACACTAGGGTTTTTAATGCATGAGTGCACTCATGAGTATGATGTAGGTAGTCTCAATTTTCCTTGTGATGCTAGTGCTAACTCTCACCACAAATACCCGTGCATGTGACTCTCAATGTGCATGTCCCATCCTTCTAAATCACTTTACAATTCCCTAGTCTCTCTTCAATCTCTTGGATATCCCAAGTGTGCAAGTAGGCCCTCCTTTTGTATGTGAAGGAGAGGCTGCTTAAGGGTGATTAGTGGAAACCTTATTTTGCAAGGTGAAAGAGTGGTAGGTAGGCTTATGGCTACCTCTCGGCCGCACATGGAAATGCATGGTGCATTCACATGGGCTAGATTCTGTAGCATGGCTCAAATTGGCATATCAACTAGAGAATGGTGGATTATACAATTATTCGTGGCTTTTAAATTTCCAGAATTGGGGAGACGGTAAAGGTGGGATAGTCAACTTGGTAGATGGTTATGATTACCACGGTGGATAATAGGATTTTTTCGTTTAATGATGGTAGATGGGTTTTTTACAAGGGACTTAATGAGCATGGGTGATCCACTTACAAACAAAGGAATGCACTGTACTGCCCATTCTCGGTCATCATAGTCACGTTGTAGCTTGGCAAGAAACTTTGAGGTTGATTTCACAAGTGGCCGCCGAATGGTCGTCACATCAATATCAGTGAAATCAATCTGCTTTGAGAAACTTCTCTAGGCCGGGATCATAATTTTCTTTTAATATTTTTAGCTTTAATCTTGTTGTTTCTTTCCTATGATAGCCGTGCGTGCATATTATCGGCATTGCTCATGTGTGGTTGATCTTCATGATTTTTTAAGATGATTGTGAGTATTACATGAGTGGTTTATGTGTGTGCAAATCGTATGTGTGTGTGTGTGCGCGCGCATGTGAGTGGTTTATGTACATATGTGCACATATTGTATGCGATGCATGACCGTGAGAGAGAGCGAGTATATGCATGCGTATTGTGTGTATATGTATGTGTATATTAGCATGTGTGTGTGTGTGTGTGTGTTGGCTTGAGAGAGGGACGTTGAGAGAGGTTGAGAGCATGAGTGTGTGTATGTAAAGTGTGTGTGTGTATGAAATGAATAAGAGAGAGAGAGAGAGAGAGAGAGCGAGTGTGCGCATCTGTCGCACGTGTCAAAGCAAGGGACTTGCCATACACTATGTGCGAGCCACAAATAGATGCAAGCACACAATCAAACTAATCTAGCAAGCTCAAAAGAGCAAGGGTGTGTCACTCACCGCCCTACGCTCGTCTTTGTGGAAGATTCCTCGTCGCGAAGAAGAAGGAGCTACCGTCGTGCCGCACTCAATTGTCTTTTTGCCGCCATGCCATCGTCGCAATACTCTCTCTCTCTCTCTCTCTCTCTCTCTCTCTCTCTCTCTCGCATACAAACACACAAGGAGATGAAGAAGAAGATGGAGATGGGGCAAGAGCAGTCTTCAGTTGCACAAATGAGAGAATAAGTGATTTTTAGGTTTAGGTGAATTTTATATGAGCTCGCCCATTCACACTTTCGGCGCCCATGCTTAGCCAACTAACCCTTGACTATTCCACTTAGAGTACGCCTCTCATCGGCGATCACTCTTACCCTTTTCCTATTGGACCAACAAGCCTGGCCCATGACTACTAGAAGTGGACGGTGGTGGTTAACATGCCCCCCTTCCTGATGTAGATTCCGCCCCTCGGAATATAACAGTGCAGCATCGGGATCCACGATAGGAGTGCCTGTGTCAAAAGAACAACAACATTATGAAAGCTCAAAGGCAGCATGTGGAGGCGTGCAATAAGTGAGATGCATACATGATATTCTAGGAAATGCAAAAAAATTCATGAATTTGTAACATTGCCAACTACAACAAGAGTAGTACTTGAATGAAATGCAATTGAGTTAGGGTCTATTAGGTTGACTCTAAGAGAAGTACACAAGAGCTAGGGCTGAAGTAAGTACTACATTGACCCACATTAATTAAAAAATGTCGACTAAAGAGTAGTAAACCCTAAGAATGCTCGTCAGGGTCTAAAGACTAGTGATCTTGTCACTTATACCACTTAAGTGTGATCAACATAAAATACAAGGAAGTTTGTGCTATTTGCTTTCTCTTTTCTTCTTTTTTTCTTCTTTTTTTCTTTTTTGTTGTTGTCATAGTTGCTACAAGTTGCTTGGGGACTTAAGGTCTCAAATACCAGCTTGAGCATAAACTAGCTAAGAGACTCTAGGTCTCAAATACCAGCTTAACACATGGACTTCCACAACACAAGTCACACTTAGGTGGAATAAGCTAGAGAGAACTATATCCTCATAGCCTAAAAAATTACTAAAATTATTAAAATTAATAGACTATTTAGGAATTAAAGTCACCAATTAAGTGGCATAGTTTAGCCTAAGGTCCTAATACCTACTTAAAGCCAACTAATAGACCAAACTTAAAGAGAAGAACAAGGTACTAGAAGTTTGAAAAAATTATAGGATCTAAATTGGCAATGTCACAACTTCATAAATTTTACGCATTGTTAGAAACTCAAATGACAAGATGCAACATGTAAATGTAGAAAGCATAGATAAAAGGAAGTAGTACACATGATATAATGGAGAACATCCGTTGTAACATGTAAACATCCATTGTCGTTGTCCTTCAAAGGCATCCTTATGTAGTCACAAACTACACAATAGGCACCACCAAACATCCACCTTCCAAAGACACATTAGTGGGAAGAGGTAACAACCCTTATTGAACACAATTAAACAACATAAGGAACCCTAACCTAATTATTTGCACTCCCCCTAGAGAGTCAAGGGAATAGGATATTGAAAGATTGGGGGAAACCCTAAGGCTAAACCCCTATCCGCGTCATCGAGAAAAACAAATTCATCATCTGTGAGACTATATGTGCCATCCGTGTAATCTTGTAAATCGTCTTCATCATTAGAGGCACCAATGTTTACTAAGAATGTCACTAGAAGTCTATAGTCATCTTGGTCAAAAGGGTAGGCTTGTGCAATGGGAGAAACACCGGAGAGGGGGAATGGGTTCCACACCCGACACACAACACAAATCCTCTCTACAGCTCAGGGTAGCCACAGCACCCCTAACCTCTCAAATAACACCGTCAAATTGGCTAATTTGCACTAACATACCCACCTTGGCACACAATATAACTATCTCCTACCCTGCAAAAACACCTTTCAGCACAAATGCACCCACACTGCTCAACTTACCCTTTTCGGCTCACAAAACACCCCGATTCTTCCCTCTTGGTAACACGCTTCAAGTTGCAGGCATACCCTTCCGCAAGCATTGGCAAGTACACAAAGAGCGAGAGAAAAGGAGGGGAATGGGGAGAAGCAATCCGAGAAAGAAGGGCAAAGGCTTAGTAGTATTGTGTAGGGAGATAGTACAACCAAGTCTCCAACTCCAATGGAAAGCTTCCAATACACAGACTTGTAGGCCTTCAACAACTCTCTCTGTGGCAAAAAAGTCCTTCAAAATTCACTTCCATTCCCTTTTATAGGGCTTGGCTAAGGCTAAAAGAAAAAAAAAGGAGCTATCTAGCTCATGCAATCATCTTTAGCTTCATTTAGAATTCTCTTGCATTGCTACCACTTAGCACATTTGATATTTGGCAACCTTTGCATGGTGCACAACTTGCTTGAAACTACACTCTAGGCCATCCGGCTTGCTTTTTGGCATACGAATCCCCATTGGGCGGGCTCTTTGAACTTGCTCCCTCTTTCTCTTCCACTTGCAAGCTGTGGTGCAGGAAACCTCCCTTGGCTCATTTTTGACCGGCCTTGGGCCCTTCTCTCTCTCTCTGGCTCACCTTCTCTTGACGCAAGACCCCCCCTCTAGACGAGCAATAGCGACATCACTATTGGAGGGGCACCCTTGCCTTCAAAATTTTTTGCCCATATGGACGCGGGATTGAGCCCTTCCAGGTGTCACATCATCGAGTCGAACAATTGCAGTGCCACCGGTCGGCTGGTTGGCAGTCGTGCCACCACGTGCAACCAAAAACACTGGGCTTCAGCCCCCGAGCACCACCGCACAACGCCAAAACAGTGGCACACGCAGTCCGCAATCGCGAGCTTCAGGGGGAGCTCCCCACTCCACTCATATTCCCTCAATGGGCTCACGCTTAGATCATATACATTGTCATTGGATCATTGTGTCCTGCATGTGGGGTTTACTACTTCCACCTGGTGGTGCCCCCTGATCCACCAAGCCTCTAAAGGCCTTGCAACTTTTTTCAAAAAATCCTCATACATTGCCTTTTTTGGGCCCTCCTTCCCCATGATCCCCTATAATGCCCCCATGTCGGATCGCCAAGCCGCAAAGCCCGACCGAGACTTTGTTGTGCCAGCTCCAACACGTGCAAGCTTCATTGCTTTTGGCCTTCTTTGAGCTCTCAATCCGAGGTTGTAGAAAACCAAGAAAAGATATTTGCATCCCTTTCTCTAGCATCTGCCGCCAGTTTCAACTCGCTGTATCTCGCTGACCAAGCATCCAATTGATGAACCGTCAATTTGTGCTACCTTCACATGATGTCCTCCACCTTCTAGAGCCTTGTTGAGGCTTGAAAGATGCCAAATGGCCCGATTTCCAATGCGGTCAAGTGGGCGCCAACCTAGCCCCCGTCAAAACTTTGAATGGCCATATCTTGCAATTCGTAGCTCTGTTTGATGAGCCGTCTAGACATGCTCCTTCAGCACTTTAACTCTACATTCCTAGACCCAAAAGCTGTACCTTGCATCTCCTTTATCTGCTCCTCAAATTAGCTCCTTCTGGAGCCTTCCTTGGCCTATAAGCCGCATCAGTCATACATATCCGTTGCTACCTGTCAGTCCACAATCTTCATAGATGCTCTAGCCCTTTGCCATGCTTCGGCTATCCTGCACATACCTACCCATTCCATCTTCTATGTTTGACACACTTTGGTTGTACTATCATTGCCCACCCCTTAGTTGAGCATTCATGCTCAACCACATAAGAGCTTTATTCCACTACAAACTGCAAACATGGAGCACACTATGAGAAAACCCGAAAAAAACTCAATTGTATGTACATAGTTTTATTTCTAGCATATGAGAAGCCTGCTTAAGTTGGTTGCCCAACCCCCTCCATTAGAACTTGGTACATTGCTGGCACCAACTCCCTTTCAAAATAGAGCTTGAGACGCACACCATTAACCCTGTTCTTGAGAAAACGATCATCCATCCTCATCAATGCGTAGGTGCCATTGGAAAAAGTTTGATGGACCTTGTAAGGCCCTGTCCACTTCTTTCTTAATTTCTTCTGAAAGGTGAAGTCAAGATAAATCTCTTACTTCATCACTAGATCTCCCTTCTCAATCAGCTTTTCTGGTAAATGTTGGTTGAACTTTGCCACTCTTTTCTCCCGCTGCTTCACATAGAATTTTGATGCCGGCTCACGATCCATCTTCAAAGTTTCAAGACTTGTAATCTTATCCTGCAAAACATCTTGATGAGCTTTATCAATTCGCCACAAACCTTTCAGCACCTTTAACTGCACATGGACAAGTAATACTGCTTCCTTGCCATAGACCAACTCATAAGGAGTAAAGTTGGTAGCCACCTTGTACGAAGTCTTGTAAGCCCACAAACATTTGTCAAGGTTAGATTCCCACTCTTCAACTTACTGATAGATGTACTTAGTAAGCATCTTGACTATCTGCCCACTGGCACTTTCCATCAAACCATTGCACTGTGGATGGTATGGAGATGAAAATCAATGTTGAATCCCCAACTTTTCTACTAGGGCATGCACTAACTTACTTCTGAACCCTTGTCCTCGATCAAATATAAGCACCCAAGGTACTCCAAAACGACATCATATGCAATCAAAAACAAACTAGGCAACAGAATGTACATTTACCTCTTTTACCACTTTAGCCTCAACCCACCTGGTGAGGTAGTCTATGGCCACCACAACATACTTTTTACCGCTGGCTGACTTGGGCAATGGACCAACAGCATCCAAACCCCATTTTTCAAAAGCTTCATGTGCTATGATAGCCCCTTGCTGCTCGGCTACTAGTCGTCTTTCACCCATTACTTGGCACTGATGGCACATCCTTGCACCAATAGTGACATCTCGCACAACAGAAGGCCACCAAAACCCACTTCTTAAAATACAAAACAAGACCTGATCCTTACCTTGATGTCCGCTCTCTTCATAGCACTGCTCCAATACCATACCAATCTCCTCCTTGTAAAGGATTCGATGTAGCACTCCATGTTGATCGTGCATCATAAGATCTTCTCCTACCAGAGTGAACTTTCGAGTTCTTTGAACAATTCTCCTGTTTTGTAGCTTGGAAAGCCCTTCAGAACATTGATCTGTACTCAAGAAATCGTCAATGTCTTTTAAAGTCTCTCTACCTGCATAAGTAGCTGGTGTCACATACAAACTCGACACATGAGTTTGAACACGACTGCTAGCCAACTAATCTGCTTCCTGGAACACCCTTCTCACATGTTTGAATTGCACCTCTTCAAAAAACTTCAACAACTTCTTTATAGAGAAAAACCAATTCTTAAGGGAAACCCTCTTTACCTACCATTGGCCCAAAAGTTGTTTGATAACCAGCACAGCATCACCTTTCACTACTTTGAACTACCTTGATATGCCAAATTCAATACACTGCTTTAGACCCATATGCAAAGTAAGATACTCCGCCTCATTGTTGGTATGCCCCTCTTCCAAGTCATAAGATTTAAAAAAAATGACTGTGATGTGTGGATCTTGAATGATCACACCTCCACTTGCCTTTTGTATTACCCTTCTGTAAGCGCCATGAAACCACATAGTGAAGGCCCCTTCCAAGTCTGGCTCTTCTTTGTCCTCCTCTCGCACTACCCTTGGATAAATCAGTAATTCGATCGCTTTTTTGACTAGGATATCCACCAAATGAGACCGACTCATGTGATCTACTTTGAACTTGAACTCAAACTCCTAAAGCTCTATCACCCATTTCATGATTCGCTTCCCTGGCTTCAAGTGTAGCACCACTTCAGGCAAAAGATTGTTAGCCGTCAACACATAAAATTTACGAACGATCAAATACACTTTGAACTTTCTTTAGTCAAAGACTGAAGTCATCACCCACTGTTTCGCTTCCATATAAGTAGTCTCTCTTGGAATTATTACCCTGCTTTCGAAGTAAATAGTCTTATAACTTCTCCCCACCTTTTGTAGCAACACTACTCCAATGGCCACCGTACCCACCGTCATAGCAATATAGAAGTCATCCTCTTGGTTGGGAGGGCACACTGTAGGTAGCTGACATAGAATACCTTTCACTTTGTCAAATGCTTCTTGAGCTTCCTCATCCAATTGAAATTTGTGCACCTATTGAGCCCTTTTCTAAAGAGGGTAAACATACTGAGACAACATCCAAAAGAAACGGAATAAATACTTTAATTTATGCACGAACAATGTCAACCATGTTGCACTAGTGGGAGGCTCCATGAGAACCAATGCCTTCACCTTCTCTGGATCTACTTCTATTCCATTCTGTGATACCACATGACCTAACAGCTGAGCCCTTGGTTGTGCCAACTTACACTTCTTTGGGTTCAACTGCCCTCCTTCTTTATCTAGCCTTTGAAAGCACAACCTCAGCTTGGACAAATGTTCCACCTTGGAACTATAACAGCCAATATCATCCATAAAAACCCTGATGAACTTACCCAACTATGGCCCAAACACCTTGTTCATTCAGTCTTGAAATGTAGCATATGCATTCACGAGTCCAAAAGGCATCCTGTGGTAGGCAAAGCACCCCCATGGAGAGATGAAGGTAGTCTTCAATTGATCCTCCAAAGCAATACCAATCTGAAAATATCCTGAAAAACCATCCATGATAGAATAACGTTTGCGTCCGACAACCTAATTTAGAATCTCATCTTGAAATGGCAAGGGGTAGTGATTCCGCTTGGTTGCACCATTCAAAGGCTTATAGTCTACACATACCCTCCATTTTCCATTCTTCTTTGGAGTAATGACAACAGGAAAAACCCACTCATAATCTTTCATTGGATATATAATACCTGCCTCGAGCAACTTGTTGATCTCCTGCCACAGAGACTCCTTCTGAATATCCCCAAACCTCCTTAGCTTTTGTGCTTTTGGCATGTATCTATCTTTAAGTAGGATCCGATGCTCCACTCCTTTAGCTCCTCTTAAATCTTTATACTCCGTCGCAAACAAGTTGGGATAGAATGGACATAGATCCATACATCCTTCCTTCTCCTGCTTGGTTAAATCTGTACCTAGCATATCTTCCACCTCTTTAACCTTCAGACTACAGACAGGAGCTTGCATACCTTTACTTGCACTGGCAGAATCTATGGTGACTCCAAACAAATCTGTATCCAGCTTCAATAACTCTTCATCGCTCTCTTCCTCTTCGACACTGGTGGACCCTTCTTCATAAGTCAACTCGGTTTCATATTCATAACTGGTGCTAGAATCCTTGTTATCACCCTCGGCTGATGGATAAAAGCGGCTCTTCAACACGATTTGCCCTCCATTTTCTCAATTCGGCAAGGTAAATACCCCCTTCTCCCAATCTTGCTTGGCCCCAATGGCCAACAACCATGGTCTCCCCAATATAATTGGATAAGCATTTTCACCTGCTTTCATGACAAAAAAATCAATTAAGCATTCAATTCCCATGACCTTTACCTTCACGTCCTGTGCCACTCCTAAACACCGAACGAGCTTTGGCATGGTTGGCCATCCTCATTCGCACATTGGACCTAGCGACAGCTTTAATACCAATATCCCTCGAAGCAGACCTGGGCACCACCATCAATATAGGCTTGCACATGCTCTTCTTTTCAAGCAAAACATCAACCACTAGAAGCACATCAGTCGGACTCCCCACCCTCAGGGATAAATTTTGTACCGCATGCACATCTCCTCCTACTCGAGGAAGCCTCATATTGACACTGGTTCACCACTGCCTCCTTAATTTAAGGTTTAATGCAAGCAGCTGCCCAAAAGTGATGGTAGCTTTTTGATTTTGGACATCTCTTACCAAGTCATATTCTGGATTACCGCGTCCCAATTGAAAATCCTTCTATGTAATTCTCTATCTTCGTCTTCTCTTGCTTGGTTTCAGCTGCTCTTGACCTTCATTCACTTTCTCTTTACCCTTCTTTGCTCTAGTTTCACGTTCTGTCTCGGTCTCTCTTTCGCCTCTTGCTCTTTTATTAGCCATAATATCAATCTCTTGCCTATCAACACCAATAATATTAACCCTTTTCACTTCATCATTACCTGATGGAGCCGCCTGTACTTAGTTTTCGACTGCTTGCTGCTCCCTTTGACCATTAAACTGCGCATGATCCCTGACTCAACCAAACGGAAGATGCATACCGCCCCTTTCCCTCGGTGGGTGAGGGCAATCTGGAGCATAATGGACCTCCTCTCTGCAATTGTAACATCTTCCAGGAAATTGCCTAGCTCTGCCTCTTCTTGTCCTTGCCTGACCTCTATCCATAACACTTAAACGCAACTCTTGCATTTGCTCAGACAAATCTTGAACTGTGCGTACCCATTGTTGACAAGTGGTTTCTATCCCCTCTATTAGGCTGATTCTCCACTTGAACTTCTTCCCTTGGACTTGAGGTCGGATTGGGAACCATCGCTTTGTATCTCAACGCACCTTGCTCAATCTTCTTTTTAATTTTTTGGCTCTTTGACCGTGCAATAGCAACAACCCTGTTGTAATTCTCCAGGCCCTCAAAATCCACCTTTTCACGAACTTTGGGATGCAAACAAGCCATAAAGTTTTCCAATTTAAAGTACTCACCCCCATTAGCCAACTGCATGGCCAGTGCAAAGTCCCTCCAGCACTCTTCCAAGCGGGCGAGGAAAACACCAAACTCCTTGTTCACATCCTGCTTCAAATTCTTCAATCTTGCGTGCAGATTGACAGGAGATACCTCCTTACAAAAATCATGCAAAAAACGGGCCCGCAACACCGGCCACATAAGTCTTGGCTCTCCTTCCAAGGCATAGAACCATGTCTTTGCTCTTCCACGCATCAGCAGCCAGCAGAAACGTTTGAATCTTACTATCTTCATTTGGCATATGCAGTGATAACATATACAACTCGAAATCAAACTTCCACTCTTCGGATCTTCTTCTCCGGTGAAAACTGGTCTGTAGCTATGTGTTGCCATCTCTATTTGATGGAAATAACTTTCTTTGATCAAAATCAATGAGCAATCAGTTTCTCCTCAGTGGGGCACCAAAAGATGGAGAGGGGGAATGAGTTCCACACCCCACACACAACGCAAAGCCTCCCTACAGCTCAGGGTATCCATAGCACCCCTAACCTCTCGAATAACACCTTCAAATTGGCTCTTTGAACTTTCTCCCTCTTTCTCTTCCACTTTCCAGCTGTGGCACGGGAAACCTCCCTTGGCTCATTTTTGACCGGCCTTGGGTCCTTCTCTCTCTTTGGCTCACCTTCTCTTGTCGCAAGACCCCCCTCTAGACAAGCAATAACAACATCACTATTGGGGAGGCACCCTTGCCTTCAAAATTTTGGGCCCATATGGGCGCGGGATCGAGCCCTTGTGGGTGCCACATCATTGAGTCAAACAACTGGAGCGCCGCCGGCCGCCGTCGGTTGCAGCCGCACCACCACATGCAGCCAAAAACACGAGCTTCAGCACCCGAGCACCACCGCGCAGCGCTAGAACAGTGGCACACGCAATCTACAATCGCTAGCTTCAAGGGGAACTCCCCACTCCACTCATATCCCCTCAATGGGCTCATGCCTAGGTCATATACACTATCCTTGGATCATCGCATCCCGCATGTGGGGTTTACTGCTTTTACGTGGTGCCCCCTGATCCACCAAGCCTCTAAAGGCCTTGCAGCTTTTTGCCCAAAATCCTCATACATTGCCTTTTTTGGGCCCTCCTTCCCCATGATCCCCTGTAATGCTCCCATGTCGGGTTGCCAAGCCGCAAAGTCCGATTGAGACTCCATTGTGCCAACTCCAACACGTGCAAGCTTCATTGCTTTTGGCCTTCTTCGAGCTTGCCATCCGAGGTTGTAAAAAACCAAGAAAAGATATCTGCATCCCTTTCTCTAGCATCTGTTGCCAGTTTCAACTCGTCGTATCTCGCTGACCAAGCATCTAATTGATGAACTATTGATTTGTGCTACCTTCACATGATGTCCTCCACCTACCAGAGCCTTATCAAGGCTTAAAAGACGTCAAATGGCCCAGATTCTAATGCGGTCAGGTGGGCACCAACCTAGCCCCCGACAACACTTCAAATGACCATATCTTGCAATCCATAGCTCTGTTTGATGAGCAGTTTGGATGTGCTTTTTCAGCACTTTAAGCTCTACATTCTAAGACCCAAAAGATGCACCTTGCATCTCCTTCATCTTCTCCTCAAATTAGCTATTTTTGGAGACTTCCTTGGCCTATAAGCCGCATCAGTCATACATATCCGTTGCTACCTGTCACTCCACGATCTTCATAGCATCTCTATCCCTTTGCCATGCTTCTACTAGCATGCACATACCTACCCATGCCATCTTCTATAGTTGACACACTTTGGTTGTACCAATGCTCTCTACTAAGTATGGATCAGTTGTGGTCAAGAGTCGTATCAGCCATTCTAACTCGTCAAAATTTCTCTCACATGCTAGCGTACCTTGGCAAATCCCATTCACAGGCAAGCACCAGAAAGACCATGAGAAACACTTGTGAAAAGTAACGAGGGTACCTCTTACCCGAGGCAGGAGTGGATGACTTTAGCATACTAGCCATATCTGTACACACAGATAGATAATGGTTAAAGTGCAAATATAATAAGGGTCATGTCAAAAGGTCGTGTCTTTGTGCATAATGTGTTTTTATGATTTTGTGTTATGTATAGAACTTATAAGTTTCCAGATTATTGTTTGGTGGTTGTTGCTCTTTTACTTTTCTATCTTGTTTTTGTGAGTATAAGGCTGTATATATACATTCCCTAAGATTGGAGATTGAGAGGTCAGGGAGAAAGGTTGAGAGGGAAGCAAGTGAATGATGGATGTCAGAAAACACTCCCCCCTTCCTTGGCTATATTATACCTTTAGGAATGATGTCATCACCTTTTGAAACCAATTGTTCTAAGTTCTTATGGGTGAAGGCTTTAACGATTAGTTTTTGACCGCCCTATGTGTTTCATCTAGTTGCAAGGGTGGTAAGGTACTCTCCCATGATTTTATTTGCAACGTTATTGTAGGTGGTGAACTTACAACGGGAGGTGCAAATTCTTCCTTGTTTGTATCGATATGTACAATGGTAGGTGGAGGTTGTGTCGAAACTTCTATTTCCGTATAGGAACTACATGAAGAGCAAGAAGCTTCAGTTGGCTTCCCTATTCCTGAGCTAGGTGGAACAAGTAGTTCTTTCTTCGGTACCCAAACTAGCTCTGGAGCGGGTGTGTAGCATTCCGTGAATTTTTCCTTTCCATGATCTTCAATCTAGTTTGGAGCTACAGGATTGGGCTCACTTGGGTCAAGTGACAGGTAAGAGCACAATTTATGCTTGGCACCCAAATTTGATCATTTCCTTCATAGTAGCCTTGGGCTTCCAATAATTTTTTAGGAATCCAAGGCAACGTTTCTTTACATTTCTTGGGGTGAGTGAGACGTCTCTTACCAGGCTCCTGTCTTTTAGCACTAGCTATGGTCGCTAAAGAAGATTTAGGGACCCACTTGTATGTTTTCTTTGTTATATTAGGATGAGTCTTGTCAGAAGATATATGCATTGCTTCTAGCATATTTAAGGGTACGAGTGGTGGCATTTCATCCCCCTCGAGTGTTACCCAAGTCGTCCTCCTATTTCCCCAAGTGTCTATGGTTGCTGCTAGGTGGACCCAATCCACATTGTCAGACTCATTCATCCCAGGTAGAACATCCATATAAGGAGAATCTTTCCCAACATCAGTGTCCACTTTACATGTGTAGCAATACTGCAATGGGGCTGAGTGAACTGTGGTGTCAGATCTATGATCAATTATAAACTTGTTTCCTAGAGGATGTGCTCGACTAATTACAAGATCCACTCGAATTACAGAATCTTGGAACTGCAAGTAGACATGGTTTTTAGACCAGTCATGCACCATTTTTGCTTCCCTCATGAAAGGACATCGTAAGATCATCTGAGATGCCATAGTGTGCTTGGAGAAATCCATAACAATGAAGGTATTTCTTATTTTATGTCCAAATATCTTGATCTTGAGATCTTTCAGCATCCCAATAGGTTTAACAATAGACCCATCGGCCATCTTTACTTGTGGTCCCAAGGTGAGGTCTTCCCATAGTTTCCCAAAAAAATTTAGTCACGATGCTAAACCCAGCACCACCATCAGGATTCCCTTCACAGTTAATCCCTTGGTGGTGATTGGTATGGTTGCATTCGATTCATCGCCCTCAAAGTATTGTCCCAACTTATTAACAGTGTTTTTACAACAAGGTTCTCATCTAGGTTGGGTTGTGGATCTAAGTGTTCCTCCTCTATTGGCATCTCCCTAGCTCCATCCATTTGTACAAATTCTGGTAGCCCGACCTTCAGTTCTCCATTGAGGAAAGCTTGAAGAGCTAAGAATAGCTCGGGGTCTCCATACAGTTAGGACATGATGGTGGTTCTAACTTTTAAAGCCATGAAATCCATCAATTTGGCAATATTTAATGGCATCTTTTGAGCTTCAGTCCCTTGACGTGGGGAAGATGGGATCTCCATTTCTTTGATAGGATCAGGTAGTCCCTCTGTAAACATTCTTTCCAACAAGAAGTGAGTACGCCCACTTTCCCATGACTTTAGGTCACTTTCTTCTTGGATGACACTAGGTATGGCTAAGGTTCTATGGACTTGGTGAGGTTGTTGTTGCGTAGGCAACACTGTGTCTGTAATCTGGATCTATCTATGTGTTGGTTCTAGATCCCTTTGGGTCTCTTCTACCAAACTCCCTAATTGCTTGACTTGCTCGATCTCCTCTGTAGGGTTTGGATAAGTTCCTATCTTTTTCTTAGGTCCTTGCCATTGTGGCTCGTGACAATCTTCCTTGTTGGTTTCTTTCTTAGTGGTCATTTTGGTCTCCATGGTTTCACCTGAATTAGAATGTTCTTCAACGTCATTCATATATATGGGGTCGTCACCAGTCTCTATGTTTGTCTTTGAACTAGGGTTTGACTTCATTGCAATCTCTTCCTTCGTGTTTTCTTCTTCTTCTGAGATTGGGCAATTGATGTCGTGTCTCTTTCTTCAAGAATATAATTTTTTTTTTGGAGCATCAATCGTGTGAGTACATTTACTGGTACCACAGGTGTACTTTGTGATGGCTCCTCGGTAACCTCAATCAAGTTTAATGGCGTGATCTTCGTCACATTTGGATTATTCGGACATGGGCAATCAAATGATCTATGCCACATAAATTACACATGAGTATCAGCATTATAGACGTGCTTGATTGACTGGTTTGCATTAGTGTGGCGTTCTTTTATAGCCTAATAGGATACTCGGCCACACGATGTGGACCTCCACACTCATAGCATTGAAGAGGTGGTCTCTTGGCAGTGTAACTGATATTTTGGTCTCTTGCAGCAAGAGTAGCTACTTGATAGATAGGTTTGACTTGTCCCCAATAGTCATCCATGTAGTATTGTGGACTTTCTTCAAGCACATCAATCCCATAGGGAATATGAGGGTCTATATCTTCCTCACAGCCTTCCAAACAAGCAATAGATGACTGACAACCCACTTGATTCACAGACGTGATTCTCCGATGTGGTGGTTGCAATCCTAACACTGGAGGTGGTAAGGTTGTTGTTTGAACAACATTCTGGGCCCTAGGGACCATGTGTTGTGACGTTTTCTCAAGAGGTGGGGCCAGCATCAATGCAGGCAATCAAGGTGTGTCTGTCCATGCTAAGGTTGGTGGTCTACTGGGCCATCGTGCGCTTAAATACTATGCAATCCTTAGCTTGATGATCATAATTGCAATTCTCATTGAATTTTTCTCTACAAGTAGAGCATTCACTGGTACTATGCGGACCATAGCATATTGAGCACCATTGTTGCTCCCTTCATGGATACATAAGATTGTTTTGTGAAGCACGATTGTCTCTAAGACTCTCTTGAATAGCCTTGATGAGATCTGCTAAAGTCATCTTAGATATCTTTGGCTCCTTAGCAATAGGCTTCAGGGTCATTGGTTGATGCCCCGATGCTTGCGAGCTAGTAGATTTAGGCTCAACAGACACTCTTTCTCCTTGAATCATTAAAGTATCGTCCAATTGGATCGCATTGGTGCTGACTGCTTCCCAAGTAGTGATACCTCTAATGACTAGGCCATTGTAGATATCCTCATGTCATAATCCCATAATGAATCTATCAAGCAATTGATTATTATTGAAGTGCTCATTTGGATTATAACGAGAATTCAAATGCTTCAAGCAACTAAAAAAGTCTCTCACCGACTCTCCTTCCTCTCGTTGGGCTTTCTGGAGCTGAGAGGCTACACCCCGAAGCACTCCCTCTTCTATGTATTCTTTCAAGAACAATCTCCTAAGAGTAGAGTAAATCATTTTTTCTTCCACCCTTAGGGTTCTATAACAATCCCCAGCCTTCCCACTTAAGGTTAGGCTTAGAGTGTTACTTTTATGCAGGTCATTGTGTTCTCCTAGAGAATCGCATATTTGTTCAAACACTTTGATATGCTTTCTCACATCCCCGTCTCCACTAAATTTTTGTGTGAGCTTGGCTATTTGTATTGCCTTACTTCTAGGTTCTCTATCAGGCGGGTTAGGCATATTCTCAGCAATAGATCGATCGATAGCTTGAGCAAATATTGCCAAGTCACCTAAGTGAGCAGGCACCGTGGGTGAAGGTCCTCCAGAGACTACATGTGGAGTAGGTATTGGCATTGGGCTTGGCGCATAGGAAGCCCTTGGGTTCCAAGTTTGGTATGGTGTTGTGCCATGTGGTGGCCCAAAGTTCATATGTCTGGCCCTAGGCATAGCAGACGTCGGATGTGACATGCTCATTAGAAAATTTTAGAGGTCTTTTGGAGGGCCTTTTAGTAGAGAGAGGAAAAAGACATCCTGCAATGAGAGAAGAGCTTATGTTACATAGAAAAAAGCCTGATATTAACAAAAATATAAAAGATGCATTCAATGAGCAAACGGTCCTTGAAAACGGTCACCCTCTTATTAAATGTGAGTTTCTTTATCACGAGTTCGGCGCCGCTCATTCAGAATGTCTTACGTCATCAATGAAATTTAAAAAATCACAAAACTCTCAACTAATGTCAGAATTTGAAGGTTCTGACACCGTCAGTGCGTCCGAAATGCCCAAAAACCTAAAAATTGAATGTCTACTTGATCTTTTCTGACACCTGAAGAGGGAGAAATTACCCAAAAACACCTAAAAATGGGTCTTGGGATCACGGCGCGCGAGGGACAACATTTGTTTTTGTAAAGTGGCCTCTGTGCACCATGATCCACAAGTAGCATTATCACATATACTCTTAGTATTTCATGTTTAATGACCATGGTACACATTTGTTGCTCTTAGGAGAAAAGAATGTACCACTATCTCCACTCAGATGTACTGTTGAGCTTTCCCATCTGTCTCTCATAAAGATGAAACTGAAGAAGTCTTTCTTTGTTTTTCCGTATGTTATTTGTTGTCTAATTTAAGTTTTGATGTGTGTCAAGATGTTTCTCAACAAACTTCCTCAACAACAAAGTCTTCTCTCTCTTCTTCTACTATGGCTTGTTCAAAACCAAGTACTAAGAGTATATGTGATAATGCTACTTGTGGATCACGGCGCACAGAGGCCACTTTACAAAAACAGACCCATTTTTAGGGGTTTTTGCGCAATTTCTCCCTCTCCAGGTGTCAGAAAAGGTCAAGTAGACATTCGATTTTTAGGTTTATGGGCGTTTCGGACGCACTGGCGGTGTCAGAATCTTCAAATTCTGACACCAGTTGAGAGTTTTGTGATTTTTTTAAATTTCATTGATGACGTAAGACATTCTGAATGAGCGGCGCCGAGCTCGTGATAAAGACACTCACATTTAATAAGAAGGTGACCGTTTCAAAGGAATGCTGAAAAGTTAGGTTCACTTTTCAGAGTATTTAGTTGTCCTTTTGGACGTACTGAATAAGTGCAAAGGCATTTTAAGAAATTTTCTAGAGAGAGAAATAGAATTTCTTAGAAGGCCCTCCAAATGACCTCCAAAATCTTCTAATGAATGCTAGCTGGTATGGTCCCATTGAAATAAGAGCTTTAGTGTTGTGGTTGTGGGGCATAGGTTGTTGAAACAATGGGAGGGGTAGGAACTACATGCGTACGAGGACCTATAGGTGTTTATGATTGGTACACACTTGTAGGTAATGTTGCAGGCATTGAGCTACCATGTAGTGGTGCTTTACTAACAAATAAGGTCTATGGCATGTTTCTTGGGGTTCCCATCATTGGGACAGGTATGGTAGTCGTGGCGTCATCAAGGGAAAGATGAGCTAGACTTGGAAAGGTAAAGCTATCACTTGTGGACTCAGATTGCACTAAGACCCCTGGCGAAACAACATATGGAGGATCCATCGGACTTACCGAGGGAGTCTCCATTTGCGATAAGGTCAGTTGTTTAGCCTTCCCTATGTCCAAGAATCTCATGAGACCCATTGAAGGCATGTGGATCCCCTTGTTCTATCTCTCTAGCACAATATGACCTCACAAACTCTTTGTTGTTGATCCTCTACACCAGTAGCACCCGTTGTGGATGGTAGGATATCTAACCAACCAATGTGATAGCTGTGACCTGTGTATAGGTTAGTTAGAGTTTCTGTTTGTAGTTCATACTCCTAGTTCTCATTTAGAAACGCGCCTTCTAGGATTGAGGTGCTATGGGTGTCCTTTGAACTAGATGCAATGTGGCTCTCTACGGGTTGACCCTTAGTGGTCGCTAATTTAGGAGCACTCGATTGCTCTCCTAGCAAGGATAATGACATAGGGGCTTTTTCTTTTAACCCTCTTCGTTGCTCCACCTTGTGTAAGCTTTAGATTTCCTTTTCCCTAGCCGCAATGATATATCGCTCAACCTCTTGCACTTCGGCAAGGCTTCTACAATCAGGTAATATAACCTTGGAGGGGAATAGCTGTGAAGAGTCAAGGGGTGCAGTGAATGGAGTATTTACGTGCACACTCTCCAAGAGCATGGGGTCTACATTAGCCATGAATGGCAAATTTACTTCCCCACCCCCCTCATTACATCGTTAGCTCCATGTTCGGAGCGAGCGGCTCTACTAAAGGTTTCCTTCAAGCGGCTAAGCACGCTCGGTCCGGACCGTGGGCCCATGGCATGCATGTCTTGGATTGAGCTATAAAGATTAGGAATTGGGTAACCCTCCATGACGCCGTAGTTAGAGGAAGAGTCACTAGACGCAATATGCAGGTCCTGAGTGGTACCACCTTGGGTTCCCGCTGAGGGCCTAGAACCTAAGGTAGGTGGGTGTTGAGAACCTGCGTAAGTCAAAGTGCTCGCTAGTTGCTTGGCCTCTAGTACACGACTAGAGCGCAAATACATGTGCCTTTGGTACCCTACAAGCGTCACAGAATACCCTTGAAGGTTAACTGCTTGATTTTTTAGGCGTTTTGCACCCCGTTTTCACTCTTTTTTTATGTTTTTTAATTTCTTTTTACAATTGGTTTTTGGATTAGAGTGTGTGATAGCTCAAAACAAGCGTATCACTCAGGGGGTCGTCGTGTGCTTTACAGCACAATGTTCGGCTACTCGAAGCTCCGTTGGTCCTCAAAAGGGTCGATTTTTACTTAAGCGTGAGGCTAAAATAAGTAATTCTAAAGGGTGACTAAGGCCTGAGCCTGAGCGTGGGCTTCGGCTTGGGCTTGGGCCTAGGGAATATTCTCGATCCCGGTCCTACCTTTAAAAAATTTTGTTTTTTATTTTATATTAATTTTAAAAAAAAATATTTTTGAATAAGGTCGTTGCGCACGCGAGCACACACACACCTAACCTACCTACTTACAACTAACAGAGCTACTGTTACACACTAACATAGTAGTATAGCAATTAATCAACTAATAGATCTACTTACTGTACCTTACAGAACTAACATTATAGATCTAATACTACTTACTGTACCTTACAGAACTAACATTATAGATCTAATACCTTAAATCTAACACCTTATCAGCAAAAAATAGTACCTTACAGCAAAACACTAACACCTTATTAACAGAAAATAGTACATTGTAGCAAAAACAAACTTCACAAATCCTTTTCAACAAGCCACACACCTTCTTTCTCTACCTTTCCTACATTTCATAATGCACCACAAAGCAACATAGAGTGCTATTCAAGCCTAGTGCAAGGCGTTTCCCCGGCAACGTCGCCAAAAATGTGCACATTTGTTGCACGTGTCAAAGCAAGGGAGTTGCCATATACTGTGTGCGAGCCACAAATGGCTGCAAGCACACAACCAGACTAATCTAGCAAGCTTAAGAGAGCAAGGGTGTGTCACTCACCGTCCTATGCTCGCCTTCGTGGAGGATTCCTCGCCGCGAAGAAGAAGGAGCTATCACCGTGCCGCGCTCAATCGCCTCTCTGCCGCCATGCCATTGTCGCAAATGCTCTCTCTCTCTCTCTCTCTCTCTCTCTCTCTCTCTCTCTCTCTCTCTCTCTCTCTCTCTCTCTCTCTCTCTCTCTCTCTCTCTCTCTCTCTCTCTCACGCATACACACACACACACAAGGAGATGAAGAAGAAGATGGAGATGGAGCAAGCGCACTCTTCAATTGCACAAATGAGAGAATAAATGATTTTTAGGTTTAGGTGAATTTTATATGAGCTCATCCATTCACACTTGGGCTCCCATACTTAGCCAACTAACCCTTGAGTGTTCCTATTAGAGTGCGCCTCCATTCACACTTGGGCTCCCATACTTAGCCAACTAACCCTTGAATGTTCCAGTTATCCAACTAACCCTTGAATGTTCCAGTTAGAGAATAAACGATTTTTAGGTTTAGGTGAATTTTATATGAGCTCATCCATTCACACTTGGGCTCCCATACTTAGCCAACTAACCCTTGAATGTTCTAGTTAGAGTGCGCCTCTCATCGGCGATCACTCTTACCCTTTTCCTATTGGACCGACAAACCCGGCCCATGACTACTAGAAGTGGACGTTGGAAAGGGGGAAAGGGGAACACACCCAACACACAAAGGGAGCTTCCTCCTATAGCTCAGGGCATACATAGCACCACAATCCACTCAGTGAGCATCTTTGACTCACAAAATTCTTGATACTGCACACACGACCAACCACAACTCGACATATGTATGCTAAAACAGACCATCAATCAACCCGCATGCATGAAATGGCCGCAATTTATCATCTACCCTTGCACACAAACACCACAGACTCTCTATCTCTCTCTCTCTTTGCACACACATTCATCAGGGGGGCGCACCTGCCATCACACACCCGATACACAAGCAACAAAGCAGAGAAAGAGAAGGGGAGAAAGAATAGCACGACAAAAAACGACCATTTTCAATGGGGGGACATCATTCTCTACTCAAAAAACACCATAGCCGCACTCGGCTTCACAAAATACATAGGGGGAGGTGCCCTCTTGGCCCTCTGCAGGCAGTAGCAGCAGACGACCACCACTCTTTGTTGGCTCTTTCCCTCAAAGTACACACCCTCTTGCCGGGAGAAAAAAGCCCCTAAAATGTTCAAAGAAACCCCTTTATAGGGAGGGAGCATCCATTTTTGGCATCCTTTCTCATTTGATGACACTTGGCGACATGCTTGCATGGTTCTTTCTCTCTCTCTCTCTCACTCTCTGTCATCTACCGTGGGAACCCCTCCCCTTATGAGCAATAGCGACATCGCTATTGGGGAGGGCACCTTGCCCATAAAAAAAACTTGGCCCTAGTGGGCGCGGGCACGGGCCCTTACAGACCACCACATCATCACTGTGAACCAACCACCGGCTATAGCCCAATGGGCGCGCTTACTGCGCAGCCTCCCTCTGCCAAAATTAGCACCCAGCGCCTCCAACAGCGCCACTACGTAGAGCCCACAAGCTATCCACCACCGCCAACACTCCAAGGAGCTTCTCTCCCTTCACACTCTCCACAATGGGCTAGCGCCCAAGCCCTTATACCCCGTCATCCGGCCCCAGTCCCTTGCATATGGGCTTATTTAGATGCCACGAGGTAGTCCCTTGGTGAGTTGCCTCCAAGAGCTTGAAACTCCAATGTTTTTCCTCAAAAAAAATCCCCAAGATCATTTTTTTCCACTGCTTGCCCTGTCTGCCAATTGTTCACTGGCGATCCGATCACCGATCCGTAGAACCCAGTCGCCAACTCACCTGTCTGACTCCAAACTCATCCAACCTTGCCACAATGCAAGACTCCTCAAGACCATGAACGGAGGTTGCAAAAACATGAAGATCCATATGTAGCTAACTCCGAACAAATGCACCCATCTTTCCGGCTTCTGTAACTTTCTTCTCCGGGCTCCGTTTGATGTGCAGTCAACTCGTGCTAACGCCATACACTACCTAGCTCCTTCTCGAACTCTATCGCAGTCCAAAAAACACCAGATGACACATCCTTCATTGCGGGCAAGTGGGCTTGAACTTGGCCCTCGGAAAAATTTCAATTGACCATAACTTGCTAACCAGAGCTCTGATTGGCAATCCAAGAAGACAGGCATGCTCCATAATTCGAGCTCTACATATGAATCCACTAACATCAGCCTGGGACACCTGTCCCCATCTTCCCTGCCCGTTGGGGATTCTACAACACTTTCTAACTTTGAACCGCAATATCTTGAGCATCGGGGCTCCGTTTGACGAACCATCTGGATCATCATGTAAAGCACAATGGAGACCACATTCTAGCACAAAATGTCAACTTCTTGGGCACAAAAGGCCATCACCCTACTTAGCTCTTAGCAGCACACCTTTGACCTAAAAAACCACATTAGGCATACATTTCCATAGCCACTAGGCTGCCTAGGACCTTGGTACCTGCCGTAGCTTTCTGCACTACACCTGCCTACAGTCTTTGCCTGGGATATACCACTTTCTAGCTCTGACGTACTTTGGCTGCACCATCATTGCCCACCCCCTCGTTCAACATTTATGTTCAACCACACAAAGGCTTATTGCACTAAAAAATGCACACCCCAAACAAACTCTCTGCACACCACAAAGCACCTAACATATGTACAAAACTTGGCATCTGTCACCCGCCACCTTTTCTTATGCGGGTTGCCCAACCCCCTGCATTTTGTGTCATCATCCCCCTAGGTCAAACACGTACTTGTGGTCATCACCATTCTTCTCTAGCAGCTCTATGTAGTACTCTATCCATGCAAATATCCAATGGTGCACATAGAAGGCAGCTAGTACACCTTCACCGCTCCAAGCCTCTACCAGTCTCCAATTGGCTTCGCATCGAGCAGCATCATGCTCACTATCTTGCTCAACGTCCATACCTACAATCCTCTCCCAACCATATAGAGAAGATATCTCTTCCAAAGACTCATCTAGCTGGTGAATGACCCATTGCACTGCCGCTTCCATCAGCATGTCCATCAATAATGAGCCGCAGACCTGAGCCGCAGACCTTTGTTATTGTTTTCTCCATTTCCATAGCCTATTTCTTCTTCATACACAATGGGCAACAACTGTTCTTCATTCAAAGGTTCTCCTATTGGATTTGCACTCCACTCCAAGCTTGCAACATCTTCGACCACCCCATCTTCAACGTCATCCACATAGGTAGAACCATATAGCTCAACCATTACATCTTGTAGTCCCACTTCATCTTCATGTTCTTCAAGCACATGTTGTGCCGCTGCCTCTTCAAATAGGGAAAAAAAAGGATCATCCTCTACTGCATCATCCTATAGCATAGCCTCAAAAAAACCTTCCTTCTCATTTTGTTCAGCCCTACCATCATCTACCTCCACCAGACTCAAACATGGGCCCGCTTTACTATCCTCATAGGGTAGACTAGTAGCCACTACTCCATCTCTTTGCTCCTCTTCCATGACCGTAGCAGCTTTTTCCCTATTGGCCAAGCTTCGTATCTGTTGTACCACCATGGAATACTCCACAGCTACCTTTATAAGCATCACCATTAGCACAATACTTCCTAGTACCTTCACCTGCATGTCCTCATCTCCATGCTTGGACACTTCCACCTGCTCTTCATTCACATTGCCTACCAACAAATCTTCATGCACAACATTAGACAGCTTCACCCTTACCATCTCAGCTTCATCGAGCTCCGTTTGGTGTCCATAGGATGTGGACTCATCCTCCAAGCTATCCTCTTTACCTCTCTCCCAAAAGATGGAGCTTGCACCATCATCATCATCACCATAGGCTGACTCCATATCAGCATCCTCATCCTCTTGTTGCTCCAAAAAAACTAGGCCACCATCTTGGTTTTGCACACTCTCTTCCTCTTCCCTCAAGTCTTCTGCATTTGCAAATTGGCTATCATCTGCTATGCTCTCATACGAGGATTTAAAAAGAACAAGCTTTAGTTCCCCTTTAGGCTGCACTTGGCTCCTAGAATTGGCCACTTTCTCCACACATCGGTTCTCCTTGACACAAGGCTTATTTTCCCTAATAAGCTCGGCTACCACCACTGGCACTGGCCACTTTCTCCACACATCGGTTCTCCTTGACACAAGGCTTATTTTCCCTAATAAGCTCGGCTACCACCACTGGCCCTTCACAAACAAGAAACTTCAAAGGCACATAATTGACCATCAGCCTTACCTCAACAGGCTCTGCATTTTGAACTCGTGGAACCATCCTTGGTTGAACCATCGAACTACTGCCACCGCAACAAGCACATAATCCTCAGACTTCATCAAGCCCAACTCCAGCTTTCTTGTTACCTTTTTGCTCTTTACCTTGGCCAAATAGACCACCCCTTCATAGAAATCGGCATCAAACTCCGCCTTTTCTTTGATTCTTGGATGCAGGAAATCCAAAAACTTTGACACTATGAACAGTTCATGGCCACGGCAACCCGTAGCTACCTCTAGCTGTCTCCAACAGGCTTCATATCGCTCAACAAAAATAGCAAAATCTTGACTTACATCTTGGCGTAACTCCCTTAGCTTTTCACCGGCTTCCTCTGCAGTAATCATTTCTCGAAAGCGCTCCAGAAACTGACTTTTCAATCTTTACCATGATTCTCGATCACTACTTTTTAAACCATCGAACCACACCTTGGCTCATCCTCGCATCAACAGCGGCACCGTCTCCAACTTTTTTGCATCCGTTGAGATACTCATTGACCACAGCCATAACTCAAAATCTACAAGACAATCCTCGGGATCTTCAACACATGTAAATATGGGGCAAAAACCTGGCTCCACCATCTCTACCAACTTCAAATTTTGCCACCAAACACCTCGACCATTGGCCAACCGCTTTGTCGGCTAAAAATCACTACTTCAAACCACAAATCAGAGCATGAGACAGCTCCTCAGTCGCGGGGCACTAGAAGATGGAAAGGGGGAAAGGAGAACACACCCAGCACACAATGGGAACTCCCTCCCATCTCGTGCTCGAACAAACCATCAATTGACCCGCATGCATAAAACGGCCACAATTTACCATCTACCCTTGCACACAAACACCTCTCTCTCTCTCTCTCTCTCTCTCTCTCTCTCTCTCTCTCTCTCTCTCTCTCTCTCTCTCTCTCTCTCTCTCTCTCTCTCTCTCTCTCTCTCATTTGCCGCGGGAACCCCTCCCCTTATGAGCAATAGTGACATCGCTATTGGGGGGAACACCTTGCCCTCAAAAAAACTTGGCCCTAGTCTGTGCGGGCACGGGACCTTACGAATTGCCACATCATCACTGTGTACCAACCCACTGCTACAACCCAGCGGGTGCGCTTACTGCGCCGCCCCCCTCTGCCAAAATCAGCGCCCAACACACCAAGAGCGCCACTGTGCAGAGCACGCAGGCTATCCACCATCGCCACCACGCCAAGGAGATTCTCTACCTTCACACTCTCCACAATGGGCTAGTGCCCCAGCCCTTATTACCCGTCATCCGGCCCCAGTCCCTTGCATACGGGTTTATTCGGACGCCATGTGGCAGTCCCTTGGTGTGTTGCCTCCAAGAGCTTGAAACTCCAATTTTTTTCCTCAAAAAAAATCCCCAAGCTCATTTTTGCCACTCCTTGCCCTGTCTGCCAAGTGTTTACTAGCGATCCGATCACCGAGCCGTAAAATTCGGTCGCCAACTCACCTGTCTAACTCCGAACTCATCCAACCTTGCCGCACTGCAAGACTCCTCAAGACCACAAACGGAGGTTGCAAAAACGTGAAGATCCATTTGTAGCTAACTCCGAACAAATGCACCCATCTTTCCGACTTTTGTAACTTTTTGCTCCGGGCTCCGTTTGATGTGTAGTCAACTCTTGCTAACTCCATACACAGCCTAGATCCTTCTCGAACTCTCTCGTAGTCCAAAAAACACTAGATGGCACATCCTTCACTGCGGGCAAGAGGGCTCAGACCTTGGCCCCCGAAAAAATTTCAATTGACCATAACTTGCTAACCAGAGCTCCGATTGGTAATCCGAGAAGACAACATGCTTCATAATTTGAGCTCTACACATGCATCCACTAACATCAGCCTGGTCCACCTGTTGTCCCCAGTTGCCCTACCCGTCGGGGATCTGCAACACTTTCTAACTTTGAACCGCAATATCTTGAGCACTGGGGCTCCGTTTGACAAACCGTTTGGATCATCATGGAAAGCACAATGGAGATCACATTCTAGCACAAAACGTCAAAACTTCTTGGCATAGAAGGCCATCACCCTGCTTAGCTCTTTGTAGCACACATTTGACCTAAAACATCACAGTAGGCATACATTTCATAGCCACTTGGCTGCCCAAGACCTTTGTACCTGCCCTAGCCTTCTGCACTACACCTGCCTCCAGCCTTTGCATGGCATAGATCACTTTCTACCTCGGACTAGCTTTGGCTGCACCATCATTGCCCACCCCCTCGTTGAACATTTATGTTCAACCACACAAAGGCTTATTGCACTCAAAAATTGCACACCCAAAACAAACTCTCTGCACACCACAAAGCACCTAACATATGTACAAAACCTGGCATCTGTCACCCGCCACCTTTTCTTATGCGGGTTGCCCAACCCCCTGCATTTCCTATCATCATCCCCCTAGGTCAAACACGTACCTCTGGTCATCACCATTCTTCTCTAGCAGCTCTATGTAGTACTCTATCCATGCAAATATCCAATGGTACACATAGAAGGCAGCTAGTACACCTTCACGGCTCCAAGCCTCTACCGGTCTCCAATTTGCTTCGTATAGAGCAGCATCATTCTCCCTATCTTGCTCAACAGCCATACCTGCAATCCTCTCCCAACAATATAGATAAGATATCTCCTCCAAAGACTCCTCTATCTGGCAAATGAACCATTGCATTGTCACTTCCATCAGCATGTTCATCAATAATGAGCCGTAGACCTTTGTTATCATTTTCTCCATTTCCATAGCCTGTTTTTCTTCTTCATGCACAATGGGAAGCACCTCTTCTTCATCCAAAGGTTCTCCTATTAGCTTTGCACTCCACTCCAAGATTGCAACATCTTCGACCACCACATCTTCATGATCATCCACATAGGTAGAACCATATGGCTCAACCATTATATCTTGTAGTCCCACTTCATCTTCATATTCTTCAAGCACATGCTCTACCGCTGCCTCTTCAAATAGGTAAGAAAGAGGATAATCCTCTACCGCATCATCCAATAGCATAGCCTCAACAGAACCTTCCTTCTCATTCTGTTCAGCCCTACCATCATATACCTCCACTAGACTCAAACATGGGCCCGCTTTACCATCCTCATAGGGTAGACTAGTAGCCACTACTCCATCTCTTTGCTCCTCTTCCATGACCGTAGCAGCTTTTTCCCTATTGACCAAGCTTTGTATCTGTTGTACCACCATGGCATACTCCACAACTACCTTTATAAGCATCACCATCAGCACAATACTTCCTAGTACCTTCACCTGCATGTCCTCATCTCCATGCTTGGACACTTCCACCTGCTCTTCATTCACATTGCCTACCAACAAATCTTCATGCACAACATTAGACAGCTTCACCCTTACCATCTCAGCTTCATCGAGATCCGTTTGGTTTCCATAGGATGTGGACTCATCCTCCAAGCTATCCTCTTTACCTCTCTCCCAAAAGATGGAGCTTGCACCATCATCATTATCACCATAGGCTAACTCCATATCAGCATCCTCATCCTCTTGTTGCTCCAAAAAAAATAGGCCACCATCTTGGTTTTGCACACTCTCTTCCTCTTCCCTCAAGTCTTCTGCATTTGCAAATTGGCTATCATCTGCTATGCTCTCATATGAGGATTTAAAAGGAACAAGCTTTAGTTTCCCTTTAGGCTTCACTTGGCTCCTGGTATTGGCCACTTTCTCCACACATAGGTTCTCCTTGACACAAGGCTTATTTTCGCTAATAAGCTCGGCTACCACTGGCACTGGCACTGGCACTAGCACTGGCACTGGCCCTTCACAAACAAGAAACTCCAAAGGCACATAATTGACCATCGGCCTTACCTCAACAAGCTCTGCATTTTGAACTCGTGGAACCATCCTTGGTTGAACCATCGAACACACTGCTACTGCAAGAGGCACATAATCCTCAGACTTCAGCAAGCCCAACTCTAGCTTTCTTTTTACCTTTTTTCTCTTTATCTTGGCCAAATAGACCACCCCTTCATAGAAATCGGCATCAAACTCCACCTTTTCTCTGCTTCTTGGATGCAAGCAATCCAAAAACTTTGACACTTTGAATAGTTCATGGCCACGGCACCCCATAGCTACCTCTAGCTGTCTCCAACAGGCTTCAAATCTCTCAACAAAAATAGCAAAATCGTGATTACATCTTGGCGTAACGCTCTTAGCTTTGCACTGGCTTCCTCTGCAGTAATCACCTTTAGAAAACGCTCTAGAAAGTGACTTTGCAATCTTTTCCATGATTCTCGATCACTGCTTTTTAAACCTTTGAACCACACCTTGGCTCAGCCTCGCATCAACAATGGCACCATCTCCAACTTTTTTGCATCCGTCGACATACTCATCGACAGCAGCCATAACTTGGAATCTGTGAGCCATTCCTCGGGATCTTCAACACCTATAAATATGGGGCCAAAACTTGGCTCCACCATCTCTACTAGCTTCAAATTCTGCCATTGAACACCTCGACCATTGGCCAACCGCTTTGTCAGCTAAAAATCACTACTTCAAACCGCAAATCGAAGCATCCTCAGTGGGGGCACTAGAAGATGGAAAGGGGGAAAGGGGAACACACCCAGCACACAAAGGGAGCTGCCTCCTATATCTCAAGGCATACACAACACCCCAATCCACTCAGTGAGCACCTTCGACTTACAAAATTCCCGATACTGCACACACGACCAACCACAACTCGATGTACTCGTGCTCGAACACACCATCAATAAACCCATATGCATAAAACGGCCACAATTTACCATCTACCCTTGCACACAAACACCACTCTCTCTCTCTCTCTCTCTCTCTCTCTCTCTCTCTCTCTCTCTCTCTCTCTCTCTCTCTCTCTCTCTCTCTCTCTCTCTCTCTCTCTCTCTCTCTCTCTCTCTCTCTCTGCACACACACTCATCAGGGGGGCGCACCTGCCATCACACACCCGATACACAAGCAAAAAAGCAAAGAAAGAGAAGGGGAGAAGGAATAGCACGACAAAAAACGACCATTTTCAATAGGGGGGCAATCATTCTCTGCTCAAAAAACACCATAGCCGCACTCGGCTTCACAAAATACATAGGGGGAGGCGCCCTCTCGTTCCTCTGTAGACAACCACTCTTTGTTGGCTCTTTCTCTCAAGGTACACACCCTCTTGCCGGGAGCAAAAAGCCCCTAAAATGTTCAAAAAAACCCCTTTATAGGGACGAAGCATCCATTTTTGGCGTCTTTTCTCATTTGACGACACTTGGTGATATGCTTGAATGGTCTCTCTCTCTGTCACACTCTCTGTCATCTGCTGCCGCGGGAACCCCTCCCCTTATGAGCAATAGCGACATCGCTATTGGGGGGGCACCTCGCCCTCAACAAAAAACTTGGCCCTAGTGGGCGCGGGCACGGGCTCTTACAAACTGCCACATCATCACTGTGAACCAACCGCCGGCTACAACGCAGCAGACGTGCTTACTACGCCGCCCCACTCCGCCAAAATCAGTGCCCAGTGCTGCCAAGAGCGCCACTGCGTAGAGCCCGCAAGCTATCCACCATCGCCACCACGCCAAGGAGCTTCTCTCCCTTCACACTCTCCACAATGGGCTAGCACCCCAGCCCTTATGCCTCGGTCCCTTGCATACGGGTTTATTCAGATGCCACATGGTAGTCTCTTGGTGAGTTGCCTCCAAGAGCTTGAAACTCCAATTTTTTCCTCAAAAAAAATCCCCAAGATCATTTTTTTCCACTGCTTGCCCTGTCTACCAATTGTTCATTGGCAATCCGATCACCGAGCCGCAGAACCCGGTCGCCAACTCACCTGTCTGACTCCGAAATCATCCAACCTTGCCGCACAGCAAGACTCCTCGAGACCCCGAACGGAGGTTGCAAAAACGTGAAGAGCCATCTGTAGCTAACTCCGAACAAATGCACCCATCTTTCCAGCTTCTGTAACTTTCTGCTTCGGGCTGCGTTTGATATGCAATCAACTCTTGCTAACTCCGTACACTCCCTAGCTCCTTCTCAAACTTTGTCGTAGTCCAAAAAACACCATATGGCATATCCTTCACTACGGGCAAGTGGGCTCGGACCTGGCCCCCGGAAAAATTTCAATTGACCATAACTTCCTAACCAGAGCTCCGATTGGCAATCCGAGAAGAAAGCATGCTTCATAATTCGAGCTCTACACATGCATCCACTAACATCAGCCTGGTCCGCCTGCTATCCCCAGCTGCCCTGCCCGTCGGGGATCTGCAACACTTTCTAACTTTGATTCGCAATATCTTGAGCACCGAGGCTCCGTTTGACGAACCGTCTGGATCATCATGGAAAGCACAATGGAGATCACATTTTAGCACAAAACATCAAAACTTCTTGGGCATAGAAGTCCATCACCCTACTTATCTCTTTATAGCACATCTTTGACCAAAAAAAACCACATTAGGCATACATTTCCAAAGCCATTGGGCCGCCCAGGACCTTGGTACCTACCCTAGCCTTCTGCACTGCACCTGCTTGCAGTCTTTGCCAAGCATAGACCACTTTCTAGCTCGGACCAACTTTGGTTGCACCAACGCTGGTGGTTAACAGCAAGATGGATGAAGGAGAGATTGAGTAGAGGGGGAGATTATGTATGTGGAGAGAGAGAGAGAGAGAGAGTAGAGAGAAAAAGGTAATGGCTGAAGTTAGGTGCATGTGTGTGCAAGAGAGAGAGAGAGAGAGAGAGAGAGAGAGAGAGAGCTTGAGGGTGAATGAGTGGGAGAGTTGAGGTTGTGGGTGTGTGTAGGAAGCCAAGCTCCTCATGAACTATGCATGGCACCTAGTAATGAGAACAAGAGAGAGACAGAGAGAGAGAGGGAGGCTTGTAAGCTCAATGAGGAGGGAGAGAGATGGTCACAGGCTAAGCATAGGAAGAAGGGGAGTAGGTGGTGATTGGAGTGGAGCTCTCCTCCCTTGGTGGGCCCCATAGGACATGTACACACGATGGGTGGGCGGTCGGGCACTAGACTTCTGACCCCGGGCAAGACTCCGGGCAAAGGTGCAGCGCCTTTACCCCAAAAAACTCCCACTTAAAGGTGATGCGTTAATATGTGAGGCTTACTAACTAAACTACTAGTATGTACAAGAAATTAGGTGAGAGACTCTCTCAACCATTGCCCATTGGCTCACTCTGTCGATCTACACGCAGTCGTATTAACTCTGGTCGTAGGCAAGCGTGCATACCCACGCTAGAGCCTGCATGTAAATCCCACAGACTACTCTATATGGTCTACAAAACTCCACTATGCATCATGCTAGTGTCATTCATCACATGACTGACAACCCCTGCTTCAAATGCTCCCACTGGAGCTGCTAGATCGGGCCTCGACACTAACAAGTCGAACATGAGATGCCCAAACACTAACAAAATATGCGCAAACCTGGATGTACTCTCCTCCACTGCGCTATCTGGAATCACTGCATCATCAGGACTACCCATAGCGTATGGATATGTCAACGCCGACATTGGGAAACCTATGCCCCTTTCACCCATTGAAAAAATTGGGCACCAACTCATCAGCCTCTAACATGAGCATATCAAAGAACTCCATGTTTTTCATCTCTGTTTGTGTCTCTAGGGAGCAGACCTGCTCTAGCGCTACCTGCATAAAGTCTAAAAACAGTCGTTGTGTCTCACTAGAGCACTCTCACTCTATCTCTGTCTCTACGGAGTCCAGTGGCACATCATGCACAACTAAATGCTCTGTCTTGTGAGCATGGTAGAGCTCTCCTGTGAAAGAGACATGTCTCATCTCTCACTCAAAGCATGCCAGCAACAAAATCGAGACTATGCCGTCTCCAACCTCAGACACATACATAGGATGTACTAGGCCGTTGCGAGTCCTCCGGAAATCACTAATGAACCACAATACATCTGGAAAAATTGCTCTCTAAGCAGTATCTCACAACTAAAATCTACTAATTGTCTCACTGAGATCAAACTCTGTCTCAGTTGAGGAACGTAGCGCACATGTTATAGCGTATATGACGCACCACTGGCAAAGACAAACAAACGTCTCATGCACCCTCTATGTCAAATGTTGAATCATCGGCCAAGTGTAGACAACCAAAACTCCCACTAGAGAAGGTGCTAAATCAGTCACAATGCGGTGTGACTGTTAGGAAATAAGACGTAGCTAAATAGATAATTGAGTAGATTACTTAATGGAGAGAGATAGATTTATATACACGAGATTATAGAGTAGAGAGAGAGAGAGAGAGTACACACGATATACGTGGTTCACCCAATGTGGGCTACGTCCACGGGAAAGCAGCCACTCAATGGCTTTAGTACTTCAAAACAAGAAGTAGTTTACAAAGGGATTATACCCTTAATGGAGCTCCCGCCTTGCTTCACTCTCACCACCTCACACTCACCTTGGTGCATCAACTTCACACTATGAAATGTATGTAGAAATGGCCTCCTTTTATAGGCCAAAAGGGCTGCCCTCTCTTATGAGAGACAGCCATGTGTAGCCGCCCTTGTGCGAATAAGTCCAAATCGGACCCTCCAATCCGCCCATGTGTGGCCGCCCTTGAGAAGACAAGTCCGCTTTTGAATTCGGCCACCGGCCATTGACTTCCGACCACCGGCCACCGGCCATTGACTTCCGACCACCGGCCATCGGCCATTGACTACCGGCCAACCGACCGGTTGTTTTCCGACCACTTTTCGGCCGCCGTCCGGCCATAATATTCCGGCGAAAAAAAAAGTCTCGGGGGCCTCCGCCCCCGAGGCCTTTAAAGTTGCCCCTGATTCTTGTCCGTGAAAATTTTGGTTTCCGGTGAGTGATTTTCCTTCACGCACGATGGCTTCTCCTCATAATGGGGGCCTTACAAATGTGCGCTTTTACCACAGAAAATTACAAGGGTAAATCAGGCTCCATACTTAACAATCTCCCACTTGGAGACTGATCTCCAAACCAAACCTGTGACTGCTTTCCATTCTGGCTTCTTTCCTTGAATGCCGATTGAAGAGGAGCAAAAGCTCAACTTCTCGTTGTTGACCACCATTGTAAACATGTCTGCAGGATTTTCACTTGTATGCACCTTTCTTAGCTTTAGCTGTCCCTCTTCCAAAAGAGTGCATATGAAGTGATATCTCACCTCAATGTGCTTTGTCCTTGAATGAAAGGCTGAGTTCTTCGCAAGATGGATAGCGCTTTGGCTATCATTGTACAAGACAAAATTGTCTTGTTTGAATCCAAGCTCTTCTAAGAATCTGTGAAGCCACAGAATTTCTTTGCTTGCCTCCGTCATTGCTACATACTCTGCTTCCGTGGTAGAAAGTGAAACCACTTTCTGCAACTTTAAAGCCCAGCTTACTGCCGTGCCTCCAACCGTGAACACATAGCCAGTAGTGCTCCTTCGAGTATCTTTGTCACCTGCCATATCTGCATCAGCATACCCTTCTAGAAAAATATCAGTTCCTCCAAAATACAAAGCATTTGTTGTTGTCCCTTTTAGATACCCAAGTATCCACTTCACAGCTTGCCAATGCTCTTTACCTGGGTTGTCCATGAACCTACTCACAACTCCCACTGCATGTGCAATGTCTGGCCTTGTCCAGACCATAGCATACATTAGAGAACCTACCGCTGCAGCATATGGAACTTTAGACATATAGGCTATCTCCTCTTGTGTCTTTGGACACATATCCTTCGTTAGTTTAAAATGACCAGCCAAAGGTGTAGAAACTGGTTTTGCATTTTGCATTGCAAACCTTTCTAGTACCTTCTTGATGTAATCTTCTTGAGATAGCTTTATTATCTTCTTCGTCCTGTCCCTTGATATTTTCATACCAAGTATCCTCTTTGCAGCACCTAAATCTTTTATTGAAAAAGATTTGGACAGCTCCTCTTTTAGGTCTTTGATGTCCTGCATGTGAGCACTTGCAATCAACATGTCATCAACATACAACATTAGGATGATGAATTTCCCATCTCCCAAATTCTTCGTGTAGATGCAGTGATCCGAGTTGCATCTTGTGAATCCATGATCCAACATCCATCGATCAAACTTCAAGTACCATTGTCTTGATACTTGCTTTAAACCATACAAGCTCTTCTTTAATCTGCAAACCATTTTCTCCTTACCTTTTACTTCATACCCCTTTGGTTGAAGCATGTAGATTTCCTCCTCTAAGTCACCGTGAGGGAATGCCGTATTTACATCCATTTGCTCGAGATTTAGATCATGAGCAGCTACAAGGCTTAAGACAAGCCTAATTGAGTTCATTTTTACAACAGGAGAAAATATTTCATTGAAGTCAATACCTTTCTTTTGAGAAAAAACTTTTACCACAAGCCTAGACTTGTACCTTTTCTTCCCACCTTCTTCTTCCTTCAGCTTGTACACCCATTTGTTTTGAAGTGCCCGCTTACCTTTAGGCAACTCAACCAACTCCCATGTTTGGTTGCGATGTAGTGAGTACATCTCCACTTGCATGCTCTTCGTCCATTCTTCTTTGGATTCATGTTGCATAGCTTCTTCGTATGATTCCGGCTCTCCAGAATCTGAGATCAAGAGATGGTTGAAGGAAGGAACAAACCTTTCTGGAGGTCTACTTGCTCTTGTAGATCTTCAGGGAATAGGTTGAGGCTCCTCATTTGGTTGACGTTGTTGCACATTGTCCCGTTTGCAGTCCTTGAGTCTTCACCGTCCTCAAGCTCCATGTACTCATCACCTGTTTCTTTTGTTTGTTTTCTTTCCAAGTAATCTTTGTACATATTTTGTTTGTTAAAAATTACATCCCTACTCCTTAAGATTTTACCATCTTCAGGATTCCATAGGCGATACCCAAAGTCTCCTTCTCCATAGCCAATGAAGAAACACTTTTTGGACTTTGCATCTAGCTTTGATCTTAGGCTTCTATCTATGTGCATGAAAGCCTCACACCCAAACACTTTGAGAAATGCATAATTCACCGGTTTACCTGTCCATGCCTCTTCTGGAACTCCCCCATCCAATGCCGTTGAGGGTCACCGATTGATTAAGTACACAGACGTACTTACAGCTTCCGCCCAAAGCTCAAGCGGTAGGCCTGCATGTAGACGCATGCTTCGTGCTCGCTCCATGATTGTCCAGTTCATCCTTTCCGAAATCCCATTTTGTTGAGGTGTCCTTGGGGTTTTCCTTTGCCTCCGAATGCCATTGCTAGCACAAAAGCTTGGCTGCAATATTCGCCTCCATTGTCGGATCTGAGGCATTTAACCTTGGTACCTGTTTCATTCTCCACAAAGGCTTTCCACCTTTGAAATATGGAAAATACATCGGATTTATTCTTCATGACATAAACCCATGTTTTTCTAGTCGCATCGTCTATGAATGTTACATAGTACAATGAACCACCAAGTGATGGTGTACTTGCAGGACCCCAAACATCAGAATGAACCAACTCAAGTTTTTTATTTTTTATTTCATTTTCTGTTTTTTTAAATTTTACCCTCTTTTGTTTACCATAAACACAATCTTCACAGAACTCTAAGTCCAATTCTTTCAAACCTGGTAGAAGCTTCTTTGTTTGAAGGATTTGCATTCCTTTGGCACTCATATACCCAAGTCGGTAGTGCCACACCGCACTGTCAACTTCTGTAGTTGTTGCACAAGCTGAAGGTTGCGTGCTAACAGTACACAAGTAAAGTGTACCGACTTTTTCTCCTTTGGCAACCACCAAAGATCCCTTTGAGATCTTCCACCGTTTGTTTCCGAATGCAATGTTGTGACCTTCATCGTCCAATTGTCCTGTAGAGATCAAATTTTTGCGAAGAGAAGGAACATGCCTAGCATCTTTAAGCTTCCATTCATTTCCGTTAGCAGTTTTGACAGAAACTGTACCTTTGCCGACAATCTCACAAGCTTCATCATCTCCCAAGTATACATACCCAAAATTACCTTTGGTGTAGTCTTGGAAATGTTGCTTGTGTGGTGTCGCATGGAATGAAGCCCCGAAATCTACTATCCAGGAATTAGACACATTGTCTAATGAAAGAATTAGAGCATCTTGCTCTACTTTACCTGCCACATTGGCCTCCGATGTTGGCTTGTTGTCTTGAGACTCTGTCTCCTTCTTCTTCTTGGACCAGCAATCCTTCTTGACGTGGCCCTTCTTGCCGCAGTTCCAACATTCAAGAACTGACTTTGTGCGTGACTTGCTCCGCCTTGAGCGATCACGACCCTTTTGGTTTTTGAACCTCTCCTTAAGCCTTCCTCTCGTTTCCACTGATAGTGCAGCACTTGATGATTCTCCTGTGCTTCTCCTTCGCATTTCCTCGCTTAGGAGAACACCCACAACATCATCAAACTTAAGAGTATTTGTGCCAGAGATAGAATTACTTACAGCCATCACAAGGCTGTCCCAACTATCCGGTAGAGATGATAGTATAAGGAGAGCTCGCACTTCGTCATCGAAATTGATTTTCACTGATCGAAGTTGACTTATGTTTCTATTAAAGTCATTTAGGTGTTCTGCAACTGAACCATTCTCTGCCATCTTTAGATTGAACAAGCGCTTCATAAGAAATACCTTATTGGATGCCGATGGTTTCTCGTAGAAGTCGTCAAGTGACTTCATCAAGTCCTCCGTGGTCTTCATCTCCGAAACATTGAAGGCCACCGTTGATGCCAAGCTTAACCGGATTGTTCCTAGTGCCTTTCGATCAAGGACAATCCATGCTTCATCTGCCATTGTTGCGGGCTTCTTCGCAAGACTGCCTAGTGGCAAATAGAGGTCCTTCTGGTAGAGATAGTCTTCAATCTGCATCTTCCAATGTTGGTAGTTTTTGCCATTGAACTTCTCAATCTTGAGCTTCCCTTCCTCCGCCATAACTCCCACTCAATTCAAGGAATCCTTTCCTTGAGATAATTTAGCTACGAGCAAACCTTGCTCTGATACCAGTTGTTAGGAAATAAGACGTAGCTAAATAGATAATTGAGTAGATTACTTAATGGAGAGAGACAGATTTATATACACGAGATTATAGAGTAGAGAGAGAGAGAGAGAGAGAGAGAGAGTACACACGATATACGTGGTTCACCCAATGTGGACTACGTCCACGGAAAAGCAGCCACTCAATGGCTTTAGTACTTCAAAACAAGAAGTAGTTTACAAAGGGATTATACCCTTAATGGAGCTCCCGCCTTGCTTCACTCTCACCACCTCACACTCACCTTGTTGCATCAACTTCACACTATGAAATGTGTGTAGAAATGGCCTCCTTTTATAGGCCAAAAGGGCTGCCCTCTCTTATGAGAGACAGCCATGTGTAGCCGCCCTTGTGCGAATAAGTCCAAATCGGACCCTCCAATCCGCCCATGTGTGACTGCCCTTGAGAAGACAAGTCCGCTTTTGAATTCGGCCACCGGCCATTGACTTCCGGCCACCGGCCATCGGCCATTGACTACCGGCCACCGGCCAACCGACCGGTTGTTTTCCGACCACTTTCCGGCCGCCGTCCGGCCATAATATTCCGGCGAAAAAAACTTCTCGGGGGCCTCCGCCCCCGAGGCCTTTAAAGTTGCCCCTAATTCTTGTCCGTGAAAATTTTGGTTTTCGGTGAGTGATTTTCCTTCACGCACGATGGCTTCTCCTCATAATGGGGGCCTTACAAATGTGCGCTTTTACCACAGAAAATTACAAGGGTAAATCAGGCTCCATACTTAACAGTGACACCAAAACCCTGGCAAAACACATCACTCCTGACCAATCACTCATGACCAAGTGGCTCTATGGACGTATACCTGTCCAAAAACACATGTAAACCTGTGAACCTACTACCTGTGAGCTATACCAAGCTCAAATTGTATCCGCATAATGCATACATAGCATAAAACTGCACCAAAATGTGCAAAAAACTCTCTGGAATGCTCTCCACAATCGTACATGAGCACTACATGTGCTGCATAATCCACACTGGAAAGACTGTGCAAACAATAAGCAAAACCAATGTGAAACTTGTACACACTACCTCATCGATTGATAAACTCGTCGATTGGAAATGATTGCCAAGAGCTAAGCACGCTCGAGGAAAAAACCCGCTCCAGACTGGACCACCGGAGCCGTATGTGTAGATATGTGCCATCAACGCCAAAAACTGGAGGAAACATCAAAGTCGAAATGGCCGAATCAAAGTCCGGATGCTAGGGGGATACCATCGGAGCAAATCCGCTCCGGAATGTGCGTGGGAAGGGAGCGGATGGCGAAGCTACACCGGGGAGAGTCAAATCTCTCTCACTCGCTCCGCTATGTCGAAGCCAAGGAAAATGTCGTCGATGTCGTCTTCCACCATTGGGCGCAAGTGTTGATGCTGTCGTCGCCTATGCTCAAAGCTGAGAAAACGCTCCATGTCACCTTCCGCCGCTAGACGGAAGCGCCAATGTCGTAGCCTCCTCTGGTCAAGGCCAATGCCGAGAAGAAATTGCCAATGCGAAGTCGAGAAGAATGTTGAAAATTTTGAGGTCGAAGCAGTATGCGCATCGGAGGAGAGCCGATGCGCTCTCTCTCCCTCCCTCGCTCTAGTGCAAAATTATCGAAGGGTGTTGGGATGATGTCGGGTGATGCCCGGGCTTATTCACCCATGTTTGCATATACCACATGTGTGTGTGCACATGTGCATGCTGAGCTCTCTCTCTCTCTCTCTCTCTCTCTCTCTCTCTCTCTCTCTCTCTCTCTCTCTCTCTCTCTCTCTCAAATCGGCTCTTCACACTCTTTCCGGAGTGTGTGAACACACCCTTGCACACACTCTTCTTCAAAAAAATTGTCTTCACTACTCTGCTTACTGTCAAAAACCTGTGTTAGTGTGTGTGTGCTCCAGACACATTCACAATTTCTCCCTCAAAAGCTTCAACAAACTTCAGCCAGTTGTTTGACTTTGCTTTGTCGAACACACCCTTGCACATGCTCTTCTTCAAAGAAAAAGGCTTCACTTCTCTACTTACTCTCAAAAACTTGAGTGAGTGTCTGTGTGCTCCACACACATTCACAATTTCTCTCTCAAGCGCTTCAACAAACTTCAGCCAGTTGTTGTTAGACTTTGCTTTGCCTTTGATTTTCACCAAAATATAAGCTTTTCAAAGCTTTACTCAAAGCTTTCCCCAAAACCGGCTCACTCACTGAGAGTGGAATGTATTATTTCCTCCACTTTGCTCTTCACTTTCTTTTCAAACTTTACCTTCAATGCCTAAGACAAGATTGCTAAGGTGATATCCTTTCCAAACTTCATGGCCCCCATGTCTTCCAAACACACGACAAAAAAAAAAATCATTTCCAATGCACATGCTCTAATTCTCTTCAAGACTTCATTCCACTCAAGAGGAGTTGGAGACACAATGAGAGATCCACTCCGGGTTGCACCGAATCTCCTCTTGATGTGGCCGATCCTTGCGGGATCCGTGTCGAACCGCCTCCGATCCAACACCGCCAAGCACCAAATGCCGTCGCCACCAAGGGAGCACCGTCGACTGCCAAGCCGTAGCTCTACCACTTGCAAGTGCACGTGTGCACGGATGCGTGCGTGCGTGCGTGGTGTGGTGCATGCGGAAAATGGGAGGAGCACGAGATGGTGTGGGTAGAGCAACCTCAAGAACTAGTGAGTGAGGAGCTCTTTATTCATATGTATATAATGAATAAGTACATGCACACGGTGGGGGGACGACCGAACACTAGACGTCCGACCCCGAGCAAAAGCACAGCGCCTTTACCCCAACACTTAGATTGATGATGCTTGGGCATGCACCATATGGAAAAAGTGTTTCATGCACATCTCTCTTCTCCTTCTCTCCTCCCCATCACTTTTATGAAAAATGTGATATCTATCAATTCATGAATACGATCTCTCAATGCCTCTAATTTCTCACTGTTTCACATATTTGGTGGTGATCTTTTGTTACACAATGTCTTGCTTGTGATCTAGTTTCACGTGAATTGTTAGCATTAACACTCTCTTTGGCATAAGGAACACCATTATGTGTATTTAGGGTTGTTCATTTTGTGAGTGTTAAATGCTAGGATGATGAGTTGCACACTGAAGATGAATATTGTCCCCTTCTCCTTCACTCTCTAATTTACACATATGGGTTTTGAGTGATCATGTGTTTTGTCTATTACCGCACTAAGCGTCCCCTTTGCATTTGGTGTTGGATGATAGGACTTTTACAAAGGAGGCCATCTCTTCTCCAACTATGCACCGATATGCCATGCCTTTAAGCTCAAGCGAACATAAGGATCGGCCTCGCAATGTCCACTCAACCAATCAGTAGCCTAGAGGGCAAGATAAGTTTTGCAGTTGCACAAGGCCAAGAAATGAATGATCCAAATGATGCATCCATCCATGCGCCTTCACACCAGGCTTCAGATGGAGATGCGTACCCTGTGATGTCAAATTAGTGACATAATCTTGAGCTTGTAGCTAATTTATTGGATTCAAGTCCTTTGCAAAGTGTGAACAGCCTACCCACCTTTTTGCCTTGTGCAACGAGTTTGACATTCTTCTTCTATTCCTTTACATAGAGACCAACAAAATGAAATCCAATTTGAAAACCATAGTCATCTATTTTCCCAACAGACAACAAGTCCTTTGTAATGTTGGGCACATGCATCACATCAGTCGGATATATTAGTTTTCCATTTATCAATGACAATAGCACAATTTTTTGTATGTGCAACAGGATGCATTGTATCATCCCCATTTTTAACACAGCCAAGAGCATCCAAGGTTTGCATATCCTCAAACCATTCGCCATTGCTGGTCATGTGAATTGATGCACTCGAATCAACATATTGTACTTCATTACGAGATTTAGATACATTTTCAAACATAGTGTTCAACACATGCTTCATAACAAACAATCTCTCTAGCTCCATACCTTTACTAGCAAAGTTGTTTTGCTACCATCTTTGTGGATAGTCACACTCGGAGTGGGGTCTTGATTGCAATATCCTCTACCATTATTTTGCACACTGTCTCTACAAAAGTTTCCACAACCTCCTTGACTCCCCGAGCCTTATAGAAGTTTGTTACCACTTTTATTTTGCCTTTGATTGTTATATGGTGATTGTCATGCTATTAACCACAGTCATCTCTTTCGTTTACACCATGTCCTCCACATCTACCTCTATTGTTGTTATAGAAGACATGTTTTGAATTAACTACACTTTGTGAAGACATGTCTTTCTTAATGTTCTTTATTCCACAATCAACAATGACGCCAAATTTGTAAAACCTAAAAAGTTTTCTATGAGTACAAATAGAAGTCGTTAAAATTTTGTACACTAGCCCTAAACCCGCAAATCAGGATTCCACCTTATCACCATCATCAGCAGTAACAAGAAATTCACATATATCTTTTATCTTTAAGACATAATCGTTCATTGACAAGCCCATCTTCACAGTGTTCCCGGGGGATTCACTAGCAGTACTAGGGAGATGTCACTTGCGTGCACCAAAATTTCCCTTTTGACCCCTATGTTTATGACCTTCAATTGTAAGTTCTATTTTTTTCCTTATAAAACCCCCCTATTGTACACTCAAGTGATACCATACAGTAACTCTTAGTTGATACCCCGGGATAGTGTTAAGCTCATCTAGTGAGACCAAAATGTTCCACAACTCCTAGAGACAATTAACATCTTGTATATGCCCAATCATGGAGTTATCCACACTAAAAGACAATCAATACATGACTTTCCAAGTTCCTTTGTTCCAATTTAAGCACTTTCACTTGTTGAGGAGTAGAATTCTCCTCGAGCAACATTGGTGCATGTTCATGTTCACCTACATATTCCCAATAACCTTTACCCATTACGAAATTGTCCATCCTAAACTTCTAAGCATGGAATTTGTTCATATCCACCTTCCACTTCTAGTAACTGACAATAATATTCATTCCATCATTGTTAGATAGGTTTGCAAAAAATCAAAATTCTACACAAAACTTGTAATGGACCAAAAATAACATGTATTTGTCACAGCATGTGACCAAACTATGCGTACATTCACTCAATGTAACACTCATACCATGATATAAATGCCCCTTTATATGATACTATGATGTAAAGAATGTTCTTTGCCATGCCCAATGGCTTCCTGGCAATGCGATCATCCAATTCCCAAATGTCATTCGACCTTTCAAATTCCTAGATCTACCAAGAATTGTCTCTTCACATAACAAGGTCAGCAATGAGAAAATTGGACTTATGTGGGAATGTGACCTTCATTTTGGTTTGATTGTGATCTTAATAAAGTTCCATTTTTAGTATATTGACAATGAATTAATGCCACAACGAGTTTTCTTTATACACAAAGGTGATAGTCAACTTTCTTGATGCAAATATAGGCATTGTGTCTATTGTGTAAGCATCTAATGCCTGTAATTCTTACTTTTTTTTTTTGGGAGAGATACCTACAACTTGACATTACAACTTACACACCCAACTTCGTGAGGTGGAGCATCCTAGCCGGATAAGATAGGCCAAGCCATCATATAGACTTGGGAAATAGACTCTAAGGGCTACATCTAACACTCGACTCTGTGATGTGGAGCATCCCAGTCCAAAAAGGTAGGCCAACCCATCATATAGACTTCCGAAATAGACTCTAAGGGTTTCATGTAACACGAGCATGCAAACTCTTGTTCATTTTTCATCTACGATGTTAAATACCATCATTGTTATGTGATGGCTCCATACGTGTTTGCTCCAATTAGCAATTCCATCCTTCAAATATTCCTTCAATTGCTTCACTATAAATAAACATTCTTGTCAAGCTTTGAATTGAAATCACAAGAGGGTAGTTCACCCCCATTGCTAGTTCACCCGTAGAGTTCTCCAAGCCAAATCATAGCAACTTGAATTGTGATAGAGAGGAGGCTAGAAACGCCTAAAAAAGTTGTCCAATTGTACCTTTTGTCCTCTCAACTTTGTCCCCTTAAGCATATACCATTAACATGTCTTGAATCACGAGAGGTCCTTGATGCAAGATTTGAACTTTTGTATTCAATTCAGAGGGCCATAAACGTGCCTTGGGTAGCAGATGTGAAGCTAATGAGCACAGAAAAATCATGAAGCCCTCTTCTTTCAGAGAGCGGACTCTATCCGAGGAGTTTCTACTCGAGGTGGTAAAGCTCATCCACAATAAGGATCAGGACAACTATGTTTTGAACGTTGATTTCAATCCAAGCTAGCTTTACAGAGCTTGGAGACTTGTTGTGCCAGATATGTGGTCCTGTACTTCATGGGTCAACGGATGACCACACAAGGATCCTTAAGAATTAAGGATCCTTACAAGGCCCATACAAAGCCCGTAGTCTTCCAAAAGGGTTTTTTATTATTGGAAGGGATTGAAAGAGGAGTGAATTTTTTACGCATTGGCACTGAGGGGATTGCATTGAGCGGGTTAGCTCATCTAATGTTAGGACCTCTTTAGCCTGGAAGTGTAGCAATTAAGGTAGTAGCTTCCAATGTTCCAAGTATGGCTCATTTTAGAAGTTTTTCTTTTATTGACATTTTAGAGTGAGGTTGACCAAGTTGTTCCCAGCTCATCATATTGCATAATCAGTCACACTAGGGCTGAGACGCAGGCCAAACCATATATAGCGATAGCTATTTGGCACAATGGAGAATGGGATATACTCTAAAATGTTGTTTTGTATAATATATGTGTATGTGTGGCAAGAATGTGTGTGTGCGCACGCGCACATGCACGCACTATGAAATAAAAATTGAACATGTATCAGAAGTACACAAAAATATAAAAAGAATGCAAAAAATTTCTCAACACATGGTGGTTTGTACGGAAACTCTTTTGGATTGGAGATAGTGCATCTAGAACCACTAATCAAGATCGAAATTAGAAAATAAATGACAAATTGTATTAACAAGAATGAAAAATAATCCTAAAATATGCGAAGTAAAATAATAATGAGTTGGATAAGCTACTCATAGTAAGTTTTATTGAACTATTATACCACGCTATGTGATTGTCATTCTTGTGGTAGTCCTAGAGAAATTACTAATTCTAGATATTGGGTTTTTTTCCATGACATTTTACCTTGCACAAGACTTCCCCATGGAAGGGTCTTCCCTCTTTGGATAGTAATTGTGATTGCTCTCATGTTGATCTTGAGCTTGTAAACAGCTTTTGGTTTTGGTTCGTCATCCACAAGTGGTATATCTTTTGCTTTTAATTAATTGGGTTCAATCATCCGATCTTATGCCACCCAAACTAATTTGACAAGAACATATATTAACGATTTTTGGGAACATGAGTTTTACAATTCAAATCTATTATGTGTATGTAGTCATGATTATGTTCACACAAATTCTTCCTTCTTCTTCTTCTTCAATGATGTTTCTTATTCACAAGATTTCTAGTGTTGGGTAGAGCTTACAAAAGTCTTCGCCAATTAATCCAGCTTTAAGCTAGTGGGTTGTTATATCATGTTGAATCTAGGGGTCGGTCATAGGACGATTTGAAAACGTGGGTTCACAATGTCCAAACTTTTATCCTACACCTTGTTCTTAGCTTCTCTCTTTTGGAAATTGCTTCACTTATTCCCAACTTTTCATATTCATGCATATTTTTGCATGACTAGATAATGTTCGTGTCAAGGGTTGAAGTTCTTTTCTTGTGCTTGAATGGGAGTTTATTCTTCTTCACGTTGGTATTCCTTGTGAAATAGGGGATGCTTGCAATTTGGGGAGCTTGCATCCATGAGCATATTGGTGTCTAATTCTGTGTTGCGAAAGGAGAGGGTTAAGGGTTCACTTCCCTCACCAGCTAATGGGATTATTTTGTGGCTTGCAAACCTAAGCTATAGTTGCAAATGAGCATAAAGAATCTTCGCACTCGTGACTTTCATAAACTAAAAGGCTCTTTCCATAAGGGAGATTAAAAACTTTAATATAGATGTGAATTTCCAGATGTTTAATGGTCATCAAATAAAAGCAAATGGGCATGTGAGCTTATTTTGAATATTAGAAGCGTGAATGCTCATGCTATCAAAGGAGATGGAGAAATTTCAGCCTATATGATGCAAAAACTTACAAACAATCCATGGACAAGGAATGCATGTGTGCGATAAGGATGCATACCTGATAGCAAGATGCCTTGTTACTCTTCTTAAATGTATAAATTGGCCTAAAAATAAGGACAAATCAAGGGCTAGTCTTGAATCATATACCGTTTGTCAAAAGCAAGATGGTATGTGGTCAAGTATATCATCGATTCTAGGAATTGGAAATCTGTTAGTAATGCGCTACCGAGTGGAAAATCTAGACTGTGTAAATTGCAAATTACATTTTTACTTTATTTCCTTGTTTTCAAATGAGAAATGTTAGAATCACTATTGTTGAAATTGTTTCAATGCTGCCTCGTGTAGCGTTTCCACACCCAATAAGCACAATTAATCTTTCTTTAATGCGAGATAATTTTGTAGAGCTTGTCTATTTACCTTGTCCTCACTTGAATCTATGTATCAGCTCAAGAGGTTTAAATTAGAAAAGTAAAATGCCTTTCTTTGTTGAAAGTTCTTGCAAGCCCCATTTTTGTCTTCTGCTTTTTATTTGAAAATATCATTAAGTACACTGACACAAAAGCAACCTTTGAGATGATGTTCTCTGACCTTTGCCATAGTTGCATAAATTTATCAACATGTAACTTCGGGGACAAAAATAAAGTGAAATAAAATGCATGTGTTCAAACTCACCTCTTCTACCCAAATGATGTCTGCCAAACAAGAATCATGACTATTAGAATGCCACGTCCAAATATACTATTAATACCACTGTTAATTTTGTAGAATTTAAAACAGTATAAGATAATTATCACGCTTCGACTGTTTTTAGCATACACATGTGCACACACACACATTTAAATATACATATACACATAGATATCGTGCGCACACACATATGTAGATAAACATATATACATATAGATATCTTTAACAACCCACATGTCCAATTTTACCATAAACTTCAAAGGATATTGAATCAAAGATGAAACCATCCCAATGGTTTTCTTAACAGGCACTTTGTTGCCATGTTTAGGATGTTAACAGAAGTTGTGATTAAAGAATGCATAAATTTAAGCACACACAGCACCCCACCCCCCCACCCCCCAAAAAAAAAAGCATAAAATGTTGGGATTATTTCACCTAGAGAAAATCAAAGACTGCTCACAACATACCTCTAATTCATCTCTTCGCACAAAATGTTTCTGATCTCCACGCATACTAAGTTTCACCATAAATGGTCAGTTTTGTAGTAATTGCAGGCTTACTCATACAACCTATCAGCAAGTTCATATCAACAACATACATGTCAAGGAAGAGCCGTTCATATGCCTCTGGTATAACTATGCCTTTGTAGCGCTGAAGGAACGACAAGTCCATCTCACTTTGTGTTGTAGACATGTCTAAACCAGGCCTTTTGACCTAGACATACCGAGAAAGGCCCGTTCATTTACGTGGCATCAAGTAAAAAAATCAAAAATTCACCCAATGTTTCTACTTGTGTTCCTACATTGTAAATTTGTGCAATCTGAAGTTCTTTATGTGCAATTTGCACGTTCTAATCAATACTCTTCTGGCCAGTAGGAACACACCATCGGACTCCAATTTTGAAACCACACATGAGCTTCAAATTGCACTAACCTCGCCACAAACATAAGCTAAATGTCTCCCTTTGATGTACCTCTTTGAGAAGATGTGTGGAATTAAAGAAACCACATTTACAGTACTATACTAGAATGGATTACCAATTCCATACCATAACATTTTACGCCCATCAAAATCTAATTATACACATGCTCAATATTTGTAGAAAAATGGTACACAACCAACATATTCATCCATTTCAAGAGGTGGTTAGAAGAATAACCGTAAACTTCATGTACATGGCTTCAGCTGGTTGCAATCGAATGACAAACTCATTTCTTCCTCGTCTCTGGCCTGGAATTACAAGTTATGAGACCAAGAATTTTAGATCACATCACTTCCATTTCTAGTGATATCAACTCATATAACAGAGATAATGTAGTGACTTTGAACTAAACGGAAATATGCAAGCCCTACGTCTGTATATATCTCCAGGTACATCCTTAAATTGGACACGAATTTCACCTTTTCTCCTATCCAAGGCCTTGCCAGCTTTGATGATAAATGGAACACCTTTGAACCAATAAGAAAAAAAAATCAAGTTAGTCAAAATTGTCCACAGCACATTTACACACAGCTAAGGACTTCTAAATACATACCATCCCAACGTTCATTACAGATGCGTAAAACAATGGAAGCAAACGTTGGTGTATTGGAACCCTTGGGGACAGTTGGGTCATCTAGATAACCATCATATTGCCCCAAAACTACCTCACTGTGTCTTATCCCTTCCACACATTTTAAGACCTGCAAAAGGCAGACAATGCAATAACTGCATCAAGCATCTGTTTCAAAACGTATAAACTTTTGAAAAAGAGAGGATTGAAAATTGGAAGTGACATCCAATGCTGAAGGATTTTTAGATGAGGAGCCCCATCAGCTCATCCCTACTCTATTATGGGTACTCCTGTAGATATAATCCTTCTGTTCACATCTACAAGAAATATTCAGTGATATCCCAGACCAAGAACACTACAAAACATTTCTCCTATTTCTATTTGTCATTTGACTTCAGAAAACGTGCAGATCTATGCTTTGAATTTATGAATTGTTAAATTATTCTTTCAGGTTCCAACCTTCAATTTTTCATCCCTAATGCATTCTGGACTTAGCGATGCTGGTTTCTCCATAGCAATCAGACAAAGAACCTGCTTGGCAGAAATGTTTTAGCTTGATAAGTAATGCATAAACAAGTTTGCTAACATGATATAAACAAGTCTTCTTTGATACCTGTACTAAATGGTTTTGAATAACGTCACGAACAATGCTGCAGCAAAGCAAAGATGTTTACTCACTTCCAAAAATCATCTGTTAAACCTTTCCTTCATCGCAATCAGATTCCCAAGCTTCTGTTCCGAGCATAGCATGTTTTCACACCAGCTCTTTAAAGAACCATAGGTATAAGTAGAATAGGCCAGGATATTCACCCGTATTCGTCAAAATAGCCACCACGCCCTTCTGTTCCAAAGTCCTCTTTGAAAACTATCTGCAATCAAGCAAATGTATATCCAAAACTTCTTCAAAATGTGATCACTAAAAGACCCAATAGAAAAATACAATGGGGATGTAATTGGAAAGAGGAGGAAATAGTTCCTAAGCAAAGATCCTTGGGATGTAATTGGATGTAGGAACTGCAATCTCTGTGACATACAAACTTTACCTGGACATTGTCAACGTGATCGCGACTCCAGAGGGGTTGAATAATGCGATTAGAAAATCGCAAGACAAGCTGTCCAAAGCCCAGTCTTCAAGATCGGTGAAAGGGAACTTAAAGATTCATTAGCATACAGAGCTGAAACAAACAACATTTACCAGATTCTGAACAGCCTCCTTGCCCAGATAATGATCTATTCGATAAATCTGCTCCTCCGCAAATAATCCTCCTAGTTCGCTACTCAATTGATTGGAAGAATCCAGATCTTTTCCAAATGGTTTCTCAAGGACGACCCTATTCCATCCACCTGGATACACCTTTGCCTATGAGTTTCATCATATCACTCACGTGTTTTTCTACAGCTTGTACGTACATATTGCAACCTCCAATGTACTTACGTGTATTCATACAATATGCTTTAATGTTCCTGCCCACTTGAAGGTATACAGACGGTGGCAGAGCAAGATAAAATAGCCTCCCTGTCTGGCCATCCTTTCCAGCTCTTAGCATCTCATGATGAACAATCACCTGCTCAAGTTTCTGATAGCCTTCTTCAACATTGTAAGGACCTGAGATGTAAGTGATCTGTACGATTTGAAACATACGCAAACTTTCAAATTAAGGGCACCAGAAGCTACTATGTAACCACAAAATGCTGAGGATGCTGATTCTTGAGGACCCACCAAGCTCAGAAATCTTTCTGCGTGAGGAAGTGAACTGGTCATCGGCTGTGCTTTTGCTCTCACATGTAAGTACCTGAATTTCTCCCCTTCTCTTTCTCTGCTTTGTTGCTTGTGTATCGGGTGTGTGTGATGGCAGGTGCGCCCCCCCTGATGAATGTGTGTGCAAAGAGAGAGAGAGATAGAGAGTCTGTGGTGTTTGTGTGCAAAGGGTAGATGATAAATTGCGGCCATTTCATGCATGCGGGTTGATTGATGGTCTGTTTTAGCATACATATGTCGAGTTGTGGTTGGTCGTGTGTGCAGTATCAAGAATTTTGTGAGTCAAAGATGCTCACTGAGTGGATTGTGGTGCTATGTATGCCCTGAGCTATAGGAGGAAGCTCCCTTTGTGTGTTGGGTGTGTTCCCCTTTCCCCCTTTCCAACGTCCACTTCTAGTAGTCATGGGCCGGGTTTGTCGGTCCAATAGGAAAAGGGTAAGAGTGATCGCCGATGAGAGGCGCACTCTAACTAGAACATTCAAGGGTTAGTTGGCTAAGTATGGGAGCCCAAGTGTGAATGGATGAGCTCATATAAAATTCACCTAAACCTAAAAATCGTTTATTCTCTAACTGGAAACATTCAGGGGTTAGTTGGATAACTGGAACATTCAAGGGTTAGTTGGCTAAGTATGGGAGCCCAAGTGTGAATGGAGGCGCACTCTAATAGGAACACTCAAGGGTTAGTTGGCTAAGTATGGGAGCCCAAGTGTGAATGGATGAGCTCATATAAATTCACCTAAACCTATAAATCATTTATTCTCTCATTTGTGCAATGAAGAGTGCGCTTGCTCCATCTCCATCTTCTTCTGGAAAATTAGCAAGACACTTGCTAGCTTTGAGTTTTAAAAAGCTCAAAAATGGAAAGCTTTAAGGAAGATAAAGATGCTTTGATCAAAGAACTTGGGGAAGAATTGGCAACCTGCAATAGTAAGCCTGACACTGATAAAACAGTACAGCAGATTGACAATTGCAGCAGGAAATGAAAGGGCTAAAGTCACATGTGCAAAAGGAAATCAATTCCTTTGCTGCTGTCGTCGCAAAAAAGATAGAAAAGTGTGGAAAATGCAGTAAGGGAATTCTTGAGGTAGACATGGTTTAAAAAACACACAAAGATGCTAGAAAATAAATTTGAAAATGATGAATGCCATCCTTGAGGAGGAAGCAAAGAGGAAAATGTGTGCATTGTGGATATGGATTGTGGGACAGGCCAGAAGGGGCACTCCACTCGAGGATGCAAAATTTTTGAGCAGCAAAACCGGAGCAAGGGAGGAGACCATTATGTGTAACAAAGGAGACAGTTATGGGGAGGTGTTGATGCTAAAGCTCGCAAACAGAGGGCTGTCATGACACAAAGGACAGAGTGCACTGAAGGAGAGAAGTTATATTTTGACTCCCTCACAAGTGGTGCCATTAAGACTACATGCCATGCATTCTCAAGGAAAGAAAAGAGGGCAAGTATGTTGTATACCATGACAGAAGAATGATTATTGCTGACCAAGATCCGCATGACCTATGAGGCCTATGAAACGTTACAGATGACGGTATAAATTGTAATGGGTCGATGAGACTAAGTGAGGATACTTTGGAATTACTATGTACATGGAGACAAATCGATGTGCCAAGAGTAGGTTGCCCAAGGTGGCTGTTTACAGATAGGAGAGTATGTACAAATTGCAGCCAAGAAGGCCAGGGAGGAACAAGAGGACCTGCTCGTGTGGCTGTCCCTTTTAGAGAGGAGCTAGTGTATGTTGTATAGGCCGTCGAAAGAAATGCAGAGGCTATGTGAATCTGAGTGCACATAGATACATCTCAGGATATATGAACTGCCATATGTTATTTTCCTCCAATGTAATAAGATTCTGCCCCTCGAAAAGGATCTTCATACTCACCACTACATGCGGATATCATGAAATACCTGACAATCAGGGATGTCTTACTAGCAGGGGATTTTAATACTCGCCCACGTGATTGACATCTATGAGACACATAATGAGATGTTTGAAGAGTTTGCATTTGATGAAGTAGGGCTACTTAGGATATAGAGATTACAGCATGGCACGCAACTACCAGCGTTGGGAAGTGCACATGGCCTGGCTATTCTTAAGGGTTATCATATTAGCCAGAAAAAGAAGTTCGCACGCTAAAATACTGAGAGAAGAGCAAGTAGAGATGATTATTAGGTTGGATTGTCATGCTTGGTACCAAAAATCCAGAAGTTTGAGATTTCACACCCCCAACTGGCCTAGCAGTGGATCATTCTACACTAGGATTCACGGCAACATGTGAGCATAGTCACGAAACCAACCATGTCTAGCTCAATTTCCATCACGCAAGTTTACAAAGGCGACTTGACATGTATATAGTGACATAGTTGTATTTGAACTTCAGTCACGTGCACAGCTAACCCTATGTGCATGTGGACAAGCTATCTCAGGTCTAGGGTTCAGGTCAGCTTAGGATGTGTTCGGGCACCTTTGTGAGCCTGTGCGTAGGCCGTGCATGTCCAGGCACTTAAGTCTTAGAGTAGTTGCATATCCTCTGGTTGCACACAGCATGATCATCAACATGACAATCAATACCATCATGAGCATTTTACAGTGCACAGAACCCATTTTCCCTATTTATCCATTTTTCACTTATTATTAATAAGTGACTTTGTTGGGAAATTGTGTAGGGGAATTCTGCTAAGTTAATATATAAGAAACCTAGCGCTAGCACTTTCTAGCAGAAGAGGCAGCAAAAGTTCCCACAACTTGCAATGCACCTTCTCAGCAAGACCGACAGGAGACCCTAGAGTTTTCAGCCACAAGGACAACCTGGCGTTTTTGGACATCCCAGATCAGCCAGTGTTTTCAGATACCAGCAGATAGCGCCAACAGATTGCAGATCAGGCCTAGCGTTTTTGCATCTTGCAGATACCTCTAGCATTTTGCAGATTTCGGCGTCAGATCAGCCCTAGCATCAGCGTTTTCAGTTTTCAGCAATTAGACACATCAGATCCCGCCCCTAGCCTCGCAGATCCTCGACGTAGTCAGATCAACAAGCGTTTTCAGTTTCAGCCCGTTGTCCGCAGATTTCAGCATCTGCATTTTCAGTGCGTCGTCGTCGGGACGTCGCCATCGCCGTCCTCGCCAACACAGTGTCAAAATTCAGCAATTAGCAGATTTGCAGATTTCAACCCCTAAAGTTTTCAACCCTCGTCGTCGTCATCATTGTCATCGACATCATCAGCAAGTCCATTGCATCTAGACCATTGTACCAGATTGTGCAATCAATAGCATAGACCTCTCTCGCCGTAGAGAGGAGGGACCTTGGAGGAGAGTTTGAGAACTGTCTCATATCGTATTCTTCTCTCTCTCTCTCTCAATCTCAGCACCTTCATTCACAGTGTCATTCACTTTGTTTGTGATCATTGCACTCTCTTACTAAAGCCTATATATATAGATGGGATCCACAAACGACTATGCACTGAGGAGCCAGGGCGACCACTGGCAAAGCTTACTACTATACTGACATAGACATTACATGGTGCAGCATTCCCTCTTATAATTCGTGAGTTCAAACTATTCTGAACTTATGAAGGTATATTACATGGTGCAGCAGCACAGGCATATCCACACACTCAGCCCGAGTAGACACGCCGTTCTGGGAGCATGCCGCAGAACAATTGGTATGATGCGGAATATCGCGAGACTAGACCCAGACTTCAGAGGGAGGTGGCTTTTGGGGAAAATCACTCACAGGCAGTCACAGACTGACTTCCAACGCCTAGTGAGGCGGAAGAAGAGGGCATTTTTGGCTCGACTAGAGCAGGATCTATACCAGCTCTTCTTGAGTCAGGACTCACGTGAGGCATGGCGGCTCTTTCATGAGCACTCACCCCCCCCCCCCCCCCCTGCCATTACCTCTACAAAGGCCTGGGGCCAGTACGCTTCATCTTTGTACACAGTTCCTGGACAGGTGCCCCTTCCCAACTCTCCCGATCCATGCCCACAACCATGTGCTTTTTTCACCGCTGAGATGGTACAGAAGGCCATTGACAAGATGAGGATTGGGAGAGCATATGTGCAAAGCATAGGTGACTAGACCTTGGAATCCACCTCCCAACCTCCCACTATATAGGCAATGCTCCTAGCCTTTTGCCCTAGCCGGATTCCCTTGTCCACACTGCCTAGTCCGGCCCTTGGCCCAGTTTATGACTCCCTGGCCTTGCCCTTGTCCCGACATTACTCCCCCCTTAAGGAAGAGTTTTCGTCCTCGAAAACAAAAGTGGGAAACTTCTTCTTAAGAACACTAATGTTTTCCCAAGTGGCAACTTCCTCAGGTCAATCTTTCCACTTGATTAAAGCTTGTCGACGTACATGATGACGCGTACGTAAATCATGATAGTCAAGAATTCGTTCAGGTTCATGCGGTAAGGTAGGAGGTTCAACGAATTCGATCAGAATCTATTGGCCAATGACATTGTCGTCCCCATGTAACCGCTTACGTAAACGGCTTACATGAAACACCGGATGAATACGAGAATGTGTAGGTAGCGATAGTTTGTAGGCACGATCACCCACTCACTTGAGTATTTTGAAAGGCCCACAATATTGTGGAGATAATTTAGGTGTTGGCCAAGTTTTTAGACTTTCTGAATGCTCTAGCACACGTAAAAATACTTCCTCCCCTTCCTCACAGGTAACTTGCCAACGTTTCTTTCAGCATATCCATGTGGTCTTGGAGAAAATCCTTAACCTGTTGGAGTTTTTCTGTTGCCAACCCCACCGTAACTGGTGACCTAGGTTGAAAACCATACATGAGCATGAAAGGACTAGATCCAGTCGTGACATGCTTAGCACTGTTGTAAGCAAACTCAAGAAGAGGTAGATATTCTTCCCAATCTGTTTGTTTCTTGTTAACGTATGCGCATAGCATATCCTCTAGCACTTGGTTAACACGTTCAGTTTGACCATCCGTTTCTGGATGATCGGTTGTACTGAGGTTTAGTTGTGTACCCAATCGTTTAAATACATCCCTCCAAAAATGACTGTTAAACTTGGGATCACGATCACTGACAATGTTACTTGGCAAGCCATACAACTTGTATAGGTTGTCCACAAATAACTTGGCTAATTCTGGAGTCTTAATCGTTGATTCGGTTGGAATAAACTTAGATAGTTTAGTCAACCGGTCTACGACCACCCATACTAAGTCATGACCTCGTAGAGTGGTTGATAAACCCACAATAAAATCCATAGAGATACTTTCCATTTACCATTGGGAATCTCCAAAGGATGTAAGAGTCCTCCTGCTTTCAGGCACTCTGTTTTGTTAACTTGACATTTTTGGCAATGCAAGACATAATCTTGAACAAAGCCATGTAATCTTGGCCAGTAAAACTGTCGTCGTACGAGAGCATAAGTCTTTCTACTACCCGGGTGCCCTGCACTTGGACTGTCATGACATTCATAAAGAATTTGGCGCCGAATGTCTGCGTCTGTCGGTACACAAACTCTCCCCTTATGGAGTAGGTGCAGCGGAATGAATGTTGTGTTTTCTCAAGATTAGTGATCTTTACTGCTCAAGGTTCCTTTTAGTTCTTATGGAAAGAGAGAGCTTTCCGTCTTGTAGAGTGTTGTGGTCACGAACAAAGTGAGTGGATATTGTGCGTGCAAGTGAATGAGACTAAGAGAAGGAGAGAGAAGAGATACGACACCAGATACGTTGTAAAACCCTCCTCCGAAGGCCCCACTCTCGTCGGCGAGAGTGGTCTACTTTGATTGCACAAAGAGTACAATGCGTATGCAATGGACTATGCAACTTGGTCTATGCCGATGACGACGACGACGACGATGGCTGAAATCTGAGATCTTCTAATCGCTGAATTTCGGGACTGTTTTGGTGGCTGAAAATGACTGTTTTGGCTGCGTTTTCTTGGCTGAAAAATGAGGTTTCTTAGGGCTGAAAACTGATGGTCTTTACGGGCTGAGTCTGCTACACTTTAGGTGAATAATGCCGGTCTTAATTTGCTGCTGAAATCCAAAAACGCCAGGGGCTGAAATTGGTTCTTCCGTCGCCGGGGTTCTGCAAATGCAAAAACGCTAGGCTGATCTGCTGTGTCGTGATGACGCCGGGGCTGATGATCTGTTGTGCACAAATCGCCAAGGCTGATCTGATGCAAAAACGCTAGGTCTTCTGTGGAGAAAACTCTAGAGTAGTCGCGGGGGTTGGTCTTGCTGAGAAGTTGCCTGTTGAGCAAGGTGCTCCTGCTGCCTCTTCTGCCAGAAAGTGCTAACTTGGGTTTGCTTATATATTAACTTAGCAAAATTGTCCTACCTACTATTGTTGGAAAGTCACTTAAAAATAATAAGTGAAAATATCAATAAATAGAAAAATAGGCTAAATGCACTGGAAAATTCCCCTAACTGATGCTAATGGATTTTGATGGGAATTCCGACGATCATGCTGTGTGCAACCGGAGGATATGCATCTATGCTAAGTGACTGGGCATGCACGGTCTACGAATAGACTCACAAAATTGCCAGATCACTGCTAATCTAGACTTGACTTGACTGAACCCTCCTATGGTGTAGCTTGTCCACGGACACAGGGGGTTGGGATGTGTCACGTGACAGCACTGTATACTAGAATGTCATCGAGAAAAACGATAACAAATTTGCCCAAGTACAGCTTCAAGACACTATCCATAAGTGTCATGAATGTTGCGGGCACATTGGTTAATCCCAAAAGGCATAACCAAAAACTCGTAGTGTCCGGGGACACGAAGTGTATGGCTCGGATAGCTCGCTGCTGCTGCACGCTCCCCCCCCCCCCTTGTTGCGCCATCGCTGCCCCTCACCCCACCCCCCCCCCCCCGTCTCTCGCCCTCGCGCTGCCTCCAGCCCCCCAGCGCTGCCCCCTCGCCCTCGCGCTGCCTCCTTCGCCCAACCCTGCCCGCCACCCTCGCCCCTAGCTGCCCCCAAGTCCGCCGCTGCCCCCCATTCCCTGGCCGCTTCTCCCTCCCCCCGCCCCCCCCGCAGCCTTTTGAACTCTCGCTCGCCACTTTATCCGTCCCCCCATCCCCCCCCTGCCCTCATTGTTCCCGAAGGTCTTCTGCACCTGGCTCTGCAACACTTCTTCTTCGGACAAGTGCTTGGCGTGCTCGGTTGCAGATTTTCTTCACCGTCCGCTTCTTCAACTCAGCAGTAGACACAGATGGAGGCTCCACCTCCGCCACAGAGGGACTTACCTGAAGCCCCCTCGCCCGACCCCGCTGAACCCACCATTCGACTTGCTCTTTCGCCGACAGAGCAAGCGAGCCTTGCCGCAGAGGTAGAGCGCTTGCAGGCGACTTCTGTCATCTGCAAGGTTCTCGGCACCCGTCCTAACAGAGGAGAGTTGCGAGACCTTCTCCAGGCCCGCCTTCTCGCAAAGGTGGGCAAGATCTTGGATGTCCAGATTCTCGGACGGGGGTACTACCAGATCAAGTTTGAGACTTCCGAGATGGCCTCCAAGGTCATAGCTATGAGTCCACTGGCCATCCGAGCATTACGAGCCCACTTTCGACAGTGGCGACATGGTTTTGACCCGACCTCGGATGTGCTAGTAGAGGAGGCAGACATCCCCATCTCAGTCTGCTTTCCGGGTTTACGGAGGGAGTACCTTCCACTTCTCTCCAGGATTGGCTCCGCCATCAGGACTATCCTCGAGACACCTCGTACGGCAGCATCAGTAGCTGCCAAGGCGGCTGGCATCCCTTCAGTTCGAGTTTTGGTCAGAGATACCCACACGCTCCCGAAGGTCATCCTTTTGCCTTGGGTGAGTGGAGGTTGAGACAGAGTGTGGAGTACTCGGGTCTCCCGAACCAGTGCTTCAGATAGGCCACCTAGCGAAGGCCTGTCCACGGAGGAGGCCACGACCTGCACCTCAGCCTCAACCCCAGCCTGCCAAGGCTGGGCCGCAACCACAGCCAACGGCACAGCGCACAGAGTCAGAGCCACCCTCCAAGCCTGGGGCTCCAGCGGAGGAGGGGTGGCCGCAGGCCCGTGGCCGTCGACACCAGGGGCCACAGCGACAACCTGGCACTCAGAGTGGCCCTCAGGTGCCTACTCGACAGCAGTGGGTTCCCACGGGGAACCGCTTTGGTCCTCTTGAGCAGGAGGAGCCCCCTACGCCAGCCTCCACCTCAGCTTCACCCTCGTCAGCCGCCCCACCTTCAGATTTCCCCTCCTCATCCCCTCCCCTGCCCTCTGTTCCGCCTACTCCCCTCCTCGCCCCCCTGTCTCTGTCGCCCCACCCCGCTTCTCTTCTCCTCCGTCCCCCCCAGCTCCTTCTCCCCCTCCTCCTGCTCCAGTACCACAGTCGACTCAGGAGACTAGTCCCTCGCCGGCGGCTAGGAGATCTCTTGGCAACGCCTTTGCCACGAGTCGCCTAGCGAGAGAGGGTCAGCCCTTCTTGCGGCCCCCTCTGCAGATTCAGGCATCTTCCCTTGCAGCTATCCCTCGTAGTCTGACGAGCATTGACCTCCGACGCCGCTGGGATTTCTTCGACTACGGGTTCACTCGCTTCCTCGGCGATTCCGCAGCAGACCACGAGGCAGCCTGCTTCAGGGTCCATGCTTTGTTCCTCGCCGCTAGGGGAACAGAGGCCTTGGACTCAGCAGTTGGTTTCTCCTTCCCCCTCTGTGGTAGGACCGAGACAGAGTGGTCCCTCGACTCAGTGGTGGGATGGTTGCATACACAGGTTCTCGAGTTCTCTCACCACATGGGAGAACTTGGAGTTACAGATTTGTTGCAGACTTTGTGGCCACTGGCCAAGTTTGCGGTGACAGCCAAGACTCAGCAGGATGTAGGCACATTGTGGTGTACTTTTTTGCTGATACGCAATGTTTGCCTTGCTATGTATACATTCATGAGGACTCCTGGACAGAGGAGGTTGCTTTACGCACGGCTCGCTCTGCTTGGGCTTGGGCCAGGCACTCACTGCAGTCTCGCCTATCTAGAGGACGCTCGGATGCGGATTACTCCCCATCCAAGCCAGCCTCAAAGATAGCCCGTCTTGCTGCTACGGCAACATCTGTTCTCTCTCGCTCCCCATGAGGATCGTCTCGTGGAACGTGCAGGGACTAGGTGGGCCCCAGTTTCAGCGACAGCGGGGCCGATTGCGTCAGGAGCTTCAGCGTTGCCTTGTGGGAGGAGAGATTGATCTCCTTATGCTTCAGGAGCACCATTTGTCTGAGAGCTTCTCTGAGATCCGCATTCGGCGATGTGGTCAGATTTTGCGTGGACGTTATGATACCTTTTGGTCAGCTGCTTTTGGACCTGGAGGCATCCAAGGTGGGGTATGTATGACTATTGCGGACTCATTGCAGCAGGCCATAGTGGGCAGAGGGATTATTGTGCCAGGCAGGGCTCAGTGGATTACTATGCAGCTTCAAGGTGGCCTTGTGGGCTTCCTGAACATCTATGCGCCCAATGTGGCGAGTGCTCGTGCAGAGTTTTGGTCACAGATTGTTGAGTCTTTGCCACAGGTTGACCATTGGTGTGTAGGAGGGGACTTCAACATGTTGGAGGACCCTTCTGACAGGATCGGAGGCAGCCATGCTACTGTGCATGGAATCGAGTTACCAGCTTGGGAGAGGTTGTGTATGACTTTGAGGGTCTCGGATACATGGCAGCATTCTGGCTTTGTGAGGCCTCCAGAGAGTCTTGCCTTCTCTAGATCGGACCGCAGAGTGGGAGGAGTGAATCTATCGCGGATAGATCGCTTCTACACTAGTGACCACTTCAGTGACTTGGGGGGCTCAGTGGGCATCCTGGCAGGGACATCCTTCTCGGACCATGCACCAATGATCCTCACAGTGGCAGACAGGCAGAGGAGTGGAAGCACGATGCTTCACATCCCAGAGCGGGTCTTGTTGGACTCAACACCTAGAGAGAGGGTAGAGGCTTTCTGGACAGAGGGCATGGACAGCCAGGCTCTACCTGCAGACAGATGGCCTTAGGCCTAGCTCAACTTAGCCACTTTTTTCTCCAGGAGTCTCTGGCTCGACGGGGTGCAGCGAGAGAGGAGGAGCAGCGTCTCAGACGAGGCATTGCTTCACTACAGAGGATGCAGGAGCAGCATCCAGACAGTCCATGGTTGGAGGAGCAGTTACAGCAGGCTAGACAGGAGCTTGCTTACACAGAGGAGAGGCGCCATGAGTTTGCCTTTCACCGACAGGCATCTCAGTGGACTCAGGTGGGTGACAGAGTGACAAGTGCTTTTTTTGAGACAGTGGGACCTCGGCAGTCGCATGCCAAGGTCAATCAGTTGACGAGACCCGATGGGTCAGTTGTTTGTGAGCCCGAGGATATGCGTGCAGTTGCTACTGACTTTTACCGTGAGTTACTATCGGCTGAGCCCGAGTCAGAGAGACAGGATGCATGCAGGGAGCAGGTTTGGGCACAGATGCCTTGTCTTGTGACTGAGGACATGCGCCAAAGGCTAGAGATACCTCTTCAGCTTGAGGAGCTGCACACGGCTCTTAGGGCCCTCCCTCGTGGTAGCTGTCCAGGTGAGGATGGGCTGACTCCCAGCTTCTTCTTGGAGTACTGGGACCTGCTTGGCCCAGATCTTTGTAGTGCCTTTCAGTGCATTCTACACACAGGAGTGATGCCGGATAGCATGAGTGAGGGCCTGATTTACCTCATTCCAAAGGAGGGTGGCTCCTTGGATGAGATTCGACAGTGGCGCCCCATCACCATCCTAAACTCAGCCTACAAAATTCTTGCCAAGGCTCTGAGTTTGAGGATTCAGCCACTTTTGGAGAGCCTTATACATGGGACTCAGACAGGTTTTGTCAAGGAACACAGTATCCTTGACAACATCTTCACCTTTTGGGAGGCTTTTGCCCTGGTACGACTCCGTGGGGAGGACCTTGTGATTCTTCTTCTCGATTTTCAGAAGGCATACGACAGAGTTAACTGGGACTTTCTAGAGGGCACGCTACGCAGGATGGGCTTCTCAGATGCTTGGATCAGAGGGGTGTCAGCTTTGTACAGACAGGCTCACAGTCAGGTGCTTTTGGCAGAAGCTAGAGGTGAGAGCTTCATGCTCACACGATCGGTCAGACAGGGTTGTCCTCTTGTCCCCTTTCTCTTTCTGTTCTATGCGGAGGCGATGAGCAGATTTTTGGTGTCACAGCAGGTTGGTCTGAGGGGCTTAGCACTCCCTATACGGGGAGATGAGCTTCTGGACGCTGAGTTTGCCGACGACTCGGCCTTGTACTTAGAGGGCCAGGAGGCCAATTTACACAAATCTGAGCAGGCTTTGGAGACCTTCTGCTGTGCATCGGGCGCACTGATCAACTGGAGAAAGACAGTGGCTTTCTCGGTTGGCAGTGCTCCTGTGCTGGATGCCAGGAGAGGGTTTCAGGTGGATTCCTCCAGGGACTGCAGTTCGGTACTTGGGTTGTCAGGTTGGTTTGGACTTGTCCCCCGAGCAACAGATTGCTCCTCTTCTCCTGCCCATCGGGAGAAAGCTGTTACATTGGAGCTTAGCACGACTTTCGCTAGCTGGTAGAGTAGTAGTTGCCAACCAGGTGTTGTTGGCGACTATGTGGTACATCACTTCTTGCTGGATCTTCTCGAGTTCTTGTATCAGCCAGGTAGAGAGGCTGATCAGGAACTTCCTTTGGTCAGGTCGTGACACTCAGATTGCGCGAGCCAAGGTGGCTTGGTCGGTCATCACACTTCCTTGTTCTCAGGGAGGGCTTGGGATCACTGATCCAGCACAGCAGAGCAGAGCCCTTCTTGGGAAGTTCGTCGTCAGAGGACTTCTTCCAGGCGAGGAGCCCTGGAAGGAGTTCTTGCTGCAGAGGCTTCGTGCCAGGGTGCCTCAGTCAGGAGGCCCTTGGCAACCTTCGACCAGATGGATCTTTACAGAGCTGCACCGAGTTGGTTTGAGCAGGAGACTGGAGGACCGATTTGCTGTGAGTTTGCTTCGATCTTGGGAGCTCTTACGGCGTGGCCTAGAGCAGAGACAGCCGACGTGCACGGAGGAGCGCCTACGGCAGCCCCTCATCTGGAACCCCATGGTTAGCACTCCGAGAGGCCACTTGGTTGGGAGTCGGCCTCATGTTTCTTGGGGTCCCATGGCAGCTGGTCCAACGCGCTCTCTAGGTGACTGGCTAGAGTTCACAGGTATGTCAGAGGAGGTGTAGGCTGTCCAGCTACAGGGCATGAGAGGGGTGTAGAGCATGTGTCAGGACATCTCAGAGTCAGTTCCAACTGAGTGGCTCACGCCTCTCGAGCCAGTAGCACCCCGGTGGATGGGAGCCTTCACACGACTGGAGGTTCTCATTTCAGTCAAGGCTTGCTCAGAGACTGTCCCAGCCCTGTTCTTCGAGCTTCAGGGTGGGGGACGATTACAACGAGTTGCAGTAGAGGCCCCGCAGGTAGCAGAGTGCTGTTTCCAGAGGATCCGAGTTGTGGGCATATCTGGGAGGACTTGCGTCATAGACCCTGTCCCAGCAGCTCTTGAGACAGGACACTGGAGGCTATGGGCTTGGGAGTGCTGTCCACTGGCACGAGTACAGTGGGACCCTGGTGAGTGGCTATGGAGGGACCCTTTCTCTTCTGCAGACCGCCTTGGAGTCCCCTTCTTTCAGTACACTGTTCGGCTTGGACGTCATATACTTGCAGCACAAAGAGAGGCCCGCCCCGCTGCAGCACGTCATTGGCAGGAGGAGGGCCTCATAGTCGAGTTCTTGGCAGCTTTTTGGCAGAGGCTGTGGGACTCCAGACAGCCGAGGCGAGTCACCTTGTTTCAGTGGCTGGTCGCACATAGAGCCACAGCAGTAGGGAGCTCGCTTGTGCATAGTGGTCTCTCGGCCACATGTGCAGGTTGTGACCATTTCGTGGAGAGTCAGCGTCACTGTCTTTGGGACTGTCCCTCGACCTAGCAGGTGTGGCTACGAGTTCTTCGGCTGATGCCTGCTCTCTCCACAGCTCGCCAGTACACTTGGGGGGCAGCGGCTTGGTCCACCCTAACGGGCCCTGCACTTCAGTTTGAGCTATCTTCCACCAGCAGGATGATAGTGATACAGGGGGGGGCGACCTACACTCCAGCCTGCTACAGAGCTTACTCCACTGGAGTGGTGCAATGAGAGAGAGGAGTGTTGGGAGCTCATCAGTGGCCTGACACTTTGGTTCATCTGGCGGGCCCGCTGTTTCCGCATCTTTGAGGCTCGCCCTGTGCCACCAGCAGAGACTGTTCGTGACTTTTGGCTAGAATTGATCCATACTCTCAGAGGACAGCTTGAGGGACTACACGGCAGCTCCGACCGCATCCGGGAGCGCCGCGAGGCTTTCCTTCGACTCTGGCGCCCTGGGCCTTTCTACACCTTAGTCCAAGGGGTGCTCAGATGGCACTAGTGTCCACCTGTGTGGCTTTTCCCTCCTCCCATCTCTTGATTTAGCCCCATTGTATATATGTTGTTTTTTCATTGGGAGAGTCTCCTCATCATGCTTGTTGTAGCCCTCTCTTGCAGAGGTGGTTGTAGCCCTATGGGCAGTTTTCATTAACTAATAGAAGGATCTTTTTCTCGGAAAAAGAAAAAAAAACTCGTAGTGTCCAAACCTTGTTCGGAATGCTTATACCAAGTCGAATACGTACTTGGTCTAACCGCAATCTATTTTCATAAAAATACGAGCATGAGTAAGCTTGTCGAACAACTCATCCACACGTGGCAATGGGTACTTGTTCTGAACAGTAACCACATTTAAACCACGGTAGTCTACGCACATGCGCATACTACCGTCTTTTTTCTTCACTAATAGGATAGGAGAAGCCCATGGTGAAGAACTTGGTTGATTAAACCCTCTGCTTAGATACTCAGCAAGCTGACGTTCCACCTCAGCAGCTTCAGAGTAACTCATGCGGTAGGGTGGTTTATTTATTGGTTTACTGCCTGCAACTACATCGATGTTATGTTGCACCGATCGTGTCGGCGGTAATCCTGATGGCAAATCATTAGGAAAAACATCGTGAAATTCCTTTAATAAAGTTTTTAAATCACTAGCAACCTTTGCTTGTTGAGAAGTAGCCATTGGTGGAAGAGATGAGAGAGAAGCATGCGGCGTTGAGGAATGTTCAACAGATTCAATGTTAGAGAGAAAATGAGACAATGAGTAACACAAGAAAACTTGATCTATTTCATTATCAAAAACAAGCTGCATAACCTCAACTGTATATATCAATGGTGAAGAAGGCACATACTTCTCTCCTAACAACAACACATGTGCACCATGGGATTCAAATATCAAGCTGTTGTGCTCATAGCTATGCTTCAGTGATGGTCCTACGCTATGCAACCATTCCCTACCAAGGACCACGTCTACCCTCTCCATGTTCATAACCTGAAAATTCAAGGATGTGGAGTAGCCTTGTACTTCCAACGGTACAGCTCGAACTTGAGTATCCCACATCCATCATTGCTACCTTGTAGCGGTGGGTACTCGGAATTTGAGGCAATTTGAGTTTTTTCACTAATCCATAATTAATGAAATTGTGAGTAGCACCGTCTCTACCAAGATGCTCACCTTGTGCCCTTGCAGAGATCCGTGCATACGTACTAACTCATGTGGTCCGAAGGTCTGTTGCCACATGGAAGCTGTGAGAGAGCATTCATGCACCACCTCGGTGTGTGTTACTTCCATTGTAGAGGATAATCGTGAGGAAGAATCAAGAGGCAGCAATTGCACCGTGTGCACTGCTTTCTCCTTGCCATGAGCAGCAGATTTCCCTTGGGACAATCCTTTTTGCCATGACCGCTTTCCAAGCATTGAAAACATAATTTCTCTTTATAAGCCTTATCAAAGTCCTCAGGAGAGAGAGGACCTCTGGACCCCTTGGGTTTTTTAGCTGCTTCAGAATTGACTACTATAAATTTCCTTTTATTGTGCTCATACTATGTGCGTGTATTGCCATGTGTATTAGCAAGCAGGTGATGATTATGTGATTTCTTTTCATTTGGATCATCATGAATGTGTGCTTTCACTATGGCCTCCTCAAGTGTTTTAAGGTCTTGAGTCTTGACGTGCTTCTTAAGCTCTGGCGTCAAACCGCGGATAAACCCACGTACTTGCTGAAAGGTGTCTAGTCCTTCCAACTTGAGGATAACATCCCGATAGTGAGAGATATATTCAAGTAGTGATGGGTGTTGGCGCATGGAACACATGTCCCAAGCCGTCCAATTCTGATCTGCCTCATTTGTAGGCAAGAATTCTTCGCGAAACATAGCCTCAAAGGGCCCAATGATATTCTTCTCCTTGAGAGACATCCACCACTTGTAGGCTTTGCCTTCCAGAGTTAAGCTTGTTTGTAGTGCTCTGACTGTGTCCGGAGTACGCCTTAAGGCGTGAATTCCACCCCACTTGCTGAGAAAGATATTCACTGCATCCTTATTGCGATCTCTGTCTTCTCTTTTAAAAGTCGGTGGTTTGGTGTTTTTTAACAACTCATCCACCTCCTTTGCAGTGAGAGTGTGCAAAGAATCTGGAGATGGACCTTGTCCATGATCAAAAGGGCCTTGCCCCTAAGTAGCAGTTTCCTCGTGCATGTGTGTATCAACAGGGCCCTTGGCCTACTGCTGCGTAAGTTGTATCACTAATGTAGATAATTTAGTGACGTTTTCATTTAAAGATGCAAAATTTCCTTCCATGAGTAATATGCGTGTCTAAAGTGCACGAAATTCTTGAATATCAAGCAGTTCATAAGCATCGCCACCCACCGTAGCATCGCGGGCACTCTCCGTGAGAGCATCCGGCCGCGAGCCAACATAGGTGACTAGACCTTGGAATCCAACTCCCAACCTCCCACTATATAGGCAATACTCCTATCCTTTTGCCCTAGCCAGATTCCCTTGTCCACACTGCCTAGTCCGGCCCTTGGCCCAGTCTATGACTCCCTAGCCTTGCCCTTGTCCTGACATTACTTCTCCCTTAGGGAAGAGTTTTCATCCTCGAAAACAAAAGTAGGAAACTAATTCTTAAGAACACTAATGTTTTCCCAAGTGGCACCTTCCTCGGGTCGATCTTTACACTTGATTAAAGCTTGTCGACGTCCATGATGACGCGTACGTAAATCATTATAGTCAAGAATTCGTTCAGGGTTAGGCAGTAAGGTAGGAGGTTCAACGAAATCGACAAGAATCTGTTGGCCAATGACATTGTCGTTTCATTAAAACCGCTTACATAATGGCTTACATGAAACATCGGACGAATACGAGAATGTGTAGGTAGAGATAGTTTGTAGGCACGATCACCCACTCGCTTGAGTATTTTGAAAGGCCCACAATATCGTGGAGATAATTTATGTGTTGGCCCAGTTTTCAGACTTTTTGAATGCTCTAGTGCACGTTAAAATACTTCCTTTCCTTCCTCAAAGGTAACTTGCCGACGTTTCTCATCAGCGTACTTCTTATGCCGATCTTGCGCTTGTTGGACGTTTTGACGAGCGAGTTTCAGCATATCCATGTGGTCTTGGAGAAAATCCTTAACATGTTGGAGTTTTTCGGTTGCCAATACCACTGTAACTGGTGACCTAGGTTGAAAATCATTCATGAGCATGAAAGGACTAAAACCAGTCGTGACATGCTTAGCACTGTTGTAAGCAAACTCAAGAAGAGGTAGATATTCTTCCCAGTCTGTTTGTTTCTTGCTAACGTATGCGCGTAGCATATCCTCTAGCACTTGGTTAACTCGTTCAGTTTGACCATCCGTTTCTGGATGATCGGATGTACTGAAGTTTAGTTGTGTACCCAATCGTTTAAATACAACCCTCCAAAAATGACTGTTAAACTTGGGATCACGATCACTGACAATGTTACTTGACAAGCCATACAACTTGTATAGGTTGTCCACAAATAACTTAGCTAATTCTGGAGTCTTAATCGTTGATTTGGTTGGAATAAACTTACATAGTTTAGTCAACCGGTCTACGACCACCCATACTGAGTCATGACCTCGTAGAGTGGTTGGTAAACCCACAATAAAATCCAAGAGATACTTTTCCATTTACCATTGGAAATCTCCAAAGGATGTAAGAATCCTCCTGTTTTCAGGCGCTCTACTTTCTTAACTTTACATTTTTGGCAATGCAAGACATAATCTTGAACAAAGCCATGTAATCCTGGCCAGTAAATCTGTCGTCGTACGAGAGCATAAGTCTTTCTAATACCCGGGTGCCCTACACTTGGACTGTCATGACATTCATAAAGAATTTGGCACCGAATGTCTGTGTCCGTCGGTACACAAACTCTCCCCTTATGGAGTAGGTACCCATTGTCGATGGTAAAATTCTTCCATCGCTCTAGTTCATCACTCGATAGAGGAGAACGGCGTGTGGAGGTTCACGACACACTACCATCATTGGAGTGAGAAGGATCCCTCATTTGTACATGGCTCCACACTTTGGAATATGCGTCATCCTGCTCATATTTGCATAGTCACAAGGGACGCATTCCGGGACGGGGGAACGGGGGACTGGGGACGGGGCTGAAATGGATTTTTAGTGTAAAAAAGAGAGCGGGACGGCAAGTGGGGACGGAAAAGTGGGGACGGGAAGCCCGAAAAAGGGCGTCCCCTGTTACTATGCATATTTGCCCTGTAGAGAATCCAAAAATTCACTATGAAGTTCCGTGAACAAGAGAGAATTGATCTTTGGCATACGACTAAGAGGGTCAGTTACCACATTGTATCGTCCTTTACGATACAGGAGCTTGGCGTCATATTCCTGAAGAATCTCAGCCCATCTGGCTTTTCGACCCTTCAAATCAGTTTGTTGTGTAAACCATTTAATACTTTCATGGTCAAACACAATCTTAAACTGAGCACCATACAAATAATGTCTCCATGTTTTCAATGCAGACACTATTGCATAGAGTTCGCGTTCATAAGCAGAGTAATTCTGTTGTGCTGAATCAAGCTTCTTGCTTCCAAATGCAATTGGCCGCCCTTCTGATAGCAGGACTGCTCCAATAGCACAATCACTGAAATGCGTTTCCAAAACGAATGGTTTCAAAGGATCTACAATAGCTAGGATTGGAGCTGTAGCTAATGCATCCTTGAGCGTATCAAAACTATGTTGTTGAGTGGGTCCCCACTGAAAAGCTTTGTCTTTGCCTTTCAGTTGGTCCGTCATGGGAACAGCAATATTAGCATAGTTTTTAACGAGCTTTCGATAAAAACCTGCAAATCGTAAAAACATCTGTCACTCTTCCAGATTTTTAGGAGAAGACCACTGTCGAATGGTATCCACTTTGAATTGATCCATGTTTAGCCCAGTGGCCGAAATTACATGCCTAAGATAGTGAATTTCTTCGTTCAGAAAATCACACTTGGATTCCTTGGCATATAATTGATTTGTTCGTAACAATTCGAACACCTGCCTCAGATGTTGTAAGTATTCTTCTTCAGAAGCACTGTATACTGGAATGTCATCGAGAAAAACGATGACAAATTTGCCCAAGTACGGCTTCAAGACACTATCCATAAATGTCATTAATGTGGCGGGCACATTGGTTAACCCAAAAGGCATAACCAAAAACTTGAAGTGTCCACACCTTGTTCGGAATGCAGTTTTGGGTATATCAGCAAGCCGAATACATACTTGGTGATAACCTAACCGCAAATCTATTTTCGTAAAAATACGAGCATGAGTGAGCTTGTCGAACAACTCATCCACGTGTGGCAATGTGTACTTGTTCTTAACATTAACCGCATTTAAGCCACGGTAGTCTACGCACATACGCATACTACCAGTTTTTTTCTTCACTAAGAGGATAGGAGAAACCCATGGTGAAGAGCTTGGTTGGATAAACCCTCTGCTAAGATAGTCAGCAAGTTGACATTCCACCTCAGCAGCTTCAGAGTAACTCATGCCGTAGGGTGGTTTACTGATTGGTTTATTGCCTGCAACCACATCGATGCTATGTTGCACCGATCGTGTCGGTGGTAATCCTGATGGTAAATCATTAAGAAAAACATCGTGAAATTCCTTTAATAAATTTTTTAAATCACTAGCAACCTTTGCTTGTTGAGAAGTAGCCATTGGTGGAAGAGATGAGAGAGAAGCATACGGCATTGAGGAATGTTCAACAGATTCAATGGTAGAGAGAAAATGAGACAATGAGTAACACAAGAAAACTTGATCTATTTCATTACATAAACGAGCTACCTAAGCTCAGCTGTATATATGAGTGATGAAGAAGGCACATCCTTCTCTCCTAACAACAACACATGTGCGCCATGGGATTCAAACATCAAGCTGTTGTGCTCATAGCTACGCTTCAATGATGGTCCAAGGCTATGCAACCATTCCCTACCAAGGACTACGTCTACCCTCTCCACGTTCATAACCTGAAAATCCAAGGATGTGGAGTAGCCTTGTACTTCCAACGGTACAGCTCCGACTTAAGTATCCCAGAATTCGGCATCATATCCATTCATCATTGCCACCTTGTAGCGGTGGGTACTCGGACTTTGAGACAATTTGAGTTTTTTCACCAATCCATAATTAATGAAATTGTGAGTAGCACCCTCATCTACCAAGATGCGCACCTTGTGCCCTTGCAAAGATTCGTGCATACGTACTAACTCATGTGGTCCGAAGGTCTGTTCCCACATGGAAGCTGTGAGACAGCATTCATGCACCACCTCGGTGTGTGTTACTTCCACTGTAGAGAATCGTGAGGAAGACTCAAGAGGCAGTAGTTGCACCGTGTGCACTGCTTTCTCCTTGCCATGAGGAACAGATTTCCCCTTGGGACAATCCTTTTTTCCATGACCGTTGCCCAAGCATTGAAAACATAATTTCTCTTTTTTAGCCTTATCAAAGTCCTCAGGAGAGAGAGGACCTTTGGACACCTTGGGTTTTTTAGCTACTTCATAATTGGCTATTATAAATTTCCTTTTATTGTGCTCATACTGTGTGCGTGTATTACCATGTGTATTAGCAGGCACATGATTATTATGTGATTTCTTTTCATCTGGATCATCACGAATGTGTGCTTTCACTATGGCCTCCTCAAGTGTTTTAGGGTCTTGAGTCTTGACGTGCTTCTTAAGCTCTGGCGTCAGACCACGGATAAACCCACGTACTTGCTGAAAGGTGTCTACTCCCTCCAACTTGAGGATAACATCCCGATAGTGAGAGATAACCTGAACATCTCATTATCAGGATGTTATCCTGAAGCTGGAAGGACTAGACACCTTTCAGCAAGTATGTGGGTTTATCCGCGGTCTAACGCCAGAGCTTAAGAAGCACGTCAAGACTCAAGACCCTAAAACACTTGAGGAGTCCATAGTGAAACAACACATTCATGATGATCCAGATAAAAAGAAATCACATAATCATCACGTGCCTGCTAATACACATGGTAATACACGCACACAGTATGGGCACAATAAAAAGAAATTCATAGTAGCCAATTCTGAAGCAACTAAAAAACCCAAGGGGTCCAAAGGTCCTCTCTCTCCTGAGGACTTTGATAAGGCTAAAAAAGAGAAATTATGTTTTCGATGCTTGGGAAGTGGTCATGCCAAAAAGGATTGTCCCAAAGGGAAATCTGCTGCTCATGGCAAGAAGAAAGCAGTGCACACGGTGCAACTGCTGCCTCTTGAGTCTTCCTCACGATTATCCTCTACAATGGAAGTAACACACACCGAGGTGGTGCATGAATGCTCTCTCACAGCTTCCATGTAGCAACAGACCTTTGGACCACATGAGTTAGTACGTATGCACGGATCTCTGCAAGGGCACAAGGTGCGCATCTTGGTAGATGACGGTGCTACTCACAATTTCATTAATTATGGATTGGTGAAAAAACTCAAATTGCCTCAAATTCCGAGTACCCACCGCTACAAGGTAGCAATGATGGATGTGGGATACTCAAGTCCGAGCTGTACCGTTGGAAGTACAAGGCTACTCCAAATCCTTGAATTTTCAAGTTATGAACCTGGAGAGGGCAGACGTGGTCCTTGGTAGGGAATGGTTGTATAGCCTAGGACCATCACTGAAGCGTAGCTATGAGCACAATAGCTTGATATTTGAATCCAATGGTGCACATGTGTTGTTGTTAGGAGAGAAAGATGTGCCTTCTTCACCACTGATATATACAGTTGAGGTTATACAGCTCGTTTCTGATAATGAAATAGATCAAGTTTTGTTGTGTTACTCATTGTCTCATTTTCTCTCTAACATTGAATCTGTTGAACATTCCTCAACGCCGCATGCTTCTCTCTCATCTCTTCCACCAATGGCTACTTCTCGACAAGCAAAGGTTGCTAGTGATTTAAAAAAATTATTAAAGGAATTTCACGATGTTTTTCCTAATGATTTGCCATCGGGATTACCGCCGACACGATCGGTGCAACATAGAATCGATGTAGTTGCAGGCAGTAAACCAATCAATAAACCACCCTACCGCATCAGTTACTCTGAAGCTGCTGAGGTGGAACGTTAGCTGGCTGACTATCTTAGCAGACGGTTTATCCAACCAAGTTCTTCACCATGGGCTTCTCCTATCCTATTAGTGAAGAAAAAGAATCGTAGTATGCACATGTGCATAGACTACCGTGGCTTAAATGCGGTTACTGTTCAGAACAAGTACCCATTGCCATGCATGGATGAGTTGTTCGACAAGCTCACTCATGCTCGTACTTTTACGAAAATAGATTTGCAGTCAGGTTATCTCCAAGTACGTATTCGTCTTCTTGATATACCCAAATTTACATTACGAAGAAGGTTTGGACACTACGAGTTTTTGGTTATGTCTTTTGGATTAACCAATGCGCCGGCAACATTCATAACACTTATGGATAGTGTCTTGAAGCCGTACTTGGGCAAATTTGTCATCGTTTTTCTCGATGACATTCTAGTATACAGTGCTTCTGAAGAAGAACGCTTACAACATCTGAGGCAGGTGTTCGAATTGCTATGAACAAATCAATTATATGCCAAGGAATCTAAGTGTGATTTTTTGAAAGAAGAAATTCACTATCTTGGGCCTGTTATTTCGGCTACTAGGCTACACATGGATCAATCCAAAGTGGAAACAATTCGGTAGTGGCCTTCTCCTAAAAATCTGAAAGAGTTACAGATTATTTTAGGATTTGCTGGTTTTTATAGAAGGTTCGTTAAAAACTTTGCTAATATTCTTGTTCCCATGACGGACCAACTGAAAGGCAAAGGCGAAGCTTTTCAGTGGGGACCCGCTCAACAGCATAGTTTTGATACGCTCAAGGATGCATTAGCTACAGCTCCAATCCTAGCTATTGTAGATCCTTCGAAACCATTCGTTTTGGAAACGGATGCCTGTGACCGAGCTATTGGAGCACTCCTGCTACAAGAAGGGCGGCCAATTGCATTTGAAAGCAAGAACGTTGATTCAGCACATTAGAATTACTCTGCTTATGGACGCGAACTCTATGCAATAGTGTCTGCTTTGAAAACATGGAGACATTATTTGTATGGTGCTCAGTTTGAGATTGTGTTTGACCATGAAAGCATTAAATGGTTTACACAACAAACCGATTTGAAGGGTCGAAAAGCCAGATGGGCTGAGATTCTTCAGGAATATGACGCCAAGCTCCAGTATTGTAGAGGACGGTACAATGTGGTGGTTGACGCTCTTAGTCGTATACCAAGATCAATTCTCTCTTGTTCACGGAACTTCGTAGTGAATTTTTGGATTCTCTACAGGGCAAATATGAGCAGGATGACGCATATTCCAAAGTATGGAGCCATGTACAAATGAGCAATCCTTCTCACTTCAAAGATGGTAGTGTATCGTTAGCCTCCACACACAATTCTCCTCTGTATAGTGAAGAACTACAGCGATGGAAGAATTTTACCATCGACAATGGGTACCTACTCCATAAGGGGAGAGTTTGTGTACCGACGGACACAGACATTCGACGCCAAATTCTTTATGAATGTCATGGCAGTCCAAGTGCAGGGCACCCGAGTATTGAAAAGACTTATGCTCTCATACAACGACTCTTTTACTGGCCAGGATTACATGGTTTTGTTCAAGATTATGTCTTGCATTGCCAAAAATGTAAGTTATAAAAGCAGAGCGCATGAAAGCTTACATCCTTTGGAGATTCCCAATGGTAAATAGGAAAGAATCTCTATGGATTTTATTGTGGATTTACCAACCACTGTACGAGGTCATGACTCAATATGAGTGGTTGTAGACCGGTTGACTAAACTATGTAAGTTTATTCCAACCAAATCAATGATTAAAACTCCAGAATTAGCCAACTTATTTGTGGACAATCTATACAAGTTGTATGGCTTGCCAAGTAACATTGTCAATGATCGTGATCCCAAGTTTAACAGTCATTTTTGGAGGATCGTATTTAAACGATTTGATACACAACTAAACCTCAGTACAGTCGATCATCCAGAAACGGATGGTCAAACTGAACGAGTTAACCAAGTGCTAGAGGATATGCTACGCGCATACGTTAGCAAGAAACAAACAGACTGGGAAGAATATCTACCTCTTCTTGAGTTTGCTTACAACAGTGCCAAGCATGTCACGACTGGATTTAGTCCTTTCATGCTCATGTATGGTTTTCAACCTAGGTCACCAGTTACGGTGGGGTTGGCAACCGAAAAACCCAACAGGCTAAGGATTTTCTTCAAGACCACATGGATATGTTGAAACTCGCTCGTCAAAACGTCCGACGAGCGCAAGATCGGTATAAGAAGTAAGCTGATGAGAAACGTCGGCACGTTACCTTTGAGGAAGGGGAGGAAGTATTTTTACGTGTACCAGAGCATTCAGAAAGTCTGAAAACTGGGCCAACACCTAAATTATCTCCCCGATATTGTGGGACTTTCAAAATACTCAAGCGAGTGGGTGATCGTGCCTACAAACTATCGCTACCTACACATCGAGGTGGAAAGGTACGTAGTGTACGGTACGGTTTAGGTACGTACGGAACGTACTGAACCAACCTTTAGGTATATGATAGGTATGTACCATTTGTAAAACAAGAAAATTACACTTAATTTAAGTTCACGGACCTTTCAAAAGAGAGTCTTTTGTAATCCTGGTCGATTAAAAAAGCCTAACGCTCTCTCCCCTTCACCCTATTATCCCAATCTGAAAGCGCCCCTAGCGCAAGTGGTCCGTGGAGAAAACGCCAAAAAAAAACCCCAAAAAAAAAACAACAAATTAAATTTTTTTATTAAAAAAATCTTGTCGTACTGTACCGTAGGGTACGTACTGTACCGTACGGAATCGTTAGGTACGTACGTACGGATTCCACCTTGCTACACATTCTCGTATTCATCCGGTGTTTCATGTAAGCCGTTTACGTAAGCGGTAACCGGTTACATGGGGACGACAATGTGAAACCACCTTAACGGAGGGTCATTTCTATATATAGCCAAGTATGCTATGTTCATGAGAATGTCTCATGGTTGGTATCTAGGTGTGACTGGGTTGTCACATTCTGTTATGGTCCAAGTTTTGTTGCCAAGCTTTCCCGTATGTAGCATGGAAAGTCTCATCATGGAATTGCGGTTCGGATATGTTTGTGTTAAATGCATGCACACTAGATGTTATGGGCCCTAGTGGTTAACACAAATTTATTTGGAGCGGCATGCGAACTCATGGACTTTATTTTTCTGCACCCTTTTGCACTGCCCGTGCAATCTCTCTTGCACATTTAGTATGCGTTTACACCCTGCCATACAAGGCAATGGCTTAGTATGGGAGCCTGGGGTTGGATAGTCTAAACTCTATGAGCTTACTCCACTCCAACCCGCTTTCAACCTAGTTGGTTGTCTCCACTCCATATCAAATGGTTGGATACTCAATGGTTGAGTCCTAGTTTATCATCACTCGTGGAAGACTGCCTGTAAGTGGTTGAGAAAAAGCACCTCACTCTTACTGCTGCTATTTTTTGCTAAAGGATCTTCTACGAGCATACGTTAGCATAATGATACCAATGTAAAGCATAGGTGACTAGACCTTGGAATCCACCTCCCAACCTCCCACTATATAGGCAATGCTCCTAGCCTTTTGCCCTAGCCGGATTCCCTTGTCCACACTGCCTAGTCCGACCCTTGGCCCAGTATATGACTCCCTAGCCTTGCCCTTGTCCTGACAATATGATCATGATGACTTAGTGGCTGATCATTTCATGCATGCCAGAGATTTACTAGCAGAGCTTCTAGCAGTTATGTTTAACCGTGCCATGTGTGAAGGCTTGCCTAATACTTGGAGCCTATCTATTATTGTACCTATCTTCAAGTCAAGAGACCCTATGTAGCCTGGGAATTATTACACTATCATGGTTGGACACACGTTGGCACGGTTGTACGCATCCATTCTTGAGCAGTAGCTCAGTATATGGGCAGAGAGGGAGAGGATACGCGCAGCCGAGCAGGCAAGGTTCAGGAGAGGCTTTTCTACTCTTGACCATATCTTGACACTCAGAGCATCATTGTGGAGGGCAGATCACATGGGAGACGGAACTATTGTAGCTTTGTGGACTTCCGTAAATCATTTGACACAGTACCCAGAGCTAGATTGATGCGCAGACTACAGGAGCTGGGAGTACCCAGGTCCCACAGAGCTCATTTGGGGGATCTTGGCATTATACAGGTCAGTAGTGGGGCATATACGCACCTTAGAGGGTCTATCTACACCGGTTCACTCCACTATTGGAGTGAAGCAGGGCTGCCCGCTCTCTCCTACTCTATTCGGTATGTATGTGAATGAGGTTTCTGACTTCATTGAGAGCGATGGTGCTAGAGGTGCACAGCTCACAGGACATGGATTCCACTATTGTTATATGTTGATGATATTGTGTTGATCTCCGACTCTCCTGAGGGGATGCAATGTCACTTGGATGCTTTGCATAGGTTTTCCCACGAAAGTGGTTTGTCTGTCAACCTTGTTAAAACCAAGGTTATGGTGTTTAATACCACCCCACAATGGATCAGGAGGTCAGCACCTACATTCACATACGGCCAGGAGATAGTGGAGTATACAGATGCTTACACTTACCTTAGAGTGGTTTTTAACTCACCAGCATTTTCATTGAGGAGAGCAGCAGAGACCAGATTGACTAGAGCCCATGCAGCATTGGATAGATTGGAGAGGATGTGTTTGCAGGTTCAGTTTCAAGAGCCTCGGACGAAGCTCTGGCTCTTTGACACTTTGGTGGCTTCTACATTGCTCTATGGAGCTGAGATATGGGGACCTTCATTGGATGATCATGGGGGTCGAGTCACACTGATGGATGGGGGCACATGGAGAAACCTCTGGTCTCTATGATCTCGCGGCTCATTAGATCCAAGGCTTCAGTACCATGTGCCATTATCCAAGAAGACCTAGCGGCACCCCCCCACTAGTGGTTGAGGCGCTCACCAGATAAGTCCATACACCACATGTGGGAACTTCCCAAATACAGATATGCCCGCCTTGCACTTGAGTCCTCTCGACAGTTAGCCATGCAGGGAGATATAGCATGCTGGTATGGGCAGATGGCATCATGGTTTCAGGCGCATGGGTCCAGCATAGACAGATTGCCACCCTTCCAATACTCACTGGGATGCAGCATCTCTCACTCTTACACAGTCCAAGATCACCACGCTCATCCACCAGGACTTGACTCGGCTAGACACCAGGAGGACATGGATACAGCCAGCACAAGAGCTGGGCACAAAGATGGCTTTCTACAAAGAGCATCTTCTCCAGGTTATGGAGGACCCTGTCTCATGGGATACGATGTGCTATTGGCCAGATACGCACATCTTCACACCAGCTGCGGATTGAGACTGGGAGATACAGCGAAGTACCAATAGAGGCCAGGACATGCCCCTTGTGTAACATGGAGCCTAAGACAGAGTTGCACTACACATGCCGCTACCCCGTCTACTACGAGATACGAGGCCACTTCCATTGCTTGTTCAGAGAGGGTTTTGGACCACTCTCCAGAGTCATGGGGTACAAGGATCAAAGATGCCTGGGTTTGTTCTTGCTCGAGCTGCGCAGACACAGAGAGAGCTTGATGAGAGGAGAGGCTAGCCAGTCTCAAAGACGAATCACAGATTTCTTTAGAGCCTACACTCGACAACCGGAGGAGCTACTACCACAGCAGAGCTCACATTCGTCTCACACCAGAGGCACGCTGATCGACCGAGCGATTGAGCTGGGGAGATCCAGACGCCCACCACTACGGAGGACTACAAAGCATCGACGGAGGCTGCATCAGAGGATTCGGATCACTGCGGTCAGGCATGCACGATGCCCGGTCAGACTACTAACCATGGAGGAGATTGATGAGATCCGCCAGCGACCGATGCTGGATCTCCTGTGATTAAGCTATTTAGCTATCCCAGCCAGCTGCTTACTTGGCTTAGTTCACATCGAGCAGCTTAGGATTCCATAGTATTTCTATTTTGTTACTCTGACTTTGTATCACATCCACCACATTGTAACTTTATGGTCTCATAGGTCACTTTGGCCTTTTGAAGACGTTAATATAACATTTCATTTCATCATATCTCTCTCTCTCTCTCTCTCTCTCTCTCTCTCTCTCTCTCTCTCTCTCTCTCTGCAAACCAAACAAGACCCAGACGCTAAGTGAGGGATAAAGAGATCTCTTTCTCTCTCTATCTTAAAAGCAAACCAAACCAGATCCAGAAGCTAGGTGAGGGATAAAGAGATCCCTCACCTTAAATGGAAGCTGGGAATCATGCCTGTGCAGGCAAACACCATCAGCCAATGACAAGAATGGCAAGATCAACTGCCCTTGAGTAAGGAACAAAAGCCGAGCACCTAGCCAGGTACAGGTTAGCCATAACCATCCAAATAATGTATTTTTTATTCAGTTTGATCAAAAACCGATAGAATATGGCTATAGGTCAGCATCCCTTGAAGTGCTTGGGAGTATTGGTAAGAGAGACGCTGCAAAAGGCAAGCATCAGACCATCAGACCATAAGAATACACTTCATGGTGAAGTAGAGTGCAGCACTTGATGCCCTAGTTCAAACCAAGGGCTGTTCATCCAGACCGTGGGAACTAGAGCATGGGAGAGAATGCAAACAAATTTAATGGTGAGAACCATCCTGAGTGGAGGCAATAAAGCATTGGGTATTGTAACCGGTCCACAGTAGGAGGGGAGGTGAGCATTTCATCCGAGATGTACCCGTACCCATAGTGCAAAGGAACAGGGGGGTCATAAGAGTTGCACGCCATCACGACAAGGGCAAAGCACATTAATGCGTGTAGCAAAGTCAACAAGCAGGCCCAACTCACAGGAGGGAGGTGAATTGGGTGGAGAAAGGAATAAATGCCACTTTACTAATCAAGGCATCATTTGAAGGGGAGTATCCCATCAAGCATGCCACTCATGAAAGGAGTTTTAAATTTAATCAAATAGTCGCATCGTTAAGGAAATTTTTAAGGTGACAGCACCACAAAAGCTAGAAAAGGGGTAAGGGACAATTAAATAAAGATGAGCCATGCTTCCCATCATGACAGTGCCACCTAGGGAAAATAAAGATTTACTAGGGGGGAAATCCCTCCTAGGTTTGAGTAAGGCAAACTCAAGGTGAAGATCCTTGCCTGAGCTAGCCATGAAATAGTAATTATCAAAAGCAAACTGTGTGTGTGTGTGTGTGTGTGTGTGTGTGTGTGTGTGTGTGTGTGTGTGTGTGTGTGTGTGTGTGTGTGTGTGTGTGTGTGTGTGTGTGTGTGTGTGTGTGTGTGTGTGTGTGTGTGTGTGTGTGTGTGTGTGTGTGTGTGTGTGTGTGTGTGTGTGTGTGTGTGTGTGTGTGTGTGTGTGTGTGTGTGTGTGTGTGTGTGTGTGTGTGTGGTGTGTGTGTGTGTGTGTGTGTGTGTGTGTGTGTGTGTGTGTGTGTGTGTGTGTGTGTGTGTGTGTGTGTGTGTGTGTGTGTGTGTGTGTGTGTGTGTGTGTGTGTGTGTGTGTGTGTGTGTGTGTGTGTGTGTGTGTGTGTGTGTGTGTGTGTGTGTGTGTGTGTGTGTGTGTGTGTGTGTGTGTGTGTGTGTGTGTGTGTGTGTGTGTGTGTGTGTGTGTGTGTGTGTGTGTGTGTGTGTGTGTGTGTGTGTGTGTGTGTGTGTGTGTGTGTGTGTGTGTGTGTGTGTGTGTGTGTGTGTGTGTGTGTGTGTGTGTGTGTGTGTGTGTGTGTGTGTGTGTGTGTGTGTGTGTGTGTGTGTGTGTGTGTGTGTGTGTGTGTGTGTGTGTGTGTGTGTGTGTGTGTGTGTGTGTGTGTGTGTGTGTGTGTGTGTGTGTGTGTGTGTGTGTGTGTGTGTGTGTGTGTGTGTGTGTGTGTGTGTGTGTGTGTGTGTGTGTGTGTGTGTGTGTGTGTGTGTGTGTGTGTGTGTGTGTGTGTGTGTGTGTGTGTGTGTGTGTGTGTGTGTGTGTGTGTGTGTGTGTGTGTGTGTGTGTGTGTGTGTGTGTGTGTGTGTGTGTGTGTGTGTGTGTGTGTGTGTGTGTGTGTGTGTGTGTGTGTGTGTGTGTGTGTGTGTGTGTGTGTGTGTGTGTGTGTGTGTGTGTGTGTGTGTGTGTGTGTGTGTGTGTGTGTGTGTGTGTGTGTGTGTGTGTGTGTGTGTGTGTGTGTGTGTGTGTGTGTGTGTGTGTGTGTGTGTGTGTGTGTGTGTGTGTGTGTGTGTGTGTGTGTGTGTGTGTGTGTGTGTGTGTGTGTGTGTGTGTGTGTGTGTGTGTGTGTGTGTGTGTGTGTGTGTGTGTGTGTGTGTGTGTGTGTGTGTGTGTGTGTGTGTGTGTGTGTGTGTGTGTGTGTGTGTGTGTGTGTGTGTGTGTGTGTGTGTGTGTGTGTGTGTGTGTGTGTGTGTGTGTGTGTGTGTGTGTGTGTGTGTGTGTGTGTGTGTGTGTGTGTGTGTGTGTGTGTGTGTGTGTGTGTGTGTGTGTGTGTGTGTGTGTGTGTGTGTGTGTGTGTGTGTGTGTGTGTGTGTGTGTGTGTGTGTGTGTGTGTGTGTGTGTGTGTGTGTGTGTGTGTGTGTGTGTGTGTGTGTGTGTGTGTGTGTGTGTGTGTGTGTGTGTGTGTGTGTGTGTGTGTGTGTGTGTGTGTGTGTGTGTGTGTGTGTGTGTGTGTGTGTGTGTGTGTGTGTGTGTGTGTGTGTGTGTGTGTGTGTGTGTGTGTGTGTGTGTGTGTGTGTGTGTGTGTGTGTGTGTGTGTGTGTGTGTGTGTGTGTGTGTGTGTGTGTGTGTGTGTGTGTGTGTGTGTGTGTGTGTGTGTGTGTGTGTGTGTGTGTGTGTGTGTGTGTGTGTGTGTGTGTGTGTGTGTGTGTGTGTGTGTGTGTGTGTGTGTGTGTGTGGTGTGTGTGTGTGTGTGTGTGTGTGTGTGTGTGTGTGTGTGTGTGTGTGTGTGTGTGTGTGTGTGTGTGTGTGTGTGTGTGTGTGTGTGTGTGTGTGTGTGTGTGTGTGTGTGTGTGTGTGTGTGTGTGTGTGTGTGTGTGTGTGTGTGTGTGTGTGTTGTGTGTGTGTGTGTGTGTGTGTGTGTGTTGTGTGTGTGTGTGTGTGTGTGTGTGTGTGTGTGTGTGTGTGTGTGTGTGTGTGTGTGTGTGTGTGTGTGTGTGTGTGTGTGTGTGTGTGTGTGTGTGTGTGTGTGTGTGTGTGTGTGTGTGTGTGTGTGTGTGTGTGTGTGTGTGTGTGTGTGTGTGTGTGTGTGTGTGTGTGTGTGTGTGTGTGTGTGTGTGTGTGTGTGTGTGTGTGTGTGTGTGTGTGTGTGTGTGTGTGTGTGTGTGTGTGTGTGTGTGTGTGTGTGTGTGTGTGTGTGTGTGTGTGTGTGTGTGTGTGTGTGTGTGTGTGTGTGTGTGTGTGTGTGTGTGTGTGTGTGTGTGTGTGTGTGTGTGTGTGTGTGTGTGTGTGTGTGTGTGTGTGTGTGTGTGTGTGTGTGTGTGTGTGTGTGTGTGTGTGTGTGTGTGTGTGTGTGTGTGTGTGAAGCTCACCCTGGGCACACATGGTTTATCATCTTGTTTGCCTTTTCTTGACCGGAACGGGCCTTTTGCCATCAATGTCATTGGTGGATCAGTAATCACAAGTTAAGCCAAGAAAACAAACAGGTACATACCTGCTGAGTTGATCCCGAAGATCATTGTTTGTAAGAGCAGATCTTGCATAGCCAAATATCTGGACTTTATCATGTGGTAGAAATCCCTGTAGAAATGTAATCCTATGAAAATTGTAAAGGACAAGAGAGTGAACAGCAGAGGACATCAAGTTCTGTTACCTGGCAATACAAACTGAATATCGCTGGGAATATCTTTTTCTTTGCAAGATCTCCTGAGGCACCAAAGACAATAATGGAAAGATAACCCTCACCTTTTGAGGTTCCAATGTGGGAACGAGAAAGAAGCATTGATTCCTTCATCATCAGTTACTGAATTGAAGTGACACCTATAAAGAGCCCTTATTTGATATTTGCGCTGGAGCAAGCCACTTGAAACAATATACACTTTGTGAACAAGGTGAAACTTTTTTTAATCAGTAACACTCTTCAATTTTCTGATGAGTCGATCTCCATCAAGAAATAGTCCCCCAAGGCCTGTCCCATCGGTACTTTCACAAGGAACATTAAACAGAAGCCCACATACTTGATCTATGTTGTAATGCTAGCAAGTATGGAAAATGGTTGTGTTACCATGTCAGCCAGTCCAGTTACATTTCATTGTTGACGAGTACAATAGATGATAATCTCTTATATGTGTTATCCTATGAGCTTGGCCCTTCATAAATTTCACGTTACTCCTAGTTCACGACTTTTGCAACTGAGAGAGTTCAGCACTCAAATATCAGCAAGGTCAATGTCTTTGTTTATGGGCTGGCTACCCATTTTTGGAATGCCCAATAATTGGACATATTTTTCAAGCTGCAGTAGTTTGTGGGTGGGTATTTCTACCGGGTCTAAGTCTTGATGATTTGTTTATGGGCTGGCTATCCATTATTGGAATGCCCAATGATTGGACATGTTTTTCAAGCTGCAGTAGTTTGTGGGTGGGTATTTCTACCGGGTCTAAGTCTTGATGATTTTCCCAGCCATTTGCCCAGCCTGGCCTATTTACACACACCTCATTTTGTGCTTTAGGTAATCTGTCTTGAGGAATGCTCTACAAAAAGAAATTCCGGTGAATTTCATGCTAAGATATACACAGCGTTAGAAGAAAATCTAAAAGCATCTGGGTCCCAAAAGCTAGTGCTAGGCACCCAGCACGATTTGTGGAAAATCTGTACAGGTGCCAAGTCAGTAGCACAAATTGCGGAGGTCCGTACGGCAACCACGTTAGCAACGCAATTCGCGGGGGTTCCTACAGCTGCCACATCATCAACCTTTTATGCATCTTCTAGCCTTTATCCCTTTGGGCCCCATCATGTAATCGCCCTCGATTACGCCTGCAGAACCAACATAAGCCAGCAACTAGTTCAATAGACACTGACGCACTAGACAACACATATCCTGTACTTGCACAAAGACGATAGTCATTGAACATTCACATGACATTCACATCATTATCCCTGTCGAGATCTTTGATGAGAATCATGATCATCGTAACGTGTTTAGCAATCACATCCAAATCTCACCGTTCTTTAGCAGATGTCGGGGTTGACTAAATCTTGTTACTATCATATCCACATCACCCCTCAGGTGAATCAAGACCGAAATGCTTTAGTCATTTCGACTTTCAATCATGCACTCAAACATCGCACACATGAGAGAGCACATATATCAAAATCATTCAAGGAATTCCCATTACAAAGTACTTTATTTCTTAAAGTCATACGGCAGAATACTGTCAGCCCATCAATACCCCTGAAATCTCAAGAGAAATTAGTGACTTTAATCCATCTAGGTAATCTGTGACAAAGGAGCGGAGTAGCTCCCCTCTTGTGCAGTCCGCACCGCACCAGATTCAACCCACTGATCATCAGTAACTCTTGGAATAGTCGAAGCTAGACCAAAAGCCTCAAGGTAAAGCTCTAAAATCTGAAGAGTATCTGCTAGGTTCTCCTCCTCCATCCATTTCACATCCAATGCCAAATAGTTCTTGAACTTAACTAAATGCCGGCGTATCAGCTTACCTTTCACTTTCCTTTCCTCGTGAGCTAGTGTCTATTCTGGAATGAATGCTCGCTGCTGCCCTCGCCCATCTCCCCTGCGCACGCTCTGCACCCCCCCTCTCGCCATCGGTCTCCCCCCCCCTTCCCCCCCAACCTCCCTCGCGCTGCCCTGCCCTGCCCGCCCGCTGCCTGCAATCAACACCAGTGTGCAACCAACCTCCCTCGTGCTGCCCTGCCCTGCCCGCCCGCTGCCTGCAATCAACAACAGTGTGCAACCAACCTCCCTCGCGCTGCCCTGCCCTGCCCACCCGCTGCCTGCAATCAGCACCAGCGCGCAGCAGCCAGCCCTAAGCGTATCCGTCTCAGCCCCCCCCCCCCCCCCCCCTTCTTCCCGCCGCCCGCTACAGCCTCGCACTCCCGCTCTTTCCGCACCGCAGCCCCCCACCCCCTCCCCCTCCCCCTCCCCCCTGATCTTGCTCGGCTGAATTCGTCAGCACTTACGACGTGCTCGGCCAGCAGAGGGCCACCTCTCATCATCGTCATTTTGTCCTTTCTCCACGGCAGCAGACACTGATGGAGGCTCATGCTCCACCTCAGAGGGACTCTCAGGAAGCCCCCTCGCCCGACCCTGCAAAGCCCACCATCCGACTTGCTTTTTCGTCAATAGAGCAAGCGAGCCTAGCAGCAGAGGTGGAACACCTGCAGGCGACTTCCATCATCTGCAAGATTCTCGACACCAGACCCAGCAAAGGAGAGGTGCGCGATCTTCTCCAGGCCCGCCTTCTCGCCAAGGTGGGCAAGATCTCGGATGTTCAATTCCTCAGACACGGCTACTATCAGATAGAGTTTGAGACCTCCGAGATGGCGTCCAAGCTCATCGCGATGAGTCCCTTGGCCATCACAACAGTTTGAGCTCACTTTTGACAGTGGAGACATGGTTTCAATCCAACTACCGGATGCTCTGGTAGTGGGGGCAAACCTTCCCGTCTCTGTCTGCTTTCCGGTTTGAGGAGGGAGTACTTGCCACTTTTGTCCAGGATAGGCTCAGAGATTGGGACTGTCCTGGAGACACCTCGCACGGCAGCCTATGTAGCTGCCAAGGTGGCCGGCATTCCCACAGTATGTGTTCTAGTTCGGAACACCCACTCTCCCGAAGGTCATCCTACTACCTAGGGTGAGTGGGGGTTGGTTCCTTCAGAGCGTGAAGTATTCGGGCCTCCCGAATCAGTGTTTCATTTGCAGACAGATGGGCCATTTGGCAAAGGCCTGTCCTCGTAGGAGACCTCGACCACAATGCAGGCGCAATCTTCCAAGGCTGAGCATGCCCAGCAGCCAGACACAGGACGCAAAGGCTGGTACCTCGACTGAGGCCAGCGATGAGACAGTTGACATTTGGCAGTAGGTTCCTGGCTGCCGCCGATAGGGGAGGGCTCGCCCCACTCCTTCCCTTGGTGGCCCACCTTCTATAGCTCAGCAGCACTGGGTTCCGACAGGGAACCATTTTGACCCCCTTCAGCAGAACCCACCCGAGAAGGCCCGATCCACTTCAGTTCCTCCACCTCCACCTCCTCCTTCCTCAAACGCCGCCGCTCTGCCTTCCCCACCTCCACCTCCACCTCCACCTCCGCCTCCCGTCCCCCCTTTCTCCCCGGTGGGGCCCTCACCCTCATCTCCCGACCCCTCGCACCACTTCTCCTCAAATGCAGTGGACTTGACACGCATCTGCTGCGAGGTGATCTCTTGGTAGTGCTTTCACTACGAGCCATGTGGCTCGAGAGGGACAGCCCCACTTGAGGCCGCCTTTTTTGGTGCAGACTTCTCCTTTTGCAGCAATCCCTAGAGATTTGACTAGCTTTGACATTCGCAGACGCTGGGACTTCTTCGACTACAGTTTCACTCGGTTTCTGGGTGACTCTTCTCCTGACCTGGAGGAGGCTTGCTTTCGAGTCCATGTCCTCTTTCTTGCAGCTAGAGGCATTGAGGCTTTGGACACAACGGTGGGTTTCTCCTTCCCGTTGTGCGGTAGGGATAACACAGAGTGGACCAAGCACACAGTTCTTGGCTGGCTCCAGACTCGGGCTACTGAGTTCTCACACCACACAGGGGACTTAGGGGTGACAGATCTGGTGCAGACACTTCGGCCTCTGGCCAAGTTCAGCGTGACGCCTCCAGATGCAGTGGGGTGCAGGTACATTGTGGTGCATTTGTTTGCTGACACTCAAAGCCCTCTTGGTTATGTATTTGTACATGAGGATTCTTGGACAGAGGATGTAGCCCTTCGGGCTACACGCTCAGCTTGGGCCTGGACGGGACAGTCACTTCTTTCGCGCTTGTCTAGAGGTCGTTCAGATGAGGATTACCCCCATCCAAACCGGCCTCAAAGGTAGTGAGGTTGGCTGTTGTGGCAGCACCTATTTTCTCCACTGACTCCATGAGGATCATCTTATGGAATGTGCAGGGATTAGGAGGGCCCCTGTTTCAGCGTCAACGGGGTCGGCTGCGTTACGAACTTCAGACATGCCTTGTGGGTGGTGAGATTGACATTCTTATACTACAAGAGCATCATCTTTGTGAGAGTCGCATGAGACGGTGTGGTCAGATTTTGCATGGTCGCTATGAGACGTTTCGGTCCACTGTATTTGGACCTGGAGGCATCCAGGCTGGGGTATGTATGACTATTGCGGATTCTTTGCTGCATGCATTGTGGGCAGAGGGATTATTGTGCCAGGCAGGGCTCAGTGGATTACTATGCAGGTTCAGGGTTGCCTCAAGGCTTCCTCAACATCTACGCGCCCAATGTGGCGAGTACACCTATAGAGTTTTGGTCCCATATTGTAGAGTCTCTACGGCAGGCAGAGCAATGGTGCATTGGGGGTGACTTCAACATGTTGGAGGACCCCTCTGACAGGATTGGAGGTAGCCATACTACTGTGCATGGAGTTGAGTTGGCAACTTGGGAGAGGTTACGTATGACTCTACGGGTTTCAGATGTGTGACAGCATTCTAGCTTTGTGAGGCCTCCGGATAGCCTGGCCTTCTCTCGTTCGGACCGCAGAGTGGGAGGAGTGAATCTATCTCGGATAGATCGCTTCTACACTAGTGACCATCTTTGTGACTTGGGGTTGGTAGTCAATTTGCATTCTGGCTGTGACTTCTTTTTCGGACCATGCACCAGTGATCCTCAGAGTGACAGATAGACAGAGGAGGGGGAGAACGACGCTTCAAATCCTTGAGAGAGTCTTGCTGGACTCTGCGCTCAGAGAGTGAGTGGTGGCTCTTTGGATAGAGGGCTTAGACTTGCGAGACTCTCCTGCTCACAGTGTGGCCTTTGGACTTGCTCAGCTTAGTCGGCTATTTCTCCAAGAGTCTACGGCCCGTTTGGCTGCAGCGAGAGAGGAGGAGCAACGTCTCTGACGGCGCGTTGCTTCCTTGCAGAGGATGCAGGAGCAGCATCCAGATAGTCCTTGGTTGGAGGAGCAGTTGCAATAGGCTCGCCAGGAGCTTGCCAGCACAGAGAAGAGGTGCCAAGAGTTTGCTTTTCATTGACAGGCATCTCAGTGGACCCAAGTGGGTGACAGAGTGACAGGTGCTTTCTTTGAGACAGTGGGGCCCCGTGTCACCAGTGTGTGACTACTATCTATCCTTTTTGTTGATTTCTTTCTTATTATCTATTTACTTTCACTTTTTGGAAACACCCCTCGGGAAATCTAACTGCCCTGCATTGCATAGCTAGTGTGGAACTGTCCAGAGGGAGTCCAGGCCTGAGGGCAAGAGAGCACTAAGGTTGGACAAGGACTATGGTTAGCCAAGTGGGGTCATTGACTAGCCAAAGTGGAATCCTTTGCTACAGAGGCTACATTTCAGTTCTGGATGTGGCCGCAGTGTACAAAGAGGGTCGGATGACCTAGAAAGATACAATGGCAGCATCTCCTAAAATTTAGGGAACTGCTATTTTGGGACCTGAAAATGTCTTCGCGTCATTACGTGCAGTTTGACATGGGGATCATTTTGTTACTCTGTGGCCAAGTCAACAGAGGCTGCAGGTGAGATATTTTTAGACCCGAGGGTCTAAAGCGGGAAAATGCACAAATGAGTGACACTTGGCACTTTGAGGCCAGTTTACTACTTATAGAGAAGGCAAAAACGTGATTTATAGCTGGGAGGCTCATTTTGCAAGTCTCTGTCACAGGTTAAGAGCTATGGAGTGCTTGCTTTCCCTCCTATGTACAGTGCGGTGCCAGGAGTGATGCCCTGCACGCTACGCACTGCCCTCTCTCTCCCCTTTGGCAGTATGTTATGCCCCTCTAGTGGGCTCCTCATTTGACCAATGTACAGTTGTGTGGGTTCATGCGCGATTGCCGAGGCAAGAGCCTCTTGCACAGGTACTGGATTAGCTAGCGGCTAATCCCCCCGCAGGTACAGGTGAATTCGGAGAGGTTTCACGCCAGAAATCTCGTCCGATTCAAAGGGCAAGTAGCCCTACAGGTGCGGGAGCTCGAGGACTTGCTAGGGATGCGACCGGCACGCAGAACGGAGCCCGAAACAGTGAATTACAGCCTGCTGTGTATTTTTGCAGGTTTAGGGTTTTGGCCCTAAACGGACCCTAATACCCCCAGGAGGTTCGGGGACGCAAGGGGACCGCTGTACAGGCGATCTGGCGCATTTTCAGGGCTGAAAACAGAGAATTCAGCGTGCTGCAGATTCTCGCCAGGTTTTGTAAAGTGCCCGTATGCGTCGGGAAAGTCAGTCAATGCGTGGGAATACTGACCGTGAAGGGTTCTAGTACAGTTATGCTGCCGAAATCGGGCTGGAACAGTGGAAATTCAGCCGAGTTTGTGCGGGGCAGCTTGTAGGAACCACAGCGTTTATTCCCTCTTTTGAACAATAAAGAAATACCGAAAGGGGCGCCTAAGTTAGGGGCCAATCTGGTGTCTGTCTACTCATACAGGTGCAATCTAGCAGCCTGTATCCCTTTCCCCTTTGTTGTGTCTTGAAAGTACAGGTAAAATAGACGACTAATAATGGGTGAAAGCTAAATCAAGGTTTAAAGTAAAGTCTACCGCCCTTTTTGGATTGAACAGGCCGGTTTCATGGTTCCATCGACGGGATTAAATCACTTTTTCCCATAGAAGTGAGCCTTGGTCAGTTTTGGACTTGAAGACACAGGGAATCATAGACCAGACACAGGGAATTGCAATTATGGCTGACAGACCAGATGATGTGACTGAAGAGGTTTCCTCTTCACAGGGTCAACAGACACATGAAGTGGGTGAGTCCTCAAGACCACCACAGACTGATGATGATATATTCAGGACCCAGTTGGCTACTGCTGTGACTATGTTCACACAAGTAATGCAGAATCCGAGGTTTTTAGCCTTTCTGCAACCTCCGGTTCCGTCTCAGCAAGTTGGGTCACTGGATCATATTCAAAAGCCTGTTAAGGCTCGAACACAGGTGATTCATACCGCAGAGTCAATGGAAACACCTGTACACTTGACGGAGAACATGCAGTCTCCACAACGTATGCCTAAGGTGCAAGAACAGGTGGCTGAGATGCCAGTTTTTCAAGCTGTACCAATTCAGCCCGCCACCTTTCAACCGCCTATAGCTGGTTCTAATGGGCAGGGAAGCAACTTACAGGCTATGCAACAAGTCTTCCCACCACCTTCAGTACACCCTGGCTATTTTGGAGGTGGATCGGTATTTCAGAGCATGGCTGGTCATGCACCTGGAAATCAGTTTTATACGCCAGGAACAGTGTTTGCGGGTGCTCAAACGATGATGCCTAACCCCATGTACAGTGTCATGGGTATGCAACCAGGGTTTCAAAGCACTCAGGGACAATTTGGGATGCCACAAGCAAATTTTGGTATGGCTGGAATTACAAATCAGCAGCCAAATATGGCATTTCCAGGTCAAGTTAATAGCGGCCAAGGAACACAGATGAACCCTAATAGTGTTCCCATGTTTCAGTCACTTCCATATGACAATTTAACGCCGCTGGAGAGGCCAACTCCGTACAAAGAAGGTGGCAAAGGAGTGTCATTCACGACCTTTACAGGGTTTGATGACAGGAAGAAGGCTCTCTCATTCCTCCAGCAGTTTGACAAGGCCTATGCAGGGGGAAACTTTACAGAGGCTTCAAAGGTCCGCAAGGCAGCCACTTTCTTGACAGGGAATGCGGGACAATGGTGGACAACTTTATTGCTTCAAGGGCAAGCTCCGTCCACATGGATTTACTTCAAGCAGATTTTTGCAGCAGCATGGTTATCTGATGATTTTGAAGCAGATGTCATGACAGAATGGCACCAGCTTAATGCTGCCACTTGCAGAAATCTGGATGATTACAATCGGAAGTTTTGGAAAGCTCTACTTCCAGTAACTTCCTATAGGTTTGTGCCATTGACAGAACAGATTGAAAAATACTGTTGTGGCCTACCCAAAGGATTGAGAAAATACTGCACGAAGACAAAAGTCACTACTTTGACGCAGCTCATCGAGGTAGCAAACACTGGCAATGGTTTGCTCAAGGGAGAAGATTGTGAATTTAACACTGGCGTCAAGGCAGGATCAGGCAAGAAAAATTCAGCCAAGAAGCACGTTCCCAATGAGGCTCCTAAAGGGACTCAGGAGTCGGCCAATGCAGGGAAAGACAAAGCTACGGCTGAATCAGAAAAAGGACCAGCAAAGAAATGGAAAAGACGTTTTCCTCGCAAGTCAGAAGAGCAAAAGAAGGTCCTGAGGACAGAGAACAAATGCTTTATATGTGAGCAGCCTGGCCACATTGCTTACAATTGTCCTACAAAGAAAAGGCCAGCTGATTCTGAAGACAAGGAAGACAAGAAAGGAAAGAAGCCCATGGCTGGTCTAGTGCCAGATATGGTGGGCGACAAGCCAAATTCAGATGCAAGTGAGCTTTGCAGAGCATGGGGAAAGGTTAGGGATCAAACAGTGCTTATCTTCTTTGATCCAGGTGCCAAAGCCAACTTCATTTCCCCAGAATTGGCTTCAAAGTTGGGAATCAGACCTGAAGAGATGGGGTATACAGCAGAGGCAGGTTTGGCATGTCCTGGCCATACAGAGGCTGTGACACCCATCATTGGAAAGTTGCGTCTACATATCCAGTCCTATGTAGATGCTGAAGAATTTTACATCATGCCACTGGACGGATGTGATGTGTTGTTAGGTATTCCTTGGTTATTTCGTGTACAGGGAATCATGGATGCCTACAACAAAAAGATCACTGTACAGAGCAGGGGAAAGACTCACATTCTGGATGTAAAGCTTAAAGGGGAGTCTATTCCTACTGTATCAGCTTCTGCTATTACTTCTGTAATGAAAAAGCATCTTTCTGCGTACTTGGTTTTTGCACGTGAAGTGTCAGATTTTGATGAATCAAATTTATCTGTGCTAGATAAAGAAAGGTCAATGTTTTTACAACAGTATAGTGACTGTTTTTCCGATTCATTACCGTCTCAATTACCGCCAGAGAGACCCGAGGACCATGCGATAGATTTGGTGCCAGGCTGTAGCCCACCAAATAAGCCTCCGTACAGGGTTAGTGCGGCTCAGCAGAAAGAGATAATGGGCCAAGTACAGGAGTTGTTAGAAAAGGGGCTGATTCAGCCCAGTTCATCTCCATTCTGTTCTCCAGTGTTGTTGGTGCAGAAAAAGGATGGCTCATGGCGTATGTGCATCGACTACCGTGCACTGAACAAGAATACCATCAAGAATAGGTTCCCTATACCTAGAATTGATGATATTATGGACAAATTAGAAGGAGCAGCTATGTTTAGCAGGATAGATCTAAAGAGTGGGTATCATCAGATCCGCATTAGATCAGAGGATGTGCACAAGACTGCTTTTAGAACAACGTTTGGCCTTTACGAATTTTTAGTGATGCCCTTTGGTCTCACAAATGCTCCTGCTACGTTTAATAGGATGATGGACAGAATTTTCCGTCCACACCAGCAGTTTGTTGGTACATTCTTTGATGACATGATAGTCTATTCAAAGAATGAAGAGGAGCATAGGCATCACTTGGCCATTGTGTTCAAAGAGCTACGCAGTCATAGGTTGCTCATCAATGCAAAGAAAAGTGAGTTTTTTCTGGAAGAGATTCACTTTCTGGGACACATTGTCTCAAAGGATGGTGTCAGAATGGATCCTGCAAAAGTCGAAGCGATCAAGTCATGGCCAAATTTGAAGACGGTGCATGATGTCCGAAGCTTTTTGGGACTATGCTCCTATTACAGAAGGTTTATCCGAAATTTCGCTGAGATTGCTTCACCTTTACATGCTCTTCAAAAGAAGGCAGTCACCTTTAGATGGACACAAAAAGAGATTTCAGCTTTTAATCTCTTAAAGGAAAAGATGACTTCAGATCCAGTCATTGTGTTGCCAGATCTTAGGAAGTCATTTGTGGTCCAGTGTGATGCCTGCGGTAGTAGCATTGGTGCTGTGCTAATGCAAGATGGCAGGGTAGTAGCCTATGAGAGCAGAATTTTGCAAGGGCCAGAGATGACCATGCAGGTCTATGAGAAAGAGTTACTGGCTGTGATTCATGCGCTCTTAAGTTGGAAACACTACCTGCTAGGTGCAGACTTTGTTGTCCAAACGGACCATCAGACCTTGCGATACTTCTTGACACAAACAAAGTTATCTGAGAAGCATATGCGATGGGCAAATATCTTGTCCATGTTCCATTTTCAGATTGTGCATGTGGAAGGCAAGAAGAATGTTGTGGCTGATGCCTTGTCAAGGAAGCCACAAATTTCAGCTGTGTCAATTCCTTATCATCATGAACTTGATGATATGAGAGAACAGTATGCAAATGATGAAGATTTTGCAAGGGTCTTCGAGCAACTAATGGATGGACAACGTCATGAACACTATCTTCTTAAAGATGGGTTCATGATGATGCATGGCAGATTGTGTGTCACAAAGCCATTGCGACGCAAAGTTATGGAAGAGAGTCATGTCCCACCGTATGCAGGGCATCGTGGTATGGATGCTACAGTTAAAGCGGTTGAGACATTCTTCTATTGGCCTACATTGAGAAGAGATGTGGATGCCTTTGTGCGAGAATGCCTAATATGCCAAAAGGTCAAGTTTGACAGGCAAAAGGCACCAGGGTTATTGCAACCACTACCTATTCCAGATAAACCATGGGAAAGTATTGCTATGGATTTTATCTTTGATCTTCCGAGAACGCAGACAGGAAACGATGGTATTTGGACCATTATTTGCAGATTCAGCAAACAGGCTCATTTTATTCCTGTCAGGAAGAAGATAAAGCCAGATCAGATGGCACGCTTGTTTATGAGCAATATTTTCAAGTATCATGGCATGCCACAGTCGATTGTTAGCGACCGTGATCCACGCATGACAAGTTTGTTCTGGAAAGGCTTGTTTGAGAATATGGGCACCACGCTCAAATTCTCTTCGTCATTTCATCCTCAAACAGATGGGCAGTCAGAAGAGGCAAATTCTACTGTCCTAGATCTGCTGAAGTGCTATGTGTCAGAGCATAAAGGAAAGTGGGAGCAGTATTTGCCATTGGTGGAGTATGCATACAATAATACAGTGCATTCATCAACTGGCAAGGCACCTTTTGAGATAGTTGAAGGTGGCAAGAAAGTTCCTCCCATACTGCATACAAAGGACAAGATATTTGAAGCAGATAAGTATGTTCAGGACATGGATGAAATGTACCAGAAGGTCAAAGTGGCCTTAGAAAGGACTCAGGCAAAGCAAAAGAAAGCAGCTGATCGTCACCGTCGTGAAGTAGTATATTCACTTGGTGATTGGGTGCTTTTACGCTTTGAAAAGGCAAGGTTAAAGAAGATGAAGGGCAAGGAAAGACTGTTTCCAAAGCTCAGCATGCGTTACTATGGGCCTTTTCAAGTGTGCGACATAATCAGTGATGTTGCATATAGGCTGAAATTGCCTGACAGTTGGAAGATTCACAATGCGTTTCATGTGAGTCTTCTCAGACCCTATGTGGGTGATGTGCCAGAAGATATGCCAGCTGAAGATCAGCCGGAAGTCGAGGAACTTGACGAGATCTTGGTCCCTGAACAGATTTTGGCACACAAAGAAAGGAAAGTGAAAGGCAAGGTTACTAGGCGTTACTTGGTAAAGTTCAGAAACTATCCACCAATGGATGCTAAGTGGATGGAAGAAGGTGAACTTGCAGAGTCACCAACTGTGTTATCACTTTACCTGGAAGCCTTCGATTTGCAACCTACCTTGACCCCTTGAGTTTCAAAGCTAAATGGATTGTCAGTGTGACAATGGCTTCTGAAACAAATGATGTACAAGGTATTTAAAGTGAGCTCAAATGAAATACCTGTTACATGAATGTTAGAGCTGTACAGATTGTCAGTTTGGCAATTGCTCTTATGGAATGTCCAAAAGTTTGCTTAGTGCTATAGAAGTGAGTATTTCTTGTCAGTTTGTCAAGGATACAGTGATTGCTTCTATTGAAGAGTACATGTGTAACTGCATTCTTAAACTGTCGGTTTGGGTATGCTCGAAAGTGTTACGGGATCCAACGTGTACTATAAGACAGTGGCAAAATGTGCAGCTACCATTTTGTCATTGGAAAGTTAGTGACTCAAAGCAATGGCAGAGTGTGAAGCTACCACTATGTCATTGGGACAGGGTTCACACGCAGGCAATACATGAGTCGACGAGGTGTTGAATACACCAGGGTTGACAATGAGCATGTATGTGTCGTACATGTGTCGACAGGTGTTGAATACATCAGTGTTGACTAGGAGCATGAACGACATAGATGCAAACGAGGACGTTTGAGATTTCAAGAGGGGGGTATGTCACCAGTGTGTGACTACTATCTATCCTTTTTGTTGATTTCTTTCTTATTATCTATTTACTTTCACTTTTTGGAAACACCCCTCGGGAAATCTAACTGCCCTGCATTGCATAGCTAGTGTGGAACTGTCCAGAGGGAGTCCAGGCCTGAGGGCAAGAGAGCACTAAGGTTGGACAAGGACTATGGTTAGCCAAGTGGGGTCATTGACTAGCCAAAGTGGAATCCTTTGCTACAGAGGCTACATTTCAGTTCTGGATGTGGCCGCAGTGTACAAAGAGGGTCGGATGACCTAGAAAGATACAATGGCAGCATCTCCTAAAATTTAGGGAACTGCTATTTTGGGACCTGAAAATGTCTTCGCGTCATTACGTGCAGTTTGACATGGGGATCATTTTGTTACTCTGTGGCCAAGTCAACAGAGGCTGCAGGTGAGATATTTTTAGACCCGAGGGTCTAAAGCGGGAAAATGCACAAATGAGTGACACTTGGCACTTTGAGGCCAGTTTACTACTTATAGAGAAGGCAAAAACGTGATTTATAGCTGGGAGGCTCATTTTGCAAGTCTCTGTCACAGGTTAAGAGCTATGGAGTGCTTGCTTTCCCTCCTATGTACAGTGCGGTGCCAGGAGTGATGCCCTGCACGCTACGCACTGCCCTCTCTCTCCCCTTTGGCAGTATGTTATGCCCCTCTAGTGGGCTCCTCATTTGACCAATGTACAGTTGTGTGGGTTCATGCGCGATTGCCGAGGCAAGAGCCTCTTGCACAGGTACTGGATTAGCTAGCGGCTAATCCCCCCGCAGGTACAGGTGAATTCGGAGAGGTTTCACGCCAGAAATCTCGTCCGATTCAAAGGGCAAGTAGCCCTACAGGTGCGGGAGCTCGAGGACTTGCTAGGGATGCGACCGGCACGCAGAACGGAGCCCGAAACAGTGAATTACAGCCTGCTGTGTATTTTTGCAGGTTTAGGGTTTTGGCCCTAAACGGACCCTAATACCCCCAGGAGGTTCGGGGACGCAAGGGGACCGCTGTACAGGCGATCTGGCGCATTTTCAGGGCTGAAAACAGAGAATTCAGCGTGCTGCAGATTCTCGCCAGGTTTTGTAAAGTGCCCGTATGCGTCGGGAAAGTCAGTCAATGCGTGGGAATACTGACCGTGAAGGGTTCTAGTACAGTTATGCTGCCGAAATCGGGCTGGAACAGTGGAAATTCAGCCGAGTTTGTGCGGGGCAGCTTGTAGGAACCACAGCGTTTATTCCCTCTTTTGAACAATAAAGAAATACCGAAAGGGGCGCCTAAGTTAGGGGCCAATCTGGTGTCTGTCTACTCATACAGGTGCAATCTAGCAGCCTGTATCCCTTTCCCCTTTGTTGTGTCTTGAAAGTACAGGTAAAATAGACGACTAATAATGGGTGAAAGCTAAATCAAGGTTTAAAGTAAAGTCTACCGCCCTTTTTGGATTGAACAGGCCGGTTTCACCCCGACATGTGCATGCCAGGGTTAGCCAGTTGAGGAGGCCGGACAGGTCATTTGCTTCAGAGCCAAAGGACATGCGTGCACTTGCCATCGACTTTAATCGTGACCTGCTGTCAGCTCTGCTGTCAGCAGAGCCTCAATGAGAGCGTCAGGATGCATGCAGAGAGCAGGTGTGGGCACCAATGCCTTGTCTTGTGACTGAGGAGATGCACCAGAGACTTGAGCTGCCTCTTCAAATAGAGTAGCTCCACGCAGCTCTCAGAGCACTTCCCCGTGGTAGTTGTCCAGGTGAGGATGGTTTGAATCCCAACTTCTTCTTAGAGTACTGGGACTTGCTTGGCTCAGATCTCTGCGGCGCTTTTCAGTACATCCTACACACAGGAGAGATGCCTGATAGCATGAGTGAGGGCCTGATTTACCTCATTCCCAAGGAGGGTGGCTCCTTGGATGAGATTCGACAGTGGCGGCCCATCACCATCCTCAACTCAACCTACAAAATTCTCCCCAAGGCTCTGAGTTTGAGGATTCAGCCACTTCTGGAGAGCATCATACATGGGACACACACAAGTTTTGTCAAGGAGCGTAGTATCCTTGACAACATCTTCACTTTCTGGGAGGCATCTGCCCTCGCGTGCCTCCGTGGTGAGCATCTGGTGATACTTCTTCTCGATTTTGAGAAGGCCTATAATAGAGTTGACTGGCACTTTTTGAAGGGCACTCTACGCAGCATGGGCTTCTCAGATGCATGGATCAGAGGGTGTGTCAGCTCTTTACAGACGGGCACACAATCAGGTACTTTTGTCAGGTGGTAGAGGAGATCGTTTCATGCTCACATGTTTGGTCAGACAGGGCTTTCCTTTTGCCCCCTTCCTCTTTCTGTTCTATGCTGAGGCGATGAGCAGGCTTTTGGTTTCACAGCGGGTTGGTCTACGTGGCTTAGCGCTCCCTATTTAGGGAGATGAGCTACTAGATGCTGAGTTTGCAGACGACTCACCCTTGTACTTGGAGGGCCAGGAGGCCAACCTTCACACGTGTGAGCAAGCTCTTGAGACCTTTTGTTGTGCATCAGGCGCACGGATCAACTGGAGAAAGATCTCGGTTGGTAGTGCTCATACACCTGATTGGCTGCCAGGTGAGGGCTTCAGATGGATTCCCCCAGGGATTGCAGTTCGATACTTGGGCTGTCACGTTGGCTTGGACTTGTCTCCCGAGCAGCAAATTGCTCCCCTCCTATCCGTCAGGAGGAACTTGTTACATTGCAGTTCCGTACGACTTTCTCTAGCAGGCGTAGTGGCCAACCAGGTGTTGTTGGCTACTATGTGGTACATCACTTCTTGTTGGTGTAAGGATTCTAGGTACTAATCCCTCATTACATACTTAAACTCATTAATAAGACTTAGGAAACTTAAACTGAACTCAGAAACAAGACTCGGAAAACTCTGTGTTTGATTGATTGAATGATTGCTTGAAACTGAGTACAATAGGCTCCTTATATAAGAGACGAAGAGACACAAATGAAAAGACACGTCTCCTTGTGAAGAGACATAACACCATTGGGCGAAGAGTTGCACCCGTAGAGCGAAGATGTGTGACCAGTCGTCGAAGGAGTGTGGCTTTTGGCGAAGAGACACGTCTTTTGAGCGAAGGGTCGTGACCATCCAAGCGCAAGGGTCCTCCTTGGCATGGCACTTCGCGTAACTGCAACTAGGAGTAGATGTAATACTACAACATAGTCACAATCGTGACATTCCCTCCCTCTTTAAACAAAACCCAGGGTAGTTGAAGAAAACTCCGGGAGAAGGAAATGTATTGTTGTTGTGCTTCGGCATCCAAAGCTCTTTCTGTTAAGTCCCATGTCATGGCACTGTTATTGACCATAACTATTTTGCCAAACTGAAAACTGATTATATCTACAACTTGATAAGTGCCTTTGTCAAAGTCTTTTGTAACTTCGAGCTTTGTCCAAGAAAAGATTGAATCTTTATCTGCTTCAAGTGAAACTTTTGGTAAATTGACTTGAGTTTTCTGTTGAGTGATGACCACTGGCTGGAAATCTATAAGGTATTCCATTGGTTTGTTTGGAACAGTAAAATCCACATGAAGGGATGTTGTAGACTGAGACAGAGTAGTTTTTGAAGGTATATCCATCTGTAGAGGTTTATTTGTGAAACAAGTTGTGTCCAAAGATTCAATTGCAGAGATTGAAGTCGTGTTGCAAGATTTTGTATCTGTTTTATCCTTTGTATCATTGAAGGTAAGGACCGGAGTCTTCAAATTTGAAGGATTATCATTCACCATAGCATCTGGTATATATTTAGAGACAAAGACTGTATTCTGCAAGGGCGGTGATGAGGCGACTTTTTCTGCCTGGATCATGGCCATAGAAGGGGTCCTGTGCTTGTCCATTGTCACACAAGAACCAGAATCTTCTGAATCTTCAGTTGTTTCAGCGGGTATTAAGGCTTCCAATTGAGAAGGGGAGGTCAAAGGAATTGTTGCCTCTTAGACCTCTAAAGGATCCTCTTGCACAAGGAACGGATCAATAAATCTTCAATTGTACCACCATCAGACAAGAAAGACTTAAATGTAGGGCATGGCTCGTGAGGGGAAACTTGTCCAGCGTCACGGCATTCACGACTGACTACTCAACTAGGGTTGGATATATGTGCCACTAAGTAAGCCCATCTTGATATTGTTGATGATCCTTTGGAAGCTTCATATTGCTGCTTCTGTTGCTGATGATTCCAATAAGAAGTTAGTTGCTTAGAACTGTAGCATTTCCAAGAATATTCATGCTGAGATATTTGTTGCTCGCACGAAGATACTTTGTGTCTAGTTGTCTCTGAGAAACCATGCTTTGGGTGAGAAAATTTCGGTTCCGAAGCCTTTGGTTTGAGTGGTTCTTCCTGGTCGACCACTGAGCTTCAAAAGAAGATGGCGGAGAAGTAGCATGAATAGTCCGAGAAGTAGTAGTATGACTCCGTGAAAAGAGGTTTGCGTCTGCATCTGATCCAAGTGAGTGTGAAGTGATGCGAGGCTTGTGGAAAGTGCTGCCGTCTGCTTTTTGAGAACTGCTATTGGTTCCTCGGGTAAAATATTATCGTCGCCATCTTGTGACGACTTTTCAGCAAAAACTGATACTTCGGGAGCGGAGACTGTGTCTGGAACGGGTTTCGGCTTTGGAGTCGGGGAATCGGGAATTATGACGACCCCCGGCTCGGGTAGGTGTGATTCCAGAATGACAATAACCTCCTGTGAAGGAAGAGGATTCACCAGCAAGTCTTCTTCGGGGACCTCGTCTACACACAAGAAGTATGGCACGGGCGCGTTGAAGGATTCGTTTGCCATCGCGCGTGCAGAGTGGTGGCGGAGAGTGTGCAAGTGCTGGGGGAGAGGGAGCAAATATGGTTGTCGCTTGTCATTTTGTGATTTTTATAATTATCAGATTATTGGTTTGTCTACGCTTTATTAAATTTGGGGCGGCGGGGCCAATTTGGGGTTGGTCGGCCACTTAACTTAAAACCTTTGGCTTATGTTTTTAATAAAATGATGCGCTGTAGATTGCTTACGTAAAAACAAAAGACCAGCGAAAAGTTCAGCCAGCGCTGAATTCAGCCCGACGCTTCAGTCCAGCGATTTCAGCAATTCAGCAATTTCAGCGATTTGCACAAGGCAGATCACGGGGGGAAGGGGTGCGGCGTGAGTGAAGGGGTGCCCGTGCCCTTTCATGAAGAGGGGCGTCCGTTGATGTGCGGCAACCAACGAAAGGAAAGGGCAGCCAGCGTGCAATTCAGCCCAGCAAAGCATGCGCCAAGGGTGCGTGGAGTAGAGCCCTTCTTGGGAAGTTAGTTGTTAGCGGATTACTTGCAGGGGAGGAGCCCTGGAAGGAGTTTGTGTTGCAGCGGCTTAGTGCTAGAGTACCTCAGGCTAGAGGCCCCTGGCGACCTTCGACCAGATGGATTTTCACAAAGATGCGCAGAGTTGGCCTGAAGCAGGAGACTAGAGGACCGTTTCGCTGTATGTGCTTCATTCCTGGGAGCAACTGCGGAGAGGCCTAGAGCAGCATCAGCCTACTTGCACGGAAGAGCTCCTGAGACAGCCCCTAGTTTGGAACCCCATGGTTAGCACTCAGAGAGGACACTTGATTGGTAGTAGGCCTCATATTTCTTGGGGTCCCATGGTAGAGGGCCCAGCACGCACTTTAGGTGGTTGGCAACAGTTTTCAGGTTTATCAGAGGAGCTTCAGAGCATCCAGCATTTAGCTCATTGTACATATGTTGTTTCTCATTGGGAGAGTCTCCCCTTATGATTGTTGTAGCCCTCTCTAGCAGAGGTGGTTGTAGCCCCATGGACAGTTTCAGTAACTAATAGAAGGATCCTTTTCTCGGAAAAAAAAAAGTATCTATTATGGAACAAGAATCTCCTCAGTCTCTTCCACTTCAAGTTGCTCCTTAGGCTCCCTGTCATTGGCACCTCACATTTGAAAGGTTTCAACAGACTCACATGAAATGCATTGTGAATCTTCCAAGTATCTGGTAACTTCAGTCTGAAGGATACTTTTTCTTGAATCTAGAAAGGCCCATAGTATCTCATACTCAACTTTGGAAAAAGTCACTCCTTACCCTTTCGTTTTCGTAGGCATGCCTTCTCAAAGCATAGAAGCACCCAGTCATCTTCCTTCAATTGCAAGTCACGTCGATGCTTGTTTGCTTCCTTCTTATGCCTTGCTTGGGACTTCTCAAGAGCCTGCGCACCTTTGCAAAAGCACTCTCCAAATCCTGAACATACTGATCTTTTTCACCTTCTTAGCACCCTCAATGATCTCAAATGGCGCCTTCCCCATAGAAGTATGCATTGTGTTGTTATACGCAAACTCCACCAAGGACAAAAACTTCTCCAACACAGTTTTCTGATCAAAGATATAAGACTTCAACAAGTCCAAAACTACTGAATTCGCAATCTCCCTTTGTCCATCAGTCTGAGGGTGGAAAGAGACTATAGGCAAGCTAGTAAACTGTAAAACGGGGATCTATTTGAAACTATAGACTGAAGCATACCATGAAGTCGAAATATCTGTGAGACAAACACTTTAGCCAAATGAATTGGCTTAACCGTCTTCTTGACTGGAATGAACCTGCTTCCTAAATTTGTCGATGACTGTTCAGGTGCCTTCGTGCCCACTCTGAGTCTTGGGAAGATCAAAAATAAAATCCATTGCTATACTTTCTGAAGGTCACCTAGGTATAGGTAAAGGTTGCAAAAGACTTGGCGCCTCATGCCTGTCAAGCTTGACCTTTTGGCATAGCAAACAGCTGCGAACAAACTCATCCACATCCTTTTTGAGCCTCGGCCGATAGAAAAACTATTCCACACCATTACCTTCACAAACTGATGACATGGCATGCCTAAGTTGTCCCAACTTATGGGTACCTGCCGACAAGGCCCTCAGGACACTATAAGAATTAAAAAGATTGGCGGCTGACTGTTGAAATCTTGCAAATCGCGCTAGAGCGCTAACGTGGCTAACATGGCTGGCCGTATGAATTTTTGCAAAACGCGTTGATTGTGCTAACATGGCAGGCCATACGGAATTCCGCAGAAAGCGCTGGCTGCGTTTGGCACTCGCTTTTGGAGCCAATTGCTTTTGAGCTTGGAAGCTTTTCATGTATTGCTTTTCCATGGCCAAGAGCCTTTAAATAAGACGGCCTCTCTGTGGCTCACTTGTGTTGATGAGCCGGTGAGCAGAGAGGACCCACAGGCAATTGTACTTCGCTCAAGCATTAATACAAAAAAAAATACCGAAAGGGGTGCCAATCTTTGGGGCCAATCAATCTCTCTGGGCACGGAACTACGCCGGGTTGTGCCAACTCAATTGAACTGTGAATTAAGTGTGAAGTATTCTAAAGGGATTCTCTCGTGTGTCTAGGCCTCTCTGTGGCTCACTTGTGCTAACGAGCCGGTGAGTAGAGAGGACCCGCGGGCAATTGTACTTTGCTCAAGTATTAATACAAAAAGAAATACCGAAAGGGGCGCCAATCTTTGGGGCCAATCAATCTCTTTGGGCACGGAACTACGCCGGGTCATGTCGACTCAATTGAACTGTGAATTAAGTGGAGTATTTTAAAATGATTCGCTCATGTGTGGTGCCAAATTCTAGACTTGGGGTGTCCAAGTTTGTTACATTTACTATCACAAATTAATGACGTGGTAGTGCCCGTACGCAAACACACATGCTGACTGCTGACGTGGCAGTACGGACAGACTGTACGGACGCCTGCTCTAACTACTTACCGTTCCTAGAGTTTTGTGCACCATCGGCAACGTGGCATACATGCATTGGCCAATTTGTCCCATAATCTCTTTAATGATTACCACATTCATTCCCATTGACCCTTTTCCCCATAAGAACTGGTACTGACTCTGAAACTCGCTTGGCTCTGTCCCTGGCACTGTTTTGTCACTCTGAAACTTTTCTGGCACTATCACTAGTTTTGGTACTAGTTGTACATGGAAGAGATTTAGAATGGTTGGGTCTGAAAGTCCCTGGTCATCAGAAAGCTGGTTTTGAATTTTTCTTTACCCACACTTATCTGCATATTCTTGATCATATCAATTGCCTGAACAACTCTATGATCGGCCATACGAACCTTAAAGGGTGCTTGTTTTCAAATCTATGATACCCAGCCTTTGTTGAAGATGTGCCCCCAGGATATTCACACCTACTCCAGCATCCAGTATAACACCAGATAGCGGCTCCCATTGTTCCTTGACTTTCTAGTCTCCCTGGATTACCGACACTTCATCATCTCTGATAGCTGCCAAATCAACTGCTCTGGCATCGGCTTCAGCTTTCTTCGCTGTATAATGAATTTTGCTACTTCAAGCAAAGTCTTCCTGATATCTTCTAATTCAACTGTCAGTTTCTGAATTCTTTCACAGATTTTAACATGAATTTCATCTCTCTCTTGATCAGAGTTATTATCAGAACTCGAGGAATCGGGACTATCTTCACAGTGCCAATCCTCTGTTCTAGTGTCTGCTTTCCCCGATTCAGTGTTTCCCATTGCAGTCAAATCTGATTTGACATTCCCTAGGTCTTCCACCAGTCCTTGCACTGCAGCAAGCATAGTCTCAGAGATTCCACATCTTGACTGATCTGGCTGACTTTTCTCAGAAGACTAGGCTGGACCTTTTGAATAACTCGAGCATCAGAACTCTCAGGCTTCTCTGGTAGCTTCTTAGCTAGATCTTTTGTGATCTTAGCTGCCAGTTCTCGCTGCTCTTGCCATTCATCGACTACCTTCTCCTTGCCCTTAGCCTTCCAGACTTCTCTCTGTTGAGTCCATTTGCTAGTTTCAGGACTGACTGGTTTCAAAGGCTCATCTGGGATTTCTTCAATGACTACCTCTTTACCTGCGAGTAACTGCCCATACTAGAACTGGTTCTGTGGCTTTCTCCTCAGTAGCCGCAGCACTAGGTGCTTCTGGACACTGAGCCGCAAAGTGCCCATATTTTCCACAAGTATAGCAGTTAAGACTTCGGTTTTGAAAATTACCACGACCTCAGCCTCGGCCAGTACCCCCTTGGTATCTGCCGCACCCAGTACCAGTGCCACTGGTACCTGATTTTTCCGCTTGAGGTACACTGGTCGTCTCAACCTTAGCTGATTCAGCATTGGTAAATGCCACTAGAGACAGATCCTTTCCCTTCTGAAATGATGAATTCAAATGCCACAGTTGTTCCATAAATGGCCATACGCTTTGCAGTAGGTACACTGTGGGCATTCATTGGAAACATGATCTTTGGATTTGCATTTGGAGCACCAGGTTTCCATGCTTCGGACTGGTTGTCTGATCTGGCTGATTTCAGCAATCTGCCTAGCCATTTCATCAAGTTTCCTGGACCAAGACCCTTTCTTAGCCTTGTCCTTGCTCTTTTCATCTGAACTGTTGTCAGAGCTGCTGGAGGTCTCACTAGAATAAGAATTCTCAATAGAAGAACTGCTACTGCTATGACTCCGCTTCTTGTGGCTTCTCTCCTTCTTTGCTTGTCGCTCAAGCTTCAGAGCTCTCTGCACCAAATTATTAAACTTCTTTGTTGGTGCAGGTACCTCTTGCTCTCTCAGCTTCTTGTTGCGGAACCCATTCAGAAACCATGCGTGTAGCCTTTTTTCTAAAGGTGGCTCCTGCAACTGCCTGGTTAGCTCCTTGATCTTTTCAACATAACTTCTCACAGACAATTTTCCTTGTTTGATCTTGTCTAGCTCACAGAGGATGTCTTCATCACCTCTATTGTCTGAGTACTCAAGTCTGAAAGCCTTGAGCAGTTGGCAAGCTGGGTAATGGTAATACCATTTCCTTGCCGCATTCTTCAGTGTCTGAGGAAAATATTCTCCCTAGTCATCTTCATCAATATTCTTTAACTCAGCATATTGCTCAAAAGCTTGAATGTGAACATCAGGGTCATATTTCTTTCCGCCTTTGAACACAAGAAAAGAGATCTTTAATGAAGAAGTATAATCATGCCGGTCGGCATTATCTTTGCTTCTTCTGACCTTGTTGCGTCTTGAGGACTTCTTGTAGTGATCAGTGTCACCATCCCAGCTACCTTCCTCCTCAATTTCAGTACCTTTCTCCTCGGTTTCAGTCTCTCTGTCTCTTCTTTGGCTTTCCTGCTAGAACTGTGATCACTGCCCTTGGCCTTAGCTACCTTGTGTGTGGACCGAGAACTCCTGGTTTTGCATTCCTCACGCTCAGCCCTTCTCCTTCTTGAGTGAATCGAATGCTGAGTCTCTGGCCTCTTCAGCATTACTGTGCTCCTCCTGGGCCTCAGTCTCACTCTTAGGTTCCTTCTTAGTATCATAATATCTTTGAGACACTTCAAGAATAGGGTCGACACGGGTGGAATCAGTGCCAAACCCGGTTGACGGTTTGCAAACACGACTGACTTTGGGCGCCACTTTTGTAGCTGAAAATTCTAATTGGGAGATAGAGTTCTCTGATCGAAGAGCGACCAGCTCTAACCACCGTGATCGCCAAAATGGAATGGGGGCTGGTCTCTTCAAACAGCTGGTATTTGTAGATTCAAATCATTAGCTCAAGGATAACCAGTACAGTGTACAATGGGTTAAGCTCAGATGATTATAGGAGTAAATGATTACAGGGTGAATCTAGAAGCTAAGAGTTCATAAACCAAAAGTGTTTAGAAAGCCAAAAGCCAAAAATCCAAGAAGCCCAGTTACAATGTAGCGAGTCCTATTTATAGCTCTCAGGAGTTACTGCAGTAACTGCCTGCGGTAATTACTGTCAGTGTAGCTGTTTTTGCTTCCCGCTGGTCGGCCTTCTAAGGGGCAGTTCCCACCTGTTGGGACTGTCCTCGCCTTCTACACTGGTTTTAATACTGGTTTCAATGATTGGTAATTTTACTCCCGGATTGAGAAGTGAGAAATGTTGTTTTGGTATTGCCTAAACCTCGAACGACGTAGATGGGATGTCTAGGAGCGTTTTGTTATATGCTTGAAAACCTCGGAACGACGCAGACGGGATGTCTAGGGAGCGTTTCCTTATATGCTAGAAAACCTCTGAACGACACAGACGGGATGTCTGGGGAGCATTTCGTTGTATGCTTGAACCTCCAAGCGACGCAGGCTGCGGTCTAGGGAGCGTTTGGTTGTACGAGTCCTCTGAGCTCATAGCCCGAACCTTTTTAGGTTATTTGCGGGGTAGTGACGAGGTAATCGTTGAGTAGCTCCATACCGCAAACCATTTGTCTCGATGGAGTGCTCAGTGGTGCCGTCCGTGGTGTCTTGTAACATGCATATGTTACCATTTGTGCCAACCACTGAATATTCCTTATTGGATTAGATACTTCTGGAAACTCAACGACCCAAGATATCAAGAGTTCCGATCTGGAATGAGACTCCTTATTGGGTGAGACTCTTCTTGCAAGCCGACGACCCAGGAAATCAAGAGCTCCGATATGGAATGAGGAAACTGATTGTCCCTCGGAATGACTCTTGGGAATTTTTGAGCTAACTTGAGTTGTTTTGCAGATATGTCGTAATCGCGGACGATTACTTTCTTTCAAGAAGGGGGGATGTCACAAACTGCTGACATGTCAAGCCACTGAAGAACGGAGCCCACTTGCAGATCCCGACTGAAGGGCCTAAACCCTAAGTGAAGAAGCAGAAGCAGCAGAAGAAGTTTTACCAACTTGCAAAGTCTTGACGAGTGGCCTATTTTTTAAAGAAGAGTTCCCACCAGCTTATGGGACCCCGTCCGATGGGGCCCAAGTGACCTAAAGATGTTAAAATAAAGCAGGACCGGCACACACACACAAGTTTACTTGCGTAGAAGTTGATGACATGAAAGTAGTACGGATATCCAGATTTTGTGTTGACTGCTGATGTGGCAACCTATACGGATTTCCGTGATTTACGTTGGGCAGTTTTCAGCGCCAGCTTTTGGGACCACTTGCTTTTGAGTTTCAAGCTTTTCATATAAACTGCTTTTCAAGGCCAAGGGCCTTTAAATATGTGCAGAGGGCTCATTCTCTTGCCTGCTACCTGGAGAAGGTGCCGAGGATAGAGTACCTGCGTTGGACAGAGTTCAAGTACTATAAAGAAATGCCGAAAGGGGTGCCAAGGTTTGGGGCAAATGCTCTCTGGGGTGGAACTTCGCCACTCCCCGTGACATCTATCTCTTTCCGTTTTGTTGTTATTTGAAGAGCTAAAAGTCTATTCAATCTGTTCTTTTCCGTTGGCACGTGGTGCCCGTCTTGTGACATGGACATTCCAAGTCGCGAATCTACTACTACACATGTAAGAAAACTAAAAGAGCTGAACAAAATTGAGAGAGAGACAACACGGCACGACGAAGTTCCGCGCCCGAAGAGATTGGCCCAAAGACTAGCGTTTTAGTATTTCTTTATTATTTATGCTTCACAAAGTACAATGTCGAAGGGTCCTCGTCTCAGCAAGCTCCCAAGCTTATCTACCTGAGACTGAGGCCCTGGCAATTTATTTATAGGCCCTCCACCTTCCAAAAGCAGTGTACATAAAAAGCTTCGAGTCTAAAAGCATCTGGGTCCCAAAAGCTAGCGCTAGGCAACCAACACGATTTGCAAAAAATCCGTACGAGTGCCACGTCAGCAGTGCAAATTGCAGAGGTCCGTACGGCAGCCACGTCAACAGCACAATTCACCGGGGTTCGTATAGCTGTCACGTCCTTAGCCTTTTTTTTTTCCCGAGAAAAAGATCCTTCTATTAGTTAATGAAAATTGCCCAACCACCTCTGCAAGAGAGGGCTACAACAAACATGATGTGTCACGTGACACATCCCAACCCTATGTGTCCGTGGACAAGCTACACCACAGCAGGGTTCAATCAGTTCAATCAAGTCTAGATTAGCAGTGATCTGGCACTTTTGTGAGTCTATTCGTAGACCGTGCATGCCCAGTCACTTAGCATAGATGCATATCCTCCAGTTGCACACAGCATGATCATCGGAATTCCCATCAGAATCCATTAGCATCATTTAGGGGAATTTTCCAATGCATTTAGCCTATTTTCCTATTTATTGGTATTTTCACTTATTATTTTTAAGTGACTTTCCAACAAAAGTAGGTAGGGCAATTTTGCTAAGTTTCTATATAAGCAAACCTAAGTTAGCACTAAATGGCAGAAGAGGCAGCAAGAGCACCTTGCTCAACAGGCAACTTCTCAGCAAGACCAACCCCCGCGACTACTCTGGCGTTTTCTCCACAGAAGCCCTAGCGTTTTTGCATCAAATCAGCCTTGGCGATTTGTGCACAGCAGATCAGCCCCGGCGTCATCACGACACAGCAGATCAGCCTAGCGTTTTTGCATTTGCAGAACCCCGGCGACAGAAGGACCAATTTCAGCCCCTGGCGTTTTTGGATTTCAGCAGCAAATTAAGACCGGCATTTTTCACCTAAAGTGTAGCAGATTCAGCCCGTAAAGACCATCAATTTTCAGCCCTAAGAAACCTCATTTTTCAGCCAAGAAAACGCAGCCAAAACAGTCATTTTCAGCCACCGAAACAGTCCCGAAATTCAGCGATTAGAAGATCTCAGATTTCAGCCATCGTCGTCGTCATCGTCGTCACCGTCGTCGCCATCGGCATAGACCAAGTTGCATAGTCCATTGCATACGCATTGTACACCTTTGTGCAATCAAAGAATAGACCACTCTCGCCGACGAGAGTGGGGCCTTCGGAGGAGGGTTTTACAACCTCTCGGGTGTCGTATCTCTTCTCTCTACTTCTCTCAGTCTCATTCACTTACACGCACAATATCCACTCACTTTGTTCGTGATCATAGCACTCTCCATAAGACGGAAAGCTCTCTCTTTCCCTAAGAACTAAAAGGAACCTTGAGCAATAAAGATCACTAATCTTGAGAAAATACAACATTCATTCCGCTGCACCTTACATTGGTATCAGAGCTTTGGAAGTGTTCTGCATTACTCAAGGAAAGAACCACAAGAACCACAAGAATTTTTTTTTTGCTTGTTGCGATCGCACGAACCCAAGTTTACTTGGACGTGGCAATTCCTAATCCTGTTTTGTTGAAGAGTGACAGGAATCCCAAGAAAGAAGGGCTTGTCCAGCCTCCCCTTGTGTCTCTTTTCACTCATTGAGAGCGGACCGTGCACTTAGCGGCCGGCCAATCGACGTGAGGTGGGAAAAAGCAACCTTGGTGTAAGCGCAAGGCCGCCAAGGGGTGCGCCCGCAGAAAAGGGTAGAACTCGGGTGAAGAGAAGATCCTTCTCCAACGTGATTTGCAAGCAAAAGAAACCCTCCAGAACCCCAAGAACCCAAGACCCTCAAGACTCAAGAACCTCAAGAACCCTAGATTCTCACGGATCAAGGACCTCAAGAACCTCAAGACCCTCAAGAACCCAAGTTCCTCGTGAACTTCAAAACCCAAGACCCTCAAGAACCAAAGTTCCTCGTGAACTTAAGATCCCACAAGAACCCACGATTGCAGAATGGTCATCACTCGAAGCGGAATGGATACTTCGCTTGGAGGTGATGAGCACGAGAGAGGCGAAGAAGAATTTTCCTCACCGGGAGGTTTTTCCGACCCTTCCCCATCTACGACAAAGATTGCACGAACTCCTATGGAGGAGTTAGACCAAGAAAGAGAAGCAGAAAGAAAAGCCTACGAAGAAGACATGGCAGCCATAGAGCGCCAATACCAAGAAAGAATGGCAACCATAGCACGTGAGAGCGAGCAAGCACGCTTGGAAGCCAAAGCAAGAGCAGCAGAATTTGATCGAGAGAACAAAGAAATGCAAGCCAAGTTTGATCGCGAGAACAAAGAAATAAGGCAAGAGATGTTGCGACTCTTTTCTCGAATACAGGCACAGATTCAAGCGGATAGGGAAAAGGAGACTCTCTCAGTCTCTTCTTCTCCCAAGCATGACACACAGGATTTGCATGATTGTGTGAAGCATGATCATGATTTGATTGACAATGACTTGCATGATGATTTGAATGACAATGATAAGCATGATGATTTGGATGCCAATGATTTGCATAATGATTTGGATGACAATGACAAGCATGATGATTTGCATGATCAAGATGTGATTTATCACAAGCATGATGAGTTGCATGAAGATGATGTGATTGTTCACAAGGATGATGTGTTAGTTGATGCTTCTTCTAGCGAAGCTAACCTCGTTGTAGATTCAATCAATCACGAAAAGAGATCTTGGCTTTCGAGTCGAGGTCCAAAGAACCCCCACAGGACGATTCGATCATTCAAGAAGAAGAGATGTTGGCTCTCGAGCCTAGGTCCACAGAACCCCTTCAGGAAGAACCGATCTTGGCTCTTGAGCCTTGGTCCAAGGAACCCTCACAGGAAGTATTATGTGTTCGCATGATTGATATGCACGCATGGTTCGAGCGTTTCATTCGTGAAGGTTTCCTGTATTTTAGTCAGGATCGTTATGTGATCCCTTTTCCTAGGCATGACACATTGTATGTTGAGCACGTTTCTCTCATGGATGAGCACGAATGTATGCGGATTGTTCATGAAAAGTTGAAAAGTTTGTATGTCAGGAAGTCACATTCCATGTCTCTTCCTTGGCATGACACAGTTTCCGAAAGATCACATGATTGTATGAGCACCAAGCATGGGCGTTTCCATTGTGATTTGCCAGAGTTGATTGATTTCGATCAAAACGGAAAAGATTCGAGCGTATTGTTTTCATATGTTTGATGAACGGGTTGTCACTCCGTCTCTATGTTCATCTACATTGCATACACAGTCTTTAGAGAAGACAATATTTTTTTCCTTCACTTTACATGGAATGGGTATGTTTATGGTTTTGTGTTGGAGATGGTTTCAGGAATTTTCAGCCCTGGAGATTCTTGAAGACGGAAGAAGCAGGACTCTAAACGAAGTTGAAGCATCAAAGAAGCCACAGAAGACTTTGTGTCGCTTTCGGCGTGGCCCAAAGAAGCAAGCGTTGCAGACCTTTATGAAGTTCAAGTACCGCACGACCCACACAGCAGAGTGGGCCGGCGAAGAGTCCCTTCCAGGATTCCGGATGCTGTTGGCGATCTCCCTCGACGCCATACAGTTCGGTACCAATACCTCACTTTGAAAAGTAGGGGATGTCACGTGACACATCCCAACCCTATGTGTCCGTGGACAAGCTACACCACAGCAGGGTTCAGTCAGTTCAGTCAAGTCTAGATTAGCAGTGATCTGGCACTTTTGTGAGTCTATTCGTAGACCGTGCATGCCCAGTCACTTAGCATAGATGCATATCCTCCGGTTGCACACAGCATGATCATCGGAATTCCCATCAGAATCCATTAGCATCAGTTAGGGGAATTTTCCAGTGCATTTAGCCTATTTTCCTATTTATTGGTATTTTCACTTATTATTTTTAAGTGACTTTCCAACAAAAGTAGGTAGGCCAATTTCGCTAAGTTTCTATATAAGCAAACCTAAGTTAGCACTAAATGGTAGAAGAGGCAGCAGGAGCACCTTGCTCAACAGGCAACTTCTCAGCAAGACCAACCCCTGCGACTACTCTGGCGTTTTCTCCACAGAAGACCTAGCGTTTTTCCATCATATCAGCCTTGGCGATTTGTGCACAGCAGATCAGCCCCGGCGTCATCATGACACAGCAGATCAGCCTAGCGTTTTTGCATTTGCAAAACCCCGGCGACAGAAGGACCAATTTCAGCCCCAGGTGTTTTTGGATTTCAGCAGCAAATTAAGACCGGCATTTTTCACCTAAAGTGAGCAGATTCAGCCCGTAAAGACCATCAGTTTTCAGCCCTAAGAAACCTCATTTTCAGCCAAGAAAACGCAGCCAAAACAGTCATTTTCAGCCACCAAAACAGTCCCGAAATTCAGCGATTAGAAGACCTCAGATTTCAGCCATCGGCATAGACCAAGTTGCATAGTCCATTGCATACGCATTGTACACCTTTGTGCAATCAAAGAATAGACCACTCTCGCCGACGAGAGTGGGGCCTTAGGAGGAGGGTTTTACAACCTCTCGGGTGTCGTATCTCTTCTCTCTACTTCTCTCAGTCTCATTCACTTACACGCACAATATCCACTCACTTTGTTCGTGATCATAGCACTCTCCATAAGACGAAAAGCTCTCTCTTTCCCTAAGAACTAAAAGGAACCTTGAGCAATAAAGATCACTAATCTTGAGAAAATACAACATTCATTCCGCTGCACCTTACATGATGGGGAGACTCACCCAATGAAAAAACAGAATATATACAATGAGGCTAAATCAAGAGATGGGAGGAGGGAAGAGCCACACAGGTGGACAGTAGTGCCATCTGAGCACACCCTGGACTATGGTGTAGAAAGGCCCAGGGTGCCAGAGTCGAAGGAAAGCCTCGCGGCGCTCCTGCATGCGGTCGGAGCTGCCCTGTAGTCCCTCAAGCTGTCCTCTGAGAGTATGGATCAGCTCTAGCCAAAAGTCACGAACAATCTCTGTTGGTGGCATAGGGCGAGTCTCAAAGATGCGGAAACAGCGGGCCCGCCAGATGAACCAAAGTGTCAGGCCACTGATGAGCTCCCAACACTCCTCTCTCTCACTGCACCACTCCAATGGAGTAAGCTCTGTAGCAGGCTAGAGTGTAGGTCGCCCCCCCTGCATCACTATCATCTTGCTGGTGGAAGATAGCTCAAAACTGAAGTGCCGGGCCCGTGAGGGTGGACCAAGCTGCTGCCCCCCAAGTGTACTGTCGAGCCGTGGAGAGAGCAGGCATCAGCCGAAGAACTCGTAGCCACACCTACTGGGCCGAGGGACAGTCCCAAAGATAGTGCCGCTGACTCTCCACCAAATGGTCACAAGCTGCACATGCGGCCGAGAGACCACTATGCACTAGCCAGCTCCCTACTGCTGTAGCTCTGTGTACGACGAGCCACATTGAAACAAGGTGACTCACCTCGGCTGTCTGGAGTCCAACAACCTCTCCCAAAAGGCTGCCAAGAACTCGACTGTGAGACCCTCCTCCTGCCAATGACGAGCTGCAGCGGGGCGGGCCTCTCTCTGTGCTGCTAGTATATGACGTTCCAGTCGAACAGTGTACTAAAAGAACGGGACTCTTGGGTGGTCTGCAGAAGAGAAGGGGTCCCTCCATAGCCACTCACCAGGATCCCACTGTACGCGTGCCAGTGGACAACACTCCCAAGCCCACAGCATCCAGTGTCCAGTCTCAAGAGCTGCTGGGTCAAGGTCTATGACGCAAGTCCTCCCATAGATGCCCACTACTCGGATCCTCTGAAAACAGCACTCTGCTACCTACGGGGCCTCTACTGCAACTCGTTGTAGTCGTCCCCCACCTTGCAGCTCGAAGAACAGGGCTGGGACAGTCTCTGAGCAGGCCCTGACTGAGATGAGAACCTCCAGTCGTGTTAAGGCTTCCATCCACCGGGGTGCTACTGGCTCGAGAGGCGTGAGCCACTCAGCTGGAACTGAATTTGCGATGTCCTGACACATGCTCTGCACCCCTCTCATGCCTTGTAGCTGGAACCCCTGTACCTCCTCTGACAAATCTGTGAACTCTAGCCAGTCACCTAGAGAGCGCGCTGCACCTCCTGCCATGGGACCCCAGGAAACATGAGGCCGACTACCAACCAAGTGGCCTCTCTAAGTGCTAACCATGGGTTCCAGACAAGGGGCTGTCGTAGGCGCTCTTGCGTGCAAGTAGGCTGTCTCTACTCCAGGCCTCGCCGCAAGAGCTCCCAAGATCGAAGCAAGCTCACAGCGAAGCGATCCTCCAGTCTCCTGCTCAAACCAACTCTGCGCATCTCTGCAAAGATCCATCTGGTCGAAGGTTGCCAAGGGCCTCCTCACTGAGGCACCCTAGGACGAAGCCGCTGTAGCAAGAGCTCCTCCCAGGGCTCCTCACCTGGAAGAAGTCCTCTGACGATGAACTTCCCAAGAAGGGCTCTGCTTTGCTATGCTTGATCAATGATCCCAAGCCCTCCCTGAGAACAAGGAAGCGTGATGACTTGCCAAGCCACCTTGGCTCGGGCTATCTGAGTGTCACGTCATGACCAAAGGAAGTTCGTGATCAGCCTCTCTACCTCGCTGATACAAGAACTCGAGAAGATCCAACAGGAAGTGATGTACCACATAGTTGCCAACAACACCCGGTTGGCAACTACTACTCTGCCAGCCAAAGAAAGTCGTGTTGAGCTCCAATGTAACAAATTTCTCCTGATAGATAGGAGAAGGGGAGCAATCTGCTGCTCGGGAGACAAGTCCAAACCAACCTGACAACCCAAGTACCAAACTGCAGTCCCTGGGGGAATCCACCTGAAGCCCTCTCCTGGCATCCAATCTAGCACAGGAGCACTACCATCCGAGAAATCCACAGTCTTTCTCCAGTTGATTAGTGCGCCCGATGCACAGCAGAAGGTCGCCAAAGCCTGCTCACATCTGTGAAGATTGGCCTCCTAGCCATCTAGGTACAAGGCTAAGTCATCGGCAAACTCAGCGTCCAGTAGCTCATCTCCCCGAATAGGGAGTGCTAAGCCCCGTAGACCAACCTGTTGTGACACCAAAAATCTGCTCATCGCCTCCGCATAGAACAGAAAGAGAAAGGGGGCAAGAGGACAGCGCTGTCTGACCGAGCGTGTAAGCATGAAGCAATCGCCTCTACCTCCTGCCAAAAGTACCTGACTGTGAGCCTATCTGTACAAGGCTGACACCCCTCTGATCCAAGCATCTGAGAAGCCCATCCTGCATAGAGTGCCCTCTAGAAAGTCCCAGTCAACTCTGTCATATGCCTTCTCAAAATCGAAAAGAAGAATCACGAGGTCCTTACCATGGAGCCGTGCCAGGGTAGAAGCCTCCCAAAAAGTAAAGATGTTGTCAAGGATACTGCGTTCCTTGACAAAACCTGTCTGGGTCCCATGTATAAGGCTCTCTAAAAGTGGCTGAATTTTCAAACTCAGAGCCTTGGCAAGCATTTTGTAGGCTGAGTTGAGGATGATGATGGGGCGCCACTGTCGAATCTCATCCAAGGAGCCACCCTCCTTGGGAATGAGGTAAATCAGGCCCTCACTCATGCTGTCAGGCAACACTCCTGTGTGCAAAATGTATTGAAAAGCACTACAGAGATCTGGGCCAAGCAGGTCCCAGTACTCCAAGAAAAAGCTGGGAGTACACCCATCCTCACCTGGACAGCTGCCACGGGGAAGGGCCCTAAGAGCCGTGTGCAGCTCCGCAAGCTCAAGTGGCATCTCTAGCCTCTGACGCATCTCCTCAGTCACAAGACAAGGCATCTGTGCCCAAACCTGCTCCTTGCATGCATCCTGCTGCTCTGACTGGGGCTCTACAGACAGTAGCTCACGGTAGAAGTCGGTAGCAACTGCACGCACATCCTCGGGCTCACAAGCAACTGACCCATCGGGCCTCCTCAACTGACTGACCTTGGCATGCGAGTGCTGATGTCCCACTGTCTCAAAGAAAGCACCAATCACTCTGTCACCCACCTGAGTCCACTGAGATGCCTGTCGGTGGAAAGCAAACTCATGTCGCCTCTCGTCTGTGCTAGCAAGCTCCTGTTGAGCCTACTGTAACTGCTTCTCCAACCAAGGACTGTCTGGATGCTGCTCCTGCATCCTCTATAGTGAAGCAATGCCCCGTTTGAGACGCTGCTCCGCCTCTCTCGCTGCAGCCCGGCGAGCCAGAGACTCCTGAAGAAAAAAATGACTGATCTGAGCTAGGCCCGAGGCCACTCTGTCAGCAGGAGAATCCTGTCTGTCCATGCCCTCTGTCCAGAAAGCCTCTACCCTCTCTCTGAGTGTTGAGTCCAACAAGACCCTCTCTGGGATGCGGAGCATCGTGCTCCCACTCCTCTGCCTGTCTGCCACTGTGAGGATCACTGGTGCATGGTCCGAGAAGGAGGTCCCTGCCAGGATGCCCACTGATCCTCCCAAGTCACTGAAGTGGTCACTAGTGTAGAAGCGATCTATCCGCGATAGATTCACTCTTCCCACTCTGCGGTCCGATCGAGAGAAGGCAAGACTGTCTGGGGGCCTCACAAAACCAGAGTGCTGCCATGTATCCGAGACCCTCAGAGTCATACAAAACCTCTCCCAAGCTGCCAACTCGACTCCATGCACCGTAGCATGGCTGCCACCAATCCTGTCAGAAGGGTCCTCCAACATGTTGAAGTCCCCTCCTATGCACCAATGAGCTGCTTGTGGCAGAGACTCAACAATCTGTGACCAAAACTTTGCACGAGCACTCGCCACATTGGGCGCATAGATGTTCAGGAAACCCACAAGGCCACCCTGAACCTGCATAGTAATCCATTGAGCCCTACCTGGCACAATGATCCTTCTGCCCACAATGGCCTGTTGCAATGAGTCCGCAATAGTCATACATACCCCACCCTGGATGCCTCCAGGTCCAAAAGCAGCTGACCAAAAAGTATCATATCGTCCACGCAAAAGCTGACCACATCGCCGAATGCGGCTCTCACACAGATGGTGCTCCTGAAGTATAAGGAGATCAATCTCTCCTCGCACAAGGCAGCGCTGAAGCTCCTGACGCAATCGGCCCCACTGACGCTGAAACTGGGGCCCACCTAGTCCCTGCACGTTTTATGAGCATGGGGAGCGAGAGAGAACAGATGTTGCAGCAGCAGCTAGATGGGCTATCTTCGAGGCTGGCTTGGATGGGGAGTAATCCGCATCCGAGCGTCCTCCAAATAGGCGTGACTGAAGTGAGTGCCTAGCCCAAGCCCAAGCAGAGCGAGCCATGCGTAAAGCAACCTCCTCTGTCCAGGAGTCCTCATGAATGTACACATAGCATGGCAAACACTGCGTGTCAGCAAAGAAGTAAACCACAATGTGCCTACCACCTGCTGAGTCTGGGGGTGTCACCGCAAACTTGGCCAATGGCCACAAAGTATGTACCATGTCTGGAACTCCTAGTTCTCCCATGTGGTGAGAGAACTCTAGGACCTGTGTATGCAACCATCCCAACACTAAGTCGAGAGTCCACTCTGTCTCGGCCCTGCCGCAAAGGGGGAAGGAGAAACCAATTGCTGAGTCCAAGGCCTCTGTCCCCCTATCGGCAAGGAAAAGAGCATGGACCCTGACGCAGGCTGCCTCATGATCTGCTGAGGGATCGCCGAGAAAGCGAGTGAAGCTATAGTCGAAGAAGTCTCAGCGGCGCCGGATGTCAATGCTCGTCAGACCCCGAGGGATAGCTGCAAGGGAAGATGTCTATACCTGCAGAGGGGGCTGTAAGAAACTCCTCTCTCGCTAGGCGACTCGTTGCAAAGGCGCTGCCAAGAGATCTCCTAGCCGCCGGAGAAGGCCCTGACCCCTGGGTCGACTGTGGAACTGGAGTAGGAGGAGGGGGAGAAGGAGCTGGGGGAAGCAGTGGATAAGAGGGGCGGGAGGGGGCGACAGAGGTAGAGGGGCGAGGTGAAGAGGCAACAGGAGCAGAAGGCGGGGGGGAGGATGAGGAAGAGGGGGGGAACTCTGGGGGGGGAGAGGCTTTCGAGGGTGTAGCTGGGGTGGGGGTTGGAGCAGGGACCTCCTCCTGCTCTAGAGGACCAAAGCGGTTCCCCCTGGGAACCCACTGCTGCTGAGTAGGCGCCTGAGGGCCACTCTGAGTGCCAAGCTGACGATGTGGCCCCTGTCATCGTCTACCACAGGCCTGCTGCAACCCTCCTCCGCTGGAGCCCCAGGCTTGGAGGGTGGCTCAACATCAGTGCGCTGTGTCTCTGTCTGTGGCTACGGGCAAGCCCTGGCAGGCTGGGACTGAGACTGTGGTGTAGGTCGAGGCCTCCTCCGTGGACAAGCCTTCGCTAGATGGCCATCTGTCGACAAATGAAGCACTGGTTCGGAAGGCCTGAATACTCCAGACTCTGTCTAAACCAACCCCCACTCACCCGAGGCAAAAGAATAACCTCCGGGAGCGTGTGGGGGTCTCTGACCAAAACTCGAACTAAGGGGATGCCAGCCGCCTTGGCAGCTACTGATGTTGTTGTACGAGGTGTCTCCAGGACAGTCCCAATGGCTGAGCCGATCCTGGATAGAAGTGGTAAGTACTCCCTTTGTAAACCCGGAAAGCAGACTGAGATGGTGATCTCTGCCTCCTCCACTAGAACATCCGAAGCCGGGTCAAAACCATGTCTCCACTGTCGAAAGTGGGCACGTGCTGCTCTGATGGTCAATGGACTCATGGCGATAACCTTGGACGCCATCTCGGAGGTCTCAAACTCAATCTGATAGTAACCCCATCCAAGAATCTAAACATCCAAGATCTTGCCCACCTCTGCGAGAAGGCGGGCCTGGAGAAGGTCACGCAGCTCTCCTCTGCTAGGTCGGGTGCCGAGAATCTTGCAGATTACCGAAGTCGCCTGCAAACGCTCTACCTCTGTGGCAAGGCTGCTTGCTCTGTCGGCGAAAGAGCAAGTCGAATGGTGGGCTCAGCGGGGTCGGGCGAGTCCCTCTGTGGCGAAGCTGGAGCCTCCATCTGTGTCTACTGCTATGGCGTAAGAAGAGGGCGGCGGGCGGAAGGTGCAACTTGGCACGCAAGGCACTGCCCCAAAAGGGACTCAATGTTGTAGGAGCCGACTTGCAGGATGCAATTGGGAGGAAAAAAGGCAGGCGAGCCGGGGGGGGGGGGGCAGCTATTGCGGGAGCGCTGGCAGCAGCAAGCGGGGGCGGCAATGGCGGCAGCGGACGGCAGTGGCGGGCACGGCTGCAGCAGCAGTAGTGACGCGAACTGCTACAGCAGGGGTGGGGCAATGCGCAGCGAGGGGGGCAGCGAGGGCAGCACTTGGAAGGGGGGGGGGGGGGGGGGGCAGCGAGGGGGAAACAGCAGCAGCGAGCACGCTGAGGGTTGGTCACTGGCGCTCACAGACAGGAGTTGGGTGGGAGACGTTGCTCTTCACGGAGGAGACAAAGAAGGCGAACAAGAGAAGAGGACGTCCTCGGCCTTTTATGCACCTTCTAGCCTTCGTCCCTTTGGGTCCCATCGAATAGGACCCCATAAGTTGGTACAATTGATAAAAATTGATTTTTGGCCTCTTGGAATGGTTCTACAAGTTGTCACAACTTCTTCTGCATCTTTCAGCGGGTTGGTGACACATTTCGAGGGACGTTCAGTTTTTTTTAATCCCATCTCGGAGCTCTTGATATTCTGGCATAGCAAAATTAGCCATCACACACAAACCGCGTTGCACACTTCACTTGCACTATGTGGACATGTTTTGCCACACTCTAGCATGATCCAGTAGTAGCTGAGGACTGAGCCTGGCACCTTTGTGAGTCTCTAGCAGAACGTGCATGTCCACGCCAATCATAGTTGCATACCCTTTCTTGCACGGTCAGTTTAGCATATGTACTCACCATGTGTGAACTAGCCCTAGAAAGGCACTTATTAATAATTGGTTTTCAGCCCTTTTATAAATAAAATCGTGGACTGTCCTCTTAGCAAGCTGCTCGACCCAATGATTTGCACCTATATATGCAACCTATGGGCAGCGCTAGAGGGCAGAGGAGACAGAGGTAGGAGAAGGAGGCTCAGCGTTGCAAAGCCAGGCAGCCAGCGTTTCCACTACTTTCCAGGCCTTCTCCAGCAGCGTTTTCAGCCTTGTAACCTTGGCGCTTGTAGAAGGCACAGAACCAAGGACTTGGCGGGGCACCAGACCGTGCCAGCAGCCCAGCAATTTCAGCATAGTAGAACCAGCGTTCTCAGTTTTGGAGCATTGCAGATTTCAGCCCTAGCCTCATCGTGGTGGTTACAGACCCCTAACCATCGACCTCGCTAGCAGTTCGGCATTCAGCCATAGCCTCGTCGTCGTCGTCGTGTCGTTATCATCGTCGTCATCGACTTCGACATAGAACCAATAGTACCCAGCATCAATAGCATCAGTACCCATTAGCATCCGCATCTCATCATTCAGTCACTGTATGAGCATTTTTGCAAGATTAAAGAAAGTACTTGCTCTGGCAACAAAGCAAGGAGGCCCTTGAGGGTTTGGGACTCGACATTCGGTGTCGTCTCTTTTCTCTTTCTTGTCTCTCTATTTCTTTCAGCTCAGTTCAGTTCTTTCAAGTGAAATAAAGCAACCCTTGTGTTTGTGTGTGGAGTACTAGATCCGAGCTAAATCCATAAACACTTCCGCTGCACTTGACATTGGTATCAAAGCTCTATGTGTGCTTCGGCTTCGTGCACTCAAGGGAAGTATCAAGAACCATCAAGAACCCAAGTACTCAAGAACCCAAGTACTCAAGAACCCAAAGAACTTAAGAACCCAAGAATCCAATGTAAGGTGCAGCGGAAGTGAATGTTGAACTTTGCTCAAGATGGGTGCTCCGAACTGTGCTCAAGGTTCCTTTTACTTATGGAAGGGAGAGCGTTCCTTTGGTGAGAGAGTGCAATGGACACAAACAAAGTGGATAAACAATGTGAATGAAGGTGCCGAGACTGAGAGATAGAGAGAGAAGAAAACGACACCAGAATGTTGTCAAACCATCCTCCGAAGGCCCCACTCTCTATGGCGAGAGCGGTCTACTATTGATTGCACAAATCTCTACAATGCTTGGACTTGCCGACGATGTCGACGACGACGAGACGGATTGAAATCTGAAAATGCTAAGCCTGAAATCTGCAAATCTTTATCTGCTGAATTCTGACCCTATGTCGGTGACGATGTCGATGGCGACGGTGCAACGACAACGCGCTAAAAACACACATGGTGAAATCTGCGTTTTCCGGGCTGATCTGATTGTGCGGCGAGGATCTGCTGCGGGAAGGTGAGATCTACGAGGTTCAGGGTTCTACTGCGATGTTTGACTGCTGAAAACTGAAAACGTTGATGCTAATTAGATGAATCAGCAAAATGCTGAAGTGTGATGCTGATGCAAAAACGCTAGCCCTGAAAACTATCTCCTTGCAAAAACGCTAGGGCTTTTGCTGGTTCTGCTGTTGCTAGTGGTCTTGCAAATGCAAAACGCTAGGCTGACCTCTTGTTCTACTGTCGCTGGGAATCTGCAAGTGCAAAGACGCTGGCTGATCTTGCTGATCCAAAAACGCTAGGTGTTTGATGCAGAAAACACTAGATTGGCTGCTCCAAAAATGCTAGATGTGGGTCCTGCTGAGAAGGTGCCTGTTGAACCGGAGTTCCTGCTGCCTCTTCTGCCAGAAAGTAATAGCGCTAGGTTTGCTTATATATTCACTTAGTCAAATTGCCCTACCCAGTTCCCAACAATAGTCACTTAACGCACTATAAAAATGCTCCTGATGGGTTCTGATGGAAATCTGATGATCATGCTGTGTGCAACCAGAGGATATGCATCTAATCTAAGTGTCTGGACAAGCACGGTCTGCGAACAGACTCACAAAGGTGCCAGAACACTTCCTAATCTAACTGAACTGAACCCATGTTATGAAGTAGCTTGTCCATGTACACATAGGGTTAGATGTGCACGTTACATCCCCTCCTTTTCAAATTGAGTTAGTGGTACCGAACTGTATGGCATCAAGGGAGATCGCCAATAACATCCGGAATCCTAGAAAGGACTCTTCGCCAGCCCACTCTGATGTGTGGGTCGTGCGATACTTGAACTTCATAAAGGTCTGTAACGCTTGCTTCTTTGGGCCGTGCCGAAAGCGACACAAAGTCATATGTAGCTCCTTCAATGCTTCAACTTCGTCTATAGTCATGCGTCTTACCTTCTTCAAATCTCCGAGGCTGAAAATTCATGAAACCACTTCCAACGCAAAAACATAAACATACCCATTTCATGTAAAGTGACTGGACAAATACTATTCTTCTTTAAAGATTGTGCATGCAATGTAGATGAACAAACAGACGGAGTGCCAAACCGTTCATCAAACACACGCAAACAATGGACTCGAAACTTTACTTTCTGATCTAAATCAATCAACTGTGGCAAAACACCATGGAAATGCCGATGCTTGATGCTCAATCTTTCTTGTGCTCTTTCGGATACTGTGTCATGCCAAGGAAGAGACATGGAATGTGAATTCCTTGAATGCAGACATTTCAGCTTTTCATGAGTAATCCGCATACATCCGTGCTCATTCATGAGTGAATCATGCTCATCGAACAATATGTCATGCCTAGGAAAAGGGATCACATAAGGAAGGTGACCAAAATACAGGAAACGATCACGAATGAAACACTCGAACAATGCATGCTGACTAATCATGCGCACACATAATACTTCCTGAGAGAGGTCTATGGACCTAGGCTCGAGAGCCAAGATCGGTTCTTCCTGAGGGGGTTCTCTGGACCTCGACTCGAGAGCTCTTCCTGAGGGGGTTCTTTGGACCTCGACTCGAGAGCCAAGATCGGTTCTTCGTGATTGATCGAATCTACAATGAGGTTATGTTGCTAAATTGGCTCGATCTGACAGGAAAATAATTCTAAATGAATTATTGGATTTATAAGTGAGAGGGTTTTGTCACTTGGAACAACATGAAAAATAATTCTAAATGAATTATTGGAATTGTAAGTGAGAGGTTTTTTTCACTGGAGACATCCGAGTACAGAGTATTCCTAGTGCGTCATTCAAAGTAATGACGGGAGCACTGAGAACGAGAATATCTGTAAGGCCACTAGGAACGGGTACTTCTGATGCGTCACATCGGATGGGTGACAGGGAGCATCGGAAAGAAGTATCCGACCATCCGGGAACGGACATCTCTGATGCGTCATAGGATGGGTGACATAGAGCATCGTGAAGGAGATTGTACCGTAAGTTTGGTAGGAAAGGACTAGGTGATGGGTATTCTTGATGCGTCACAAGGTGGGTGACACGTGCATCGGAAAGGGAATATCCATAGTCAGGAGGAAATTCCGAACTGTGTTGGTATTGTGCACAAGGAAAAGCAAGCACTTGAATGAAGATGGGTTCAGAGGAAGCTTTGAGGAAAAATAGATGCTTTCTCAGAAAGCGGGATTGCTTTTGGGAAAGCAGATGCTTTCCCGCGAGGAAGTCTATGTCTGCATTGCGACTGTGCGTGTGATTGCATCCAGGGACGCCTGGGAAGTGCTATGAAAGCATTGTTTTTAACTTAGTAGGTTTTATTGAGTTTTTGAGCAGATTCAGACTATTTTTAAAATACGCCGGCAGCCCATTTAATAAGTGGGCAGCCATCTGATAAATAAGGCAACAGATCAGCCAGCGTTTTCTCTCTCCCGTGGCTAGGAGCTATAAAAGCATCACATGGCCTCATTCAGAGGGGAGGATCAGCTTTTGCAAGAAGGAGATGCTGCTGCAGAGTTCACCCACAAAGAAGACGTTTGCCGGTGATACCCATGGCTGCCCCAAGTGTACCCGATGTCGCAAAGACCCAGTGCGCGAGTTCCCTTGCGAAGAAGTGCCTACGGAGCGTGTTTCCATCGCGACAAGCTGCTGTTTTTCTCTGTTTTCAGCCCATAAACGTCCTAGACGAGGCTGATTTACGAGAAGGAACCCGAGAACACACCTCTTTTGTGTGTAGGATTGGAAGAGAGGATTTTCTATGTAGAGATCTCCTACGAGGAATTGCTTTTCGAGAACCGAGTTGCGTTTCGAGCGTCGAGACTTTGAAGGTAACGATTTTCATGTTATGATCTCTGAGTATTTGATTGCAGGTGTACTTCCTCTTCGTGAGGGAGTAGGAGCGGAGGAAGGCATGAGCCTCTGCAGGAGAAAAGTGCTCTCAGGAACTAGAGCTAGATCAGCCCAAAGGTTTCGTATCCGAGTTTGGGAAGTAGATCCACGGATCGGAGAGAGGTAGTCTCTCAAGTTTGTGATCCGGAAGTTGGGATTCCCAAGTAAGGACTTCGTGTCCGGGAAAGCAGAGTTGTTCTGCGGGAAGAGGACTCTGGAAACAAAGTTGGAAAAAAGAGAGTTGCAGGGATGTCATGCCCTGAGTCTGGAAGGTTAGATCCAGAGGCGAGAACCTTGGTTTCAAGGATTTGGAATAAGGAACGGAAGTTCCTTGGAATAGGGTTTTGCCCTAGGAATCGGAAGCTGAGGCTTCCGGGAACCATCAAGTCTTATTCTAGAACGAACGTGGTAATACGTTCGGGTCAAGTGCTTGTATAGACTTCTCCTCAGTAATAAAGATACTATTACAGAGGGGGACCAGCCCATCTTCTGGTCCCCAGTACTCTCTCTCTCTCTCTCTCTCTCTCTCTCTCTCTCTCTCTCTCTCTCTCTCTCTCTCTCTCTCTCTCTCTCTCTCTCTCTCTCTCTCTCTCTATCCTTTGGCTTCAGTAATAAGTGATAAAGTCTATTTATCCGAATGTATTTTATATTGTTATGCGCTCCCATTTGTGACAGTGGTATCAGAGCATGGTCCCCTCTCTTTCTCTGTAAAGGAGGACGACTCTGGGAAGATACGGGAAGAAGCCATGACAAGCCAAGAGAGAAGTAAGCAGGCGGAACCCTAAGCCCTGCAAGAAAAAGCTCGTAGAGTTGGAAATTTTTTTCTCTTTGCAAGAAGTCGACACAAGACTTGGGATTCTCTACGAAGGTGACAAGAGCATGATGCTCTAGAACCTAGAGAATATGAGGAGCGGAATGCTCAAGATACTGCAGAACCCAGAAGATATACATGAACATCAATCCAGAACCATAGCCAAGAAATCCCGTCATTTCGGGAAGGATATGAAGAAGGTCTTTAGACCTCAGAACACTCGGGTCAAGTTTGATACTTTTGACGGAAGAGAATATGTCCCAAAAGCTACCGCTTTCATTCAACAATATGAAGTTGCCTTTGCAAACGGCAATTTCTGAGAAGCGTCGAAGGTGAGGCATGTGACCAAACACCTCAAGGGGGATTGCAAGTACTTGGTGGTATACCAAAGCTTTGCAAGGAACTTACAACAACAATTCAAGGCTGAATTTTCCGACAAGTTTTTTTCCTCTACGCTTTGAGGAAGGCATTCAATAAGATTGGGATTGGTTTGCCCAATAGGAACACGAGCGAGTCAAAGCAACTAGTGGTTCACTCTTGCCAAGGTAGCTCCATTCTTGATCCTCTCTGAGGAAGGAAAGATGAACAAATTCAACAAAGGACTTTTGCCCGAATTTTGTAAACGCATCTGCAAGATACTTTGCAGCAGATGGTGGAGTCAACAATAAAAGCTGAAAGTGTACACCTTAGTGTACATAGAATACAATCCCCGCAGTGGGACAAGAACCATTGAACACAGAAACAACGAAGTTTTGTTACCTCTCTTCGAAGGATACATTGCTATCCGGAGAAAGTTTGGAGTAAGGGAATTCAATCTAACTCATGAGTTTTTGAATAGAAGACCCTCGAACTTTAAGTGAGAGGGCAGGTCTTTGATCAAAGTTAAATCTTTGAGGAACTCATCAACTGCGTATTGCTTTTATGCATGAGATATGCACGTGTCTAACCAGGACAATCACTCTCGAGTGTTTATGAGAGTAAGTTTGAGTCAGAACATTGTTTTATACGATTAACTGCTTTGCCTAACCATCGGGAAGGTCCATGATTGATTTGGTATCCGGTAGTTCTACCTACTATTGCGGGTAGGAAATTATGAAGGAACCATTCTGAGCTTTCAAGCAAAGAAAAGCTTTCATGGAGCTTGAGTACTCTTTAAGCCCACACCCCCTACCCGAGAAGGGAAGATATGGTAGTGCTTTTCGTACAAGTGAAGGAATACCCTCTTTAGGAGGGAAGGAACAAGCGACGACTACGGCCTGTGATCAAGGAATCCAAGAATTAAAATCTTACTTTATTTGATGAGCGGGTTTTGCTCTAAGATTGAGCCAAGGGATCGTCAGGTTGAGCGTCTTCGCTCTAAGGATCTTACGAAAAGAAGGTAATTTCCCAGCCTCACTGAAACTTATGTACACCTTTGGGTACATGGATAACATACGAAGATGCAGACCTATGCCAAGGAACTAGACGAGAGTTTGTTATACTCTTGAGCGCCTTTTTGCGCGCAAGGATATTCCGACACGAGAATCTCTATTTGAGATGTGTTCGGTAGAAGGAATTTGAGTTTCTCTACGGAGAAGAGGTTTTTTGATGGTCGTTGATCATTGAGTACGCTATGTGCCTTTGCCATTACAGTAGCAACTTTTGGTTGCGGTATATGTTTCTCCATGAGTAGATCAAGTAGCATTCACACGCTGCTGAAATAAATTCGAATTATTATGTTCGTAAGAATATAGTTCGCCAGCCGTTTCAAAATGGTAAGAACTACATATGGGAGAACATCCCTGAGAATCAAAGAGGGTTCGCTCTATTGTGAACCAGGTTTGAACGTACGTTCAGAAAATGCTATGGCTAGAATCCTATCTGCATGAGATTTTGCAAGGCGTCATTGATTCTCGCAAGGTGAATCTTTTTTTTTTATGATTTTGTAAGGAAGAGACTCTAATGGGCATCCAGAAAACACTCTTGGTGATAATAACTCACAGGAGGAAAAAAATTGGAAGGAAGTCCCGCCGTGCACAAGGAATCTTCGGATTGGAACCATCCGCCTACGTTGAGCGACGGCCCGGAACAAGAACCTTCTTTAAGGTGATCGCAAATTGTGAAAGAAAGACATCGAGATTAATGCTCTATGACATGGGCATTCCCTATGTGGGAGGACACAAGAGGTTTAATACCCTCTGGGCTAATAGCGCAGGATTATGCGCAAGGACAGATACCTAGATTGATTTCTAGGAAGATTATTCTTCTCAAATTTAAGAAGACAGAATCAAGTTAACAGAGTCTCGGATAAGGAAACTTTGGATCAGAACAATTGGCCTACCCAAAGCAAAGGCCCGGAATAAGAACTTACTTTGGTAAGATGACACACTTTGTCTGCCGCAGGAAGATTCACATGAGCTTAATGCTCTCGACATGCCCTATGCGGGAGGACACAAGAGGTTTAATATCCTCAGGACTAATAGCGCAAGGTTACGCGCAAGGACATAGACCTAAATTGATTTTTAGGAGGATTATTCTTCTCGGGATTGAGAAGGTGGAATTGAGTTAACAGATTCTCGGAAAGATGCGAATGACGAGTTCTTACATGGCTCGTAAGAGGAAGGACATGAACTGGTAAGGTAAGTTTTGAATTATGAAATTCTTTTCTTTAATTTACTTTTAAGTTCTCTACTAAGAAAGGACAAGCTCAACTCACCATTGAGAAAGATTTGTAATTTTTTCCGGTTTCTCCCCGGTAGTTCATTTGGACCTCTGCACTTGAGGACAACTGTTTTATAAGTGAGAGAGATGTTGCTAAATTGGCTTTATCTGACAGGAAAATAATTCTAAATGAATTATTGGATTTATAAGTGAGAGGGTTTTGTCGCTTGGAACAACATGAAAAATAATTCTAAATGAATTATTGGAATTTTAAGTGAGAGGTTTTTTTCACTGGAGACATCCGAGTTCAGAGTATTCCTAGTGCGTCATTCAAAGTAATGACGGGAGCACTGAGAACGGGAATATCTGTAAGGCCACCAGGAACAAGTACTTCTGATGCGTCACATCGGATGGGTGACAGGGAGCATCGGAAAGAAGTATCCGACCATCCGGGAACGGACTTCTCTGATGCGTCATAGGATAGGTGACATAGAGCATCGTGAAGGAGATTATACCGTAAGTTCGGTAGGAAAGGACTAGGTGATGGGTATTCTTGATGCGTCAAAGGTGGGTGACAGGTGCATCGGAAAGAAAATATCCATAGTCAGGAGGAAATTCCGAACTGTGTTGGTATTGTGCACAAGGAAAAGCAAGCACTTGAATGAAGATGGGTTCAGGGGAAACTTTGAGGAAAAATAGATGCTTTCTGAGAAAGCGGAATTGCTTTTGGGAAAGCAGATGCTTTCCCGCGAGGAAGTCTATGTCTGCATTGCAACTGTGCGTGTGATTGCATCCAAGGACGCCTGGGAAGTGCTCTGAAAGCATTGTTTTTAACTTATAAGGTTTTATTGAGTTTTTGGGTAGATTCATACTATTTTTAAAATACGCCAGCCGCCCATTTAATAAGTGAGCAGCCATCTGATAAATAAGGCAACAGATCAACCAGCGTTTTCTCTCTCTCTTTTTCTGGGAGAACAACAGAAAAAAGAAAAGAAAAAAAAATGGTCACGATCTTTACGCGAGCAGCTATCCGTGCCCGTGGCTAGGAGCTATAAAAGCATCACATGCCCTCACTCAGAGGGGAGGATCAGCTTTTGCAAGAAGGAGATGCTGCTGCAGAGTTCACCCACAAAGAAGACGTTTGCCGGTGATACCCATGGCTGCCCCAAGTGTACCCGATGTCGCCAAGACCCAATGCGTAAGTTCCCTCGTGAAGAAGTGCCTACGGAGCGTGTTTCCATCACGACAAGCTGCTGTTTTTCTCTGTTTTCAGCCCATAAACGTCCTAGACGAGGCTGATTTACGAGAAGGAACCCGAGAACACACCTCTTTTGTGTGTAGGATTGGAAGAGAGGATTTTCTATGTAGAGATCTCTTCCGAGGAATTGCTTTTCGAGAACCGAGTTGCATTTAGAGCGTCGAGACTTTGAAGGGAACGATTTTCATGTTATGATCTCTGAGTATTTGATTGCAGGTGTACTTCGTCTGCGTGAGGGAGTAGGAGCGGAGGAAGGCATGAGCCTCTACAGGAGAAAAGCGCTCTGAGGAACTAGAGCCAAGTTGGGAAGTAGATCCACGGATCGGTGAGAGGTAGTCTCTCAAGTTTGTGATCCCGAACTTGGGATTCCCAAGTAAGGACTTTGTGTCCGGGAAAGCAGAGTTGTTCTGCGTGAAGAGGACTCTGGAAACAGAGTTGTAAAAGAGAGTTGCAGGGATGTCATGCCCTGAGTCTGGAAGGTGAGATCCAGAGGCAAGAACCTTGGTTTCAAGGATTTGGAATAAGGAACGGAAGTTCCTTGGAATAGGATTTTGCCCTAGGAATCAGAAGCCGAGGCTTCCGGGAACCATCAAGTGTTATTCTAGAACGAACGTGGTAATACGTTCGATTCAAGTGCTTGTATAGACTTCTCGTCAGTAATAAAGATACTATTACGAGGGGGGACCAACCCATCTTCTGGTCGCAGTACTGTGTCGATCTTCTCTCTCTCTCTCTCTCTCTCTCTCTCTCTCTCTCTCTCTCTCTCTCTCTCTATCCTTTGGCTTCAGTAATAAGTGATAAAGTCTATTTATCCGAATGTATTTTATATTGTTATGCGCTCCCGTTTGTGACAGGTTAGCTTCACTAGAAAAAGTATCTACTAAACCATCATCCTTGTGAACTATCACATCTTTATCATACAAATCATCATGCTTGTGAGAAATCACATCTTGATTATGCAAATCATCGTGCTTGTCATTATCATGCAATCCATCATGCTCATCATTATCATTCAAACCATCATGCTCATCATTATCATGCTTATCATCATGCAAATCCTGTGTGTCATACTTTGGAGGAGAAGAGACTGAGAGAGTCTCCTTTTCCCGAATCTCTTGCATCTTTGCCTATACTTGAGAAAAGAGTTGCAACATCTCTTCGGTCGTTCATTGCTTTTCTTGCTTTGTTCTCGCGATCAAATTCTACTTGTCTTTCTTCGGCTTCCAAGCGTGCTTGCTCGCGCTCGCGCTCAATATCTGCTTTTCTTGCGTCGCATTCTAACTTCCTTGCTTCGCGTTCTAACTTCCTGTCCAGAAACATCTGCTCCAAAGCCTCCATAGGAGTTAGTACAATCCTTGGCGTAGATGGGGAAGGGGGAGGGTCAGAAAAACCTCCTGGTGGGGAAAATTCTTCTTCGCTACTCCCATGCTCACCACCTCGATGCGAAGTATCCATTCCGCTTCGGGTGATGACCATCCATTGAAGTCTTTGGTTCTTAAGTTCACGAGGAACTTGGGTTCTTGTGGTTCTTGGGTTCTTGAGGTTCTTGAGTTCTTGAGGTTCTTGAGGGTCTTGAGGATCTTGGGGTTCTTGGGGTTCTTGAGGTTCTTCTTTCGCTTGCAATCTGTGTTAGAGACGGATCTTCTCGTACCCGAGCTATACTCTTTCCCGCGGGCGCACCCCTTGGCGGCCTTGCGCTCACACCAAGGTTGCTTTTTCCCACCTCAAGTCGCTTGGCTGGCCGCTAAGTGCACGGTCTGCTCTCAATGAGTGAAAAGAGAAACAAGGGGAGGCTGGACAAGCCCTTGGGTTTCCTGTCACTCTTCAAAAACACGATTAGAAATCGACACGCCCAAGAGGACTTGGGTTACGTGCGACCTCAACAAGCAAAAAAAAAAATTATGTGGTTCTTGTGGTTCTTTCCTTGAGTGATGTAGAACACTGCCAAAGCTCTGATACCAATGTAAGGTGGAGCGCAAGTGAATGTTGAACTTTGCTCAAGATGAGTGCTCCGAACTGTGCTCAAGGTTCCTTTTACTTACAGAAGGGAGAGCCTTCCGTTCCTTTAGTGAGAGAGTGCAATGGACACAAACAAAGTGGATAAACACTGTAAATGAAGGTGCTGAGACTGAGAGATAGAGAGAGAAGAATACGACACCAGAATGTTGTCAAACCCTCCTCCGAAGGCCCCACTCTCTATGGCGAGAACGGTCGACTATTGATTGCCCAAATCTCTACAATGCTTGGACTTGCCGACGATATCGACGACGATGAGGACGACGACGAGACAGGCTGAAATATGAAAATGCTAAGGGCTGAAATCTGCAAATCTTTATCTGTTGAATTCTGACTCTATATCGGTGACAATGTCGATGGCGACAATGCAACTACGACGTGCTGAAAACGCAGATTTCAGTTTCCGGGCTGTGTAACAGACTTGGACACTCCAAGTCAAGAATCAACCGCGACAGCACCAAATAACCACTTCAAAACAATTCACAGATCACAATAGATTTGCACTGGCCCGGTGGAGTTCTGTGCCTAGAGATATTGGCCCCAAAGACTAGCGCCCCTTTCGGTATTTCTTTTTATATTAATCAGTTCAAAGTACAAGAGAGTGGGTCGGGATTCACTCTCAGACTCTGCATCCAGATGCTTTGAGAAGTGAGGCCCTCACCACTAATTTAAAGGTTACAAGAGATGCCCAAAAGCAGAGCCCCAAAAGCTTCAAATCAAAAGCAACTGGTCTCTCTCTCTCACAGAGAGTCAAAACTTGAAAGCAAAAGCATTCTCTCTCTTTCTCATTGCGTAGAGAAAAAGCAAGATTCGCGTCGCTCATCATTAAAAATAAAAAATTTTAAAAAAAATTATAGCCTCTGCGATTTCCGGAAATTAGGGTTTTTGGCAGAAATTAGGGTTTTTGTTGTCCGCCACGTCATCACTTTGTGACATACCCCCCTCTTGAAAGCATTGTAATCGACCGCGATTACGCCTGCAAAACCGACAAAAGCCATAAACCGTCTTAGCAGACACTGACTGTTAGTACCTACGTACTAGGAACAAACATCTAGCATATGTACAAAATCGACGGTCACATCACACGACATCACATGACATTCAACATTCATTCGGATCTTAGACCATGATTTATCAGCAATGTAGATTTATCAGCAATGTAGGTAGCAATCACATCTAGGTCCAATCGAGACCTCATCGATGTCCGATTGACTAACCCCTATTCGAGATCAAGTAGACCAAAATGTTGCAGTCATTTCGTCAATCAGTTCCTGCACTCACAAGAAGTCAAGAACAAAACATCGTTTGGAGTAGACTATGCTAAACCAAAACATCGAGGTAAACCAAAACATCGAGGTAAAGTTTCACAATCCGAGGAGTATCTGCTAGGTCCTCCTCCTCCATCCACTTCGCATCAAATGCAGGAAAGTTCTTGAACTTAACCAAGAACCGCCTTCGGACTTTACCTTTCTTCGTATCGTTATGTGCCAAAATCTGTTCAGGAACAAGAATCTCCTCGTTTTCTTCCACTTCGGGTTGCTCATCATGCTCCCCATCATCAGGCACATCACCCTTAACAGGTTTCAAGAGATTCACATGCAATGCATTGTGAATCCTCCAAGTATCTGGCAGTTTCGATCAGAAGGAGACATCATTTATCTTGTCAGTGATCTGGAAAGGTCCGTAGTATCACATACTAAGCTTTGGAAAAAGCCTCTCTTTTCCCTTTTTCTTTCGTAGGCGTGCCTCTCAAACGTAAGAGCACCCAATCATCCTCCTTTAATTTCAAGTCGCGACGATGGCGATCCGCTGTCTTTTTCTGTCGTTCTTGAGACTCCTGTAAAGTCTCGCGAACCTTGGCAAAAGCCGTATCCAAAAAATCTAGCGAATATTCATCTGCGTCAAATATCTAATCTTTTGTGCTCAGGAAGGATGGAACCTTCGTAGCACTTTCAACAATCTCACATGGCGTCTTCCCCGTCGAAGAGTGTATCGTGTTATTGTAGGAAAATTCCACCAAAGGTAAGTTCTTTTCCCATTGAGTCTTCTGATCCGAGATACAAGACTTCAATAAATCTAAAATCACTGAATTGGCAATCTCAGATTGCCCGTCAATCTGCAAGTGGAACGATGACGAGAACTGCAACTGCGTGCCAATGTTCTCCCAAATTGCCTTCCAAAACAAACTCATAAATCTGGGGTCTCTGTCGGAGACAATCGTCTCATACGTGCCATGTAATCGGAAAATCATCGTGATCATTCTGTGTTCTCGGGAGATCAAAAAATGAAATCCATTTCAATACTTTTCCAGGGGCGGGTGGGTATGGGTAAAGGCTTTAACAATCCCTGTGCCTTATGCCTATCAAAATTGACCTTCTGGCATACTAAGCAATTGCGCACAAACTCTTCCACATCCTTTTTGAGTCTCTGCAAAAAAAAGTATCTCTCTACCCCCTTCATGGTGGTAGGAATGCCGCGGTGACTAGTAAAAGGTGGACAGTGGCATTCAGTCATAACCTTTTCCCTCAACGGTTGCGTAACTCACCATATAGTCTTTTTCATCAAGTAGCCTTCCCAAAGGGAGTATCCAGCTACTATCTCCTCATCCCATATCCGTGTGAAAATATCTGCAAAATCTGTATCTGTGGCATACTGATCGACCATATCCTCGAAGCTCCTATGATGTATCGCAGAAATAGCCAGAACCAACGGTTTCCGAAACAAAGCATCTGCCACCACATTCTTCTGTCCCTGCACATGGACAATTTGGAAGTGGAACTATGACAAGATGTTCGCCCACCACATCTACTTTTCCGAAAGCTGCTTCTATGGCAAGAAGTAGCGCAAACTCTGATAGTCTGTAAAGAAAGTAAAATCCGCTCCGAGTAGGTAGTGCCGCCACTGAATAAGAGCATGGATAACTGCCAAAATCTCTTTCTCATATATGTGTGCTGTCATCTCCAGCCTAGAGAACAATCGGCTCTCATAAGCTATGACATGGCCTTCTTGCATCAAGACGGCACCCAGACTACGACCACAAGCATCACAATATACTTCAAATGACTTTTGCAAGTCCGGCAAAGTCAAAACAGGTCCTGTAGTCAATTTCTCTTTCAAGGTCTGAAAGGCAGTCACCTCTGTGGATCCCCACGAGAAAGGTACTCCTTTCAGTGTGAAGATATGCAAAGGGGAAGCAACCTCTGCAAACTTTCAAATGAACCGCCTGTAGTACAAACACAGTCCCAAGAAGCTTCTAACTTCATGGACATTCCTCAAATCGGGCCAATCACGGATAGTCTCTATCTTGGCCGGGTCCATGTGCACTCCTGCTGCTGACACAATGTGTCCCAAAAAGTGTATCTCTGGTAGGAAAAATTCACTTTTCTTTGCATTAATTACTAACGTGTGATCTCGTAATGCCTGAAAGACTTGAAGCAAATGATCTCTGTGTTCTACCTCATTCTTGGAGAAAACAATGATGTCGTCAAAGAAAGTGCCAACAAATAGCCTGTACTCTCGAAAAATCCTGTCCATCATCCGGTTAAATGTCGCAAGAGCATTAGTTAAGCCAAAAGGCATCACCAAAAACTCAAATAACCCAAAAGTCGTCCAAAAAGCTGTCTTATTGACATCTCCTGGCGCTATCCTGATCTGATGATATCCACTCTTCAAGTCAATCCTGCTAAAGCACGAGGATCCCTGTAACATGTCCACTATATCATCGATCCTAGGAATCGGAAATCTGTTCTTGATGGTGATTTCGTTGAGAGCGCTATAATCGATGCACATTCTCCAAGATCCGTCTTTCTTCAAAACCAACAACAATGGAGAGCAATACGGTGAAGTACTCGGCTGGACAAGACCCTTTTCCAAGAGGTCTTTCACTGGTTCATAATCTTTTCATTCTGTACTCAGCTCACACGGTAAGGTGGCCGGTTCGGTGGCGTGCTTCCAGGTATCAGATCAATGGTATGATCTTCAGGCCCTCTAAAAGCAATCGGCATGAGTGTGGAGAAAAATCTTGGCGTTCTTTTGATCAGGTCAAAACATATTCAACCTTTATCCATCGTTCAGTTCTCTCCCAAAAGAATGAGTAAGAAACTGAAGTTCATCAAGTACAATCTCTAAGCCCTTCATTTATCGAAGTCGCTTTCTCGGCCCGGTAGTCAACCACGGCGTAGTTCTTGTGGTACCAAGGGATCCTGAGTAGAACGTCACTCGCGTGCCCTAAACACCCCTGTCATTGCAAACGAAGTTTGCCAATGCTCGGTGTAATGGAAACATACCATCCGGGTGCCAGTCGAACTACCTCCGCCTGTGGCGTCAGTCTGTCGGGCATAATTCCAAATCGAGCCGCCAATTCCAAGTGAAAAGAAGTTGGCCTTGGCTCCTTCAAAAGAGCTTCCTGATCCTTCACTTTGCCCCAAAAAGCGGCAAAGTTTGTACTTTCATTCATTTGATTCGGTGCAGGTCCCACGCCATGTGGTACCAGTTCTGCTTTTCTATCTGCCTTTTCTGCCACGTTCCTCAGTTGCTCTCAAACTCTCAGGCCTGTCGTCGTCGTTCTTTAACATTTCGTTCTTTCTGTGCCTTTTTAGGGCACTTCGCGGAGATATGTCCATGTTTTCCGCATCCAAAGCACTTCCCCTCTCTCATGAAGCGAGCTCTCTCCTCAGGAGTAAGCTTGGGTCGTGCATCCTTTTTCTCTGGGTTGCTCTTTTTCTTTCTACTTTCATTCCCAGATGTCTGTTTGGCTCGTTGTGTCATGGCCTTATCTGTGGGGTACGTCAAACTGTCAGAGTGAATGGCAAAGCCCCGCTTCCCATGACTCATCAACTCCTAAATAGAAGCTGACTTCTATTCCAAGCACTGATCTCGGACCTCTGTAGGTAGACCCAAGGTAAACCGCTCAATCTGTTCTCTGAACGAGATCTTCTTGAATCAAGAGGCGGGTAGAAAAGAGCTCCAGAATCTTTCACAGTAAGCATTGATTGTATCTTTCTTAGTCATCCGAAGATGGTTCCAAGCAGCTCGTATATCTCATTCATATTCTTGCGTCAACCAAGAAGAAATAAAAAGCTTCTTCAATTTCAGCCATTTAACTGGCGCAATCTTGTTTAAAAGAAGCGTGGACCACCAAGTACGAGCATTCCTCTTAAAGTAAGAGGCAGCTCTCCGAATCTTGGAGTGCTCTGAATAGCGTCCTCCCGCGAAAGCGATGTCAAACTGCTGTATAAAAGACAAAGCCTTCGAAGCATCTGAGTATCCTGAAAAAGTATCAAACTTGATCTAGTGGCCACCTTCCTTAAACTCTCGGACTTTCTTGCTTTTATCTTCGAGAAAGTCATACTCGTTAGCTTTCTATAAAAAAAATTCTTCTTGTTCGCATAAAAGTTTCCATCATCAGATTCTGAGCTGTCTGTAGACGAGTCCTCAGTAGAACTGTCAGTCTTTGGGCGAGATTTAGCCTTCTTTGCCTTTTTCTTGCCCTTTCCGAAGCTTTGTTTCTTGCTTCACTTTTTGCTTTTTCTGTCTTCTTCGCTCGAGTCTAAAGAGCTAGAAGAACTGTCAGAAGAAGAAGAAGAATTGGGTAAGCCTCCAAACTTGACACACTTCTTCTGTTTCTTTGCCTTGTCGAATGTCGACCGACGACCCAAATATCCCGGGATGTCAGTGCCTTTCTTCTGCTTTTTGCCGTGCTTTTTGGCTTTTTTTTGCGCGTCAAAAAGCTGAGCAATCCGTGCATCAACCACCTCTTCTAATTCCTTCTCTGAGTATTTCTTGTGAGCAGAAGGTTTCTTGAGAGTGGGTGTAGTGGTTTTCGGCCACTACTCATGCACTTCTTGAAAAGAAGTCTCGCTCATATATTTTGCAAATTTTGGGTCCTCGCAAAATTGAGCATCATCTTCATTGCATCGCCGATCAATTGACGACGCTTCATCTCTCTTTGCTCCGCCTGAGTAGGCAGAGGCGGGCCATACTCTCTGCCAGAATCTTCGTTGTGATCTCTGCCCGCATCTCCAGATGCAGAGGGAGTCGACTGATCCTTGCATGAAGCCATAGGTGCCGCGGAAAAAAAATTGGGGATCGGATTTCTCGTAGAAGAGAAATCAGCCGTGCTTTGATACCACTTTAACAGACTTGGACACTCCAAGTCAAGAATCAACCGCGACAGCACCAAATAACCACTTCAAAACAATTCACAGATCACAATAGATTTGCATTGGCCCGGCGGAGTTCCGTGCCTAGAGATATTGGCCCCAAAGACTGGCGCCCCTTTCGGTATTTCTTTTTATATTAATCAGTTCAAAGTACAAGAGAGTGGGTCGGGATTCACTCTCAAACTCTGCGTCCAGATGCTCTCAGAAGTGAGGCCCTCACCACTAATTTAAAGGTTACAAGGGATGCCCAAAAGCTTCAAATCAAAACCAACTGCTCTCTCTCTCTCACAGAGAGTCAAAACTTGAAAGCAAAAGCATTCTCTCTCTCTTTCTCATTGCGTAGAGAAAAAGCAAGATTCGCGTCGCTCATCATTAAAATAAAAATTTTATAAAAAAAAATTATAGCCTCCGCGATTTCCGAAAATTAGGGGTTTTGGCAAAAATTAGGGTTTCTACTGTCCGCCACGTCATCACTTTGTGACAGGCTGAATCTGCAAACTGTGCTGGATTTGACCGTGCGGCGAGGATCTGTTGCGGGAAGGTGAGATCTGCAAGGTTCGCGGTTCTACCGTGATATCTGACTGCTAAAAACTAAAACGCTGATGCATACTGAGGTTTCGTCGCGATGAATCTACAAAACGCTGAAGTGTGATGCTGATGCAAAAACGCTAGGGCTGAAAATTGTCTCCTTGCAAAAACGCTAGGGCTTTTGTTGGTTCTGCTGTGGCCGGTTGTCTTGCAAATGCAAAACGCTAGACTGACCTGTTGTTCTTCTGTCGCCGGGAATCTGCAAGTGCAAAAACGCTGGCTGATCTTGCTGATCCAAAAACGCTAGGTGTTTGATGCAGAAAACGGTAGGTTGGCTGCTCAAAAAGCGCTAGGTGTGGGGGGTCCTGTTGAGAAGGTGTCTGTTGAACCGGACTTCCTGCTGCCTCTTCTGCCAGAAAGTGCTAGCGCTAGGTTTGCTTATATAATCACTTAGTCAAAGTGCCCTACCCGGTTCCCAACAAAAGTCACTTAAAAATAATAAGTGAAAAATGTCAAAATTAGGGAAAATAGGTCTATGCACTATAAAAATGCTCGTGATGGGTTCAGATGGAAATCTGATGATCATGTTGTGTGCAACCAGAGGATATGCATCTAATCTAAGTGTCTGGACATGCACGGTCTGCGAACAGACTCACAAAGGAGCCAGATACTCTCTGGGTGGACTTCCGCCACTCCGTGTCGCGTGTCGTCTCTCTCTTTCAGTTCAGTTGTTATTGAAGTGCTAAAAGTCTGTTCAGTCTGTTCTTTTCTATTGGCACGTGGTGCCCGCATTTGTGACAGTGGTATCAGAGCATCAGGCGTGTGCTTTTCTGAAAGCATACCGGTCCTACAAAAGAGCAGACACAGCTTTATTTGAGACTTATCAGCCACTCCCAACCCGGACTTATTAGCCACTCCCACCCTTACTTCATTGCGCATCGGGCGCGCTCCCGTCTTCACCGCAGTGTCTTACAGGGCATAAACCAATTAAGATCACTTGCAAGAGAAGGACCCAGATTTGTTTCAAGTCACTATTTTTTTTTCTCAGAAGCAGTGCCATGCAGATGTTAATGTCTACAGCTACCAAGCAGCATACTCCAAGGACTTGGCGAGCTTTCAAGAAAATTTTTGCCCGAAGTTATCCTTCGGAGTGCAACTTCTGGCAGAGTGGGGTATCCTGAAATGCTTGCCATGGAAACCCTAGCAGATTATAACTTGAAGTTTCTCGACATCTCCCAGTAGATGTCTCTTCACGATCAGATGACCTTGGAGACCGAGTGCGATTGCTATCTTGGGACTACTATCGCCGCCAAAGAAACACGGTTTGTCCAAGAGCTGAGGGACCATGCTGTGCTCGGCTATGACCTTATGGAATGAACCTAACCCTAATTTTGGTGCAACTTTAAGGATGGAAAGTCAATCGACTTTTCGAGCTCGATTGATGTCGAGATTGCTTTTTAAGTTTGAGTTCTGTTTGAGCTTGTTTGGTGATCCTGTTTGGAATTTGTTTGAAATGGATGGTATCTCTTTTGAACCTGTTTTGGTGCCGATTTGAATTGTTTGACTCTGGTTTGATACTGGTTTCAATGATTGGTGATTTTACTCCCGGGTGGAGAAGTGGTAAATACTGTTTTGAACCTCGGAACGACACAGGCCGATGCCTGGGGAGCGTTTCGTTGTATGTTTGAAAACCTCCAAACGACGCAGGCCGATGCCTGGGGAGCGTTTGGTTGTATGCTTGTAAAATAATTGTCGTTGTGACTCCCGACCCGGACCTGGATGGCTATGCGGGAGGAGTATTAAGAAGTCTGAGCAGTGGTTACTCTCAGCACCTCCAAACGACGCAGGCTGCGGTCTGGGGGGCGTTTGGTTGTAAAAGGCCTCTATATCTCCCGGCCCGGACCTTTTTAGGTTATGCGGGAGGAGTGATGAGGGAGTCGTTGAATATCTCCTGGCCCAGACCTTGTTAGGTTATACGGGAGGAGTGTTCATCGGCGGCTTTATGTTTCTATGTCTTGTAACATGCATATGTGAGCATTTGTGTTGCATTGTGATGTGCCAACCACTGAATATTCCTAATTGGATGAGATTGCCTGGGTATGTAATTTTAGTGCATCAAGACACCCGAGGAAGATCAGTACGGTCTGGGTGTGATGGCTAATTTTACTACGCCGGAATATCAAGAGTTTTGATCTGGACGAAAGGAGACGCTAACTCCTTGATCAAAACAGCCGATAGGAGCAGCTAACTCCTTGATCAAAAGAGCAGAAAGGAGAAGCTAACTTCTTAATAAAAAGAGCAAACTGATTGTCCCTCGGAATGTCCCTCGGAAATTTTTGAGCTAACTTAAAGTTGTTTTGAAGATATGCTGTAATCGCGGACGATTACTCTCTTTCAAGAAGGGGAGATGTAACAAACTGCTGACGTGTCAAAGCCTAAAGAATGGAGCCAACTTATAGATGCCGGCCGAGGGGCCTAAACCCTAAGAAGAACAAGCAGTAGAAGAAGTGTCACAGAGTGAGGACATGGTTGCCCGAGTGCAGAAAACCCTAACCCTAAAACCTGCAAACCCTATTTTCTGCCAGAAACCCTAACTGCTGAAACCCTAATTTTGGAAACCCTAACCCTAAAACCTGCAAACCCTAATTTCTGCCAAAAACCCTAACTGTTGAAACCCTAATTCTGGAAACCCTAACCCTCAAACCTGCAAACCCTAATTTCTGCCTAAACCCTAATTGCAAAAACCCTAATTCTTGAAACCCTAACCCTAAAACCTGCAAACCCTAATTTCTGCCAGAAGCCCTAACCCTAAGGCAGCAGACAAATTCCGAAAATTGCGTTGACATGATGACGTGGCAGGATGTACGGATTTCCGTGATTTACGCTGGCAGCTTTTGGCATTGCTTTTTGGACCATAAGCTTTTGAGTTTGAAAGTTTTTCATTTAAACTGCTTTTTGGACCAGAAGCTTTTGAGTTTTAAAGGCTTTTTACTATAACTGCTTTTCAGGCCAAGGGCCTTTAAATATGAGGCTAGGGCTCATTCTCTGGCATGCTTCCTGGAGAAGGTGCAGAGTCTGGAGTACCGGCTTGTACTTTGATGATGCAATATAAAGATATACTGAAAGGGGCGCCAAGGTTTGGGGCCAATACTCTCTGGGGTGGACTTCCGCCACTCCGTGTCGCGTGTCGTCTCTCTCTTTCAGTTCAGTTGTTATTGAAGAGCTAAAAGTCTGTTCAGTCTGTTCTTTTCTATTGGCACGTGGTGCCCACATTTGTGACACGTACTTGCTCGCAAGGCAGAGTCAGCACGAAAGCTGGTATTATGCGACAATATTAAGGCTACTTGGAAACTAATGTGGTAGGTGTTCACATCACACCATATCTACATCCGTAGTATCCACCCGTTTGGAGGAATTTTCATCCGTTGATGCATCCACATGCATCACAAGCAGTCAATGTTAGTAGTACACATAGAAGTGCGGCAATTGTGCCTCACCTTCAACAGGGGGATGTCACGTGCGCACTTCACTTGCGCTATGTGGACATGTTCTGCCACAGTCTAGCATGATCCAGTAGCTTAGGACTGAGCCCGGCACCTTTGTGAGCCTCTAGCAGGACGTGCATGTCCAAGCCAGTCATAGTGCATACCCTCTCTTGCACAATCAGTTTAGCATATGCACTCACCACGAGTGAACCACCCCTAGCATGGCACTTATTAATAATTGGTTTTCAGTCCTTTTATTAATGAAATCGTGGATTGTCCTCTCAGCAAGCTGCTCGACCCAATGATTGCACCTATATATGTAGCCTATGGGACAGCGGGCAGAGGAGACAGAGGTAGCAGAAGGAGGCTCGGCCTTGCAAAGCCAGGCAACCAACGTTTCCTGGCCTTCCTCTCTAGCAGGGTTTTCAGCCATGTAGCCTTGGAGCTTGAAGAAGGCACAGAACTAGGAACTTGGCGGGGCACCAGACCGTGCCGCAAGACCATGCCAGCAGCCCAACGTTTTCAGTAGAGTATAACTAGCGTTTTCAGTTTTGGAGCATTGCAGATTCAGCCCTTGCCTCGTCGTGGTTGTAGACCCCTAACCATCAACCTCGCTAGCAGTTCGGCATTCAGCCATAGCCTCATCGTCGCAATCATCGTGTCGTCACCATTGTCGTCATCGTCATCGAGTTCGACATAGAACAAGTAGTACCCAGCACCAATAGCATCCACATCTTAGCATTCAGTCATTGTATGAGAATTTGTGCAAGATTAAAGAAAGTACTTGCTCTCGCAACAGAGCAAGGGGGCCGTGAGGGTTTGAGAGCCGACATTCGGTATCGTCTCTTTTCTCTTTCTTGTCTCTCTCTTTCTTTTAGTTCAATTCATTTCCTTTAAGTGAAGTAAAGCAACCCTTGTGTTTGTGTGCAAAGTACTAGATCCGAGCTAAATCCATAAACACTTCCGCTACACTTGACATACCACACTATGACATACCACACTATAACGGGGACCGGCACCATGTGCAAATGAAAAAGGACAGACTGATTAACTTTAAGCACTTCAAATAACAATTGAACTGAAAGAGATGCACGACACACGAGACGAAGAGTGGCGGAGTTCCATCCCAAGAGAGCATTGGCCTCAAACCTTGGCACCCCTTTCGGTATTTCTTTATATTGCTTGAACTCAGTACAATGACGGTACTCGCGCTTTGCACCTTCACTCGGAAGAGTGCCTAATATGAGCTCTCTACAGGCCTTTGGCCTATGAAAAGCAGTTACATGAAAAGCATCAAACTTCAAAAGCATCTTGAAATAAAAAGCTGCCACGGCAAATTTTGAAAATCCGTACAGCTACCACATCATCAGCATAAAACGTGGAAATCCGTACAATCCTACCACGTCAACATATCAACCTAATTTGCAGACATCCGTACAGATACCACATCATCATCTTTTACGCATCTTTTGTGTGTATGTGTGTGTAAGTGGGTCGTGCTTTACTTTAATCTCTTTAGGCCACTTGGGCTCCATCATACAAGGTCCCATAAGTTGGTGGGAACTCCTCTTTAAAAATATACCACTCGGCAAGACTTTGCAAGTTGGTAAAACTTCTTCTTTGGCTATTGCTTCTTCGCTTAAGGATTAGGCTCCTAGGTCGGAATCTATCTGTTGGCTCCGTTCTTCAGTGGCTGACATGTCAGTGGTTTGTGACATCCTCCCTTCTTGAAAGAAAGTAATCGTCCGCGATTACCATATATCTACAAAACAACTTTGTCACATGCGCACATTACTTGCGCTACATAAACATGCTTCTGCTACAGTCTAGCATGAGTCATTAGCTTAGGACCTAGCTTGGAACCTTTGTGAGCCTCAAGCAGGACGTGCATATCCTGGCCGGTCATAATTGCATACCCTCTCTTGCACAGTACAGTCAATTGAGCATACATGCATTTTACCGCGTGAACCACCTGTTATAGATCATTTATTTATAAGTGACTTGTGGAATTCTTTTTTAAAATCGTGTGTTTGACTTTGCCCAACCAAGCCTATAATTCTTATAAAAGAAACCCTACCGCTGGGAGAGAAGTGCAGAAGAGACAACCAGCACAGGAACCTCGCGGACTTGGGGATCGCAGGTCAACACCTAGCGTTTTCAACCTTCTTCTCCATCGGCGTTTTCTGCCTTGGTGATCAACATTTTCAGCGAAGACAGCCAACGGTTTTGCCTTTCCCAGCTTTCCGTTGCAGCACCCCCCGTAGATCAACCCTTCCCTCGTCACAGTTGGTCGTTCCATCGCAGCCAAGTCGGTAGAACAATTTTCAGCATTCAGCCATAGACCCATCGTCGTCGTCGTCACAGTATTCCAGCACCTAGTACCCCTTGTGCCTTGGCTCGACATACGGATCCACAGAACCTCGTCGTCAACATCATCGTCATCGATATAGACCATCAAGAACCTTGATGTCACTGTTATTGTTGTCGACATAGACCTATCAAGAACCTCATTTGTCGACCCATCAATATCTCGTCGTCGACATCTTTGTCGTCAACATAGACCCATCAGTACCTCGTCATTGACATCATCGTCATCGAAACCCATCAGTATCTCGTCGTTGACAAGACCCAACAGTACCCGTCGTCGTCGTCGTCGTCGTCGTTCAATATAAAACCTCTCAGTATCTCAGTACCTCAACATCCATAGTACCATCAGTACTCAGTAATACCTAGCATCAGTACCCTGTAGTACCCAACATGAGTACCTAAGCATTTAGTACCATTGTACCAACATTGTGCAAGAATAAAGAAAGTACTTACTCTGACAACAGAACAAGGGAGACCTTGAGGGTTTGAGACCCGACATCCCTGTGTCGTCTCTCTCTCTCTCTCTCTCTCTCTCTCTCTCTTCCTTCCTTCCAATCACACCACAACTTCTTACATTCTACCCACATACGCACACTTAAACAAAGAATCTCTCTCTCTCTCTCTCTCTCTCTCTCTCTCTCTCTCGTTCTCGCTACCTGGGCATCAAGCTGTAGTGGTTGCACCAAGAGCACGCAATCTTTGCGTTCCGACGCAGCTGAGCTGATCTATATATGTCATGGAAACATTAACGTCGCACGTAAGGAACAATTGGCTACAGCAGATTTAGCTTAGACAACGCTAGCTCCACGGGACAAATCGTAACCGTTGATTTCATGTATTTGCTACGAAAGGTTTGCAACAGAATTATTTGCGCTATAGATGGCCCACACTAGAACCACGAAAAGTTAGGATAGTTGGTTGGATCGGTGGTAGAAGACGCACAAGCACAAGGTGGACCTATGTGCAGAGCACCAGGGAGATGATACTCCCTCCTTTGTACCTCCCCCCACCCCCACATGGGTCTCTTAGTGAACCCATGTGAGCTTATTTATAAAATTCCAAGAATGATACAAGAAAAGCAAGAGATTTTATAAATAGAGAGTTTATTCGTGAGTATTTGATATCTACCATTATATTATGAGAGGTAATCAGATGGTTTAAGTTTCTTTCCAATTGCGAGCTATACAAGAAATATATGTTAAATGCATCATGAATAAAATACCATCATATACCCCTCAATTAAAAAAGCAATTGTCCTCAATTGCTCTACTATTATCCTGCAAGTCATAACTTGTCCAAAATAGTGGTTAAAATTACATATCATAAACATAATAAAGCAAAATGAATAAAGAAAAATTTTAACAAATTAATTTGTTGATGCCTTCAATCACCCACGTACTGCATATTATAGTATCCTTTACCACGTTAGAATAAGTAGTATATGTCATATCATCATGTATTAAAATATCATTGGTGTCACAATCACGCCATTTAATAACTGAGATCCATCAATACCATTCCAATTCCATAATTAATGTCATCATTTTCAAATCCATATCGATATAATCCAAACCACTTCCATCATATACATGAGTTGACAAAATCACACAAATAGGAGTGGTGGTTGGCCACTGCAACATAATTTTGTAATTGGTGTTGGTTAAGCTGGTGAATCAACACCAAATTGGCGTGCTACTAAAACCGACGAATCTTCATTGAAGTCATGCTACCTAAACCAGCAACTCAACAATGGCGTTGTTTAATAGGTGAATTTGCATTATAAAGTTGATGTTGGCTAAACTAATATATTGACATCGTAAAGAAATTTGTACACCGCTAAACCGATAAATGTGCACATGTGATCAACAAACCATATGTGGCATAAGATAGAACACATTTGCTACTTGTTTCAAAAATAATTCAAGTAAATTTGAGTACATAAATACACACAATACTATTGCCCATGATTATAATCGCCTTAACTCATTCTTTTAACTTTACTTAAGATGAGTATAGCTGGAAAGTCTCTTACATCTCAAAGATTATTGAGTAATCATAGTATAGGAGGGTTTGCATGTAAGGCATCACACATTAATAAAGTACACAATAAGCATATGAGTCCCCAAGAGAACTTTTCCTATTAGCCATTACACAATTAACTAGTAATGTAGAAAAGCAAGTAATACATCTTCAAAGGAAAAAGTGACTAATTTGAGTGCATTACCTTACGTCCATTGTTGTGGAAGCATCTTTGTCTTCCATCGTCTTGAAGTGTAGCTGCTTATCTTTGGAGAAACTTGTTGGAATTAGGGTTGCAGAGAAACGCACACAGCTTGGAGAAGACGAAGGAAGTTCAAGGCACACAATAGAGAGTGTGTACTTAGTGTGCAGTGGAAAGATAGATAGCCCTAGAGTGATGGGCGTCTATACAATGCACGGGGGGGAAACCTCCTAAACAGGGAAAAGATGCCCCGGCAGTCCTAGTATGTTCACACACATCACGACTACATGTATATGGTAACAAATCCCCCCTGGAGTGATGCGGTGAACGAGAGCTGTCACATGAGTAAAGGAAAGTGCCATGCCCTGAGGACATGATCAGTCCACAAAGGGGAGTAAGCCCAAACCTTTGCGGAAAGCTTTGAGCTTCTCACGAGACAATGCCTTTGTGAAAAGATCTGCAAGGTTGTCCTGTGTTGGCACATAAGCCAAGCTGATCTCTCCTGCTGAGAGCCTCTCCCTAGCATAGTGGTAATGCACCTCAATGTGCTTTGTGCGAGCATGAAAAACTGGGTTCCTCGCGACTGCCAATGTGCTCTGAGTGTCAGTGTAGATAGTGTTGGCAGTGTCCAGTCCAACACCCAAATCATCCATAAGGCGTCTGAGCCATACACACTCAACTATAGCTGTGAAGACTGCCCTGTACTCAGCCTCACAACTCGAAGTGGCCACAGTAGGTTGCTTCTTGCTCAACCATGATATACATGAGCTGCCAAGCATGAAACAAAAACCACTTGTGGACACTCGCGCGTCAAAACAACCAGCCCAATATGAGTCCAGAAAAGCATGTAAGTCTGACGGCAATGATCCCCCCTTGGGATAAAACAAGCCAAGATGTCAAGTGCCACGAAGGTAGTGAAAAATCCTCTCGACAGCCTGCCAATGCTTAGACCATGGGCTATGCATAAATCTGATGACATGTAAGACTACAAACTGAATATCCGGCCTCGTGTTACATACATAAATGAGGCACCCAATAGCAGTTTGGTAAAGAGTCACATCAGTAGGATCACGAGCGTCATGAAGACTCAATTTCCAACCTGTTTCCATGGTAGTTGCAATAGGTTTGCAAACCTCAAGTCCAAACTTACATAGCAATGTCTCTATGTAACTTTTCTGACACAAGGAAATACCACCATCACACAACTTAAACTGTATACCCAAGCAATGATGCAATAGCCCCAAATCTTTCATCCTGAAAGTAGCATTCAAATCAGCCTTAAATTCAGCGATATGTCTCTCATTTGGTCCAGTGATCAGCAAATCATCTACATAAAGAACCACAATGAGAAGTACATCACCCTCACGCTTTACATACAATGTGCTTTCTGTTAGACTGTATTACGAAAGCTTTGTTTGACCAAATGAGTGTCAACTTTCTTATACCAAGCACAAGGAGATTGCTTCAATCCATACAAAGCCTTGTTACATGCACACTTTGTCCTCTTGTCCTTTCTTGGCAAAACGGCGAGGCTACGTCACATAAACTTCCTCAAATATGTCACCATTCAAGAAAGCAGTAACAATGTCTGATTGATGTACATCCCAACCAAAATGAGCTGCCAATGCACATAGAAAACGCACAGTAGTCATACGACAAGTAGGAGCAAAAGTGTTGAAGATGATGAAACAGGAAACAGAAGGAAGACAGCAACTCAGAGTAGGAAGAAGATGGAGAAGGAGAAGACACAGAGCTTGCGTACGAGATCTCTGTAGTCTCTCTCTGTATTAGAATAATAGTGTATACAAACTCAGAGCTACAAAGCTTATATGAAACCCTAAGAGATAAGGTGTCCTTTCACACCGGATGTCCAGGGGGAAAAACCCAGTGGGAGAAAAGTGCCCCTGGTGAAGCGCGTATACACACTAACACTACTACATGTCTACAAATCCCCCCTGTAGTGATAGTGTGAATCCGTACAAGGTAGCAGATCATCATGTGTATGAGAGTAAGCCCAAAGCTTTTCGGAAAGCTTCAAACTTTTTTCGTGATAACGCCTTCGTAAATAGATCTGCAATGTTATCCTGTGTAGGATAGTAAGTAAGTGTGATCTCCCCTACATATAGCCTTTCCCTGACATAGTGGTAGTGAACCTCTATGTGCTTTGTTCTTGCATGAAATACTGGATTCCTTGCAACTGCCATAGCACTCTGACTGTCAGTGAAAATGGTAGTGGGTGCCTGTTGACACTCACAAAGATCTGCCAATAACCTGCGTATCCATACACAATCAACTGTTGCCGTGAAAGCTGCCCTGTACTCGGCTTCACAAGTTGATGTAGCCATTGTGGGTTGCTTCTTTCTTAGCCAAGATATACATGCATTTCCCAAGAAAAAACAATTCCCACTTGTGGAATGTCATGTGTCAAAATCACCAGCCCAATCTGAATCGCTGTAACCAAGAAGCTGCATAGAACTGTGCTTTCCATACATATCCCCCCTTGGAAAGAACATGGCAAGATTAGGGGTACCTGAAAGGTAACGAATTATGCACTTCACAGCCTGCCAATGATGCATACATGGGCTGTGCATAAATCTGCTTGCTTGTGAAACCCCAAATTGAATGTCTGGACGAGTGTTGCCTGCCAAATATATCAAGCAACCAACCGCTGCTGCATAAGTATGTACATCAAAAGGTTCTCCAACATCGTGCATGCTCAACTTTGATCCAGTTTCTACGGGTGTAGAGATTGGTTTACAATTTTGCATACCAAACTTGTCCAAAATTTTATGCAAATATTTTGCCTGCAACATGTATATGCCATCCTCTGATTGCACAAACTGAATACCCAAGTAATAATGTAGCAAACCAAGATCAGACATCTCAAAGGTTTTTCTCAAAGCATCTTTAAACGCTTCAATTTCATCTGCAGTATTGCCTGTAAGAAGCATATCATCCACATAAAGTGTTAGCATAATGAGAACTCCATCTCTCTTTTTAACATACAAAGTAATTTCTGTTGGACTATTCTGAAATCCCTGGCCAATCAAATAAGTATGTATCTTCTCATACCATACTCTTGGAGCCTGTTTGAGACCATACAAAGCTTTACGCAATCTACATACCTTTTTCTCTTGACCTTTTACAACCAAACCACTTGGTTGAATTACATAAACTTCTTCCTGCAAATCACCATTCAAAAAAGCAATTTTGATATCCAACTGATGCACTTTCCAACCATGATGAGCAACAATTGCAACTAGTGATCTAATTGTGGACGCACGAGAAGTAGGAGCAAAGGTTTCATCATAATCTATGCCTTTCTGTTGCGCATAGCCTTTTTCCACAAGCCTTGCTTTGTACCTGTCAATAGTACCATCTTGTTTCTTTTTTACCTTAAAAACCCACTTTGTACCAATAGGCTTTTTACCTGTAGGCAAGTCCACTAGATCCCATGTATGATTCTTATGAATAGAATCAATTTCTTGTTGCATAGCATCTTTCCACTGAACACACTCTAAAGCTTGTTCAAATGAATCAGGCTCATCTGCATCACAAAGAGTGCTAAAGCAAGCCAAATCTACTTGCTCTCTGCCAAAAGTAGTACCAGCACGTGTTTTTCGTGGCAACGGTGCATCCAACTTGCTATCCTGCAAAGTTTTCTAAACCCATTTAGGCAAGGTTCTTTCTTCCCTGAGAAGAACTTGCTCTTCACACACAATTTCCTCTACATCATGAGGTGTCACATCCTGATCAAAAGATTGATCAAGATTATCAACCTGTTGTGATTCTTGATTCTCCACAAAAGAAGGAAGCAAACCTTCAAATACATCATGTGTCTGCATATGAGGTACATCAAAACAAACAATAGGTTGACCAGTAGTTTCTGCAAAAATTACATCACGACTTTCAAAAATCTTGTTTGTAGCAGGATTGTAAAGTCTATAACCTTTACTTCCACTACTGTACCCCACAAATATACATTTGATTGCCTTATCATCAAGCTTCCCACGTAGCTGCTGAGGGATGTGAGCATAAGCAAGACAACCAAAAACACGAAGACAACTGAGTGAAGGTTTTCTGTCATACCAAGCTTCATATGGAGTAATGGTCTTCAAGGCACGAGTAGGACACCTGTTCAAAACATGTGCTGCACAAGCAACTGCCTCCATCCATAGCTTATGAGGAAAACTCTTAGCCTTGAGCATACATCTAGCCGTCTCCATTAAAGACCTGTTCTTCCTTTCTGCAACACCATTCTGTTGTGGTGTGTATGGCATAGTGCATTGGTGTTTAATGCCTTTCTTTCCCAAAAAATCCTTAAATGCACCTGACATGTATTCACCTCCTCGATCGGTACGAAGAGTCTGTACTTTGCAACCTGTTTCATTTTCAACCATGGCAACATAATGTTGAAAAATTGCAAATACATCTGTCTTTGCTTTGAGTGGATACACCCAACAAAACCTGGAAAAGTCATCAATGAAGGTCACAAAATAAAGGCTGTTTCCTATAGATGGCGTCCTCATAGGACCACATACATCACTGTGTACAAGCTGCAACTTTCGTGTCGCTCTAACTGAACCATCCTGCGAAAATGCAAATCTGTGCATCTTTAGTATCCCATCTCTTTTGCTCTGGAGTGACTTGTGAGGGTCCTGCACCAACAGCTGCACCACGACCAGGCGTGGCAGGTGCAATGCTACCTGGACGAACTTCATCTCCAGATACATAATCCCACAATCCTTTACCAACCAAAACATTTTTGGCCATAAAAGACCAAAGAGAATAGTTGGTACCATCCAATTTGTCTTCGGATGTAAACGCACCAAAAATCTCTTTCTCCGTAGATTGAGCCATACTGTGGATGCACACAAGAGAGCAAAAGAACCTCCAAGAGATTCACAAATCTCCTCTCCAATCCAAGCAAAACTCTACACAAAATCTCAGCACAAAGCTAAGACAAGCTGCTTCCCAAAAGAACTGTTTACCTGAAGAAAATCTGTCAAAAAGCACACCCTCTTGATCTAAACGCCTCCGAAAAGTAACTTCTGCTACGCTGCTCAGAACAAAATTCTGAGGGCTCGAACGGCTTCGACAGGGGGGTAAAACCTGAGGTTGCCCGATCAGAATACTCCCGGAACGTCGAGGATGCTCCCACGAGCAAATTTTCCGAAAACTGTCTGAAAACTGCGATTGTGCACGCGTACGCGAAAACGCAAGTAGAGGCTCTGGAAATCACCAAGCTTTGATACCAATTGTTGAAGATGATGAAACAGGAAATAGAAGGAAGACAACAACTCAGAGTAGGAAGAAGATGGAGAAGGAGAAGACACAGAGCTTGCGTACAAGATCTCTGTAGTCTCTCTCTGTATTAGAATAATAGTGTATACAAACTCAGAGCTACAAAGCTTATATGAAACCCTAAGAGATAAGGTTTCCTTTCACACCGGATGTCCAGGGGGAAAAACCCAGTGGGAGAAAAGTGTCCCTGGTGAAGCGCGTATACACACTAACACTACTACATGTCTACAAAAAGTCTCTTCAGAATCTATGCCTTTCTGTTGTGCATAACCCTTTGCAACAAGTTGAGCCTTATGGCGATCGATCTCACCATCCGGCTTGCATTTCAACTTGTAAACCCACTTCGTACCAATGGCCTTTTTGCCAAGAGACAAATCACATAGAGTCCATGTGTCATTTTCTATAAGTGCATCATATTCTGATTGCATGGTAGCCATCCAATTTTTTGAATTCTAAGCTTTATCAAAAGACAGAGGCTCCTCAACATCATGTAAGCTAGACACAACCAAATCATAACAATCTAATGCATAAGATGCATGGCGAGAGCCTGAACGAGTGTGACTAGATAAAGGTGCATCTAATTCTTGTCAGGCAATATATGCACCAGCCATTTTGGCATACCTCTAGCCTACTCATTTTCAGTCCTTTCCTCATCAAGTACATCGTGTACATCTGCATCAGTAATAGGCTGATCTGTAACATTTTTAGAAACCCCCATAGGTTGTACATTTGTCTCATTGGAATTTACATTCGGACTTCTACCACTGAAAAGAGGCAACAAAGTGTCATAAATGTCTTGTCAGCTTACATTACTGTCTCTAGTACATGACAGCAAAGGTTGAACAGAATCTTCCACAAATAGTACATCCCGTGAAACCAGAATATTTATCCCAGGTACATACAGTGCATCAACAATTGTGAAAAAGCTGCCATTTGCAGCAGTAAGCACAATCTTTCCAATTCCCTGAACTGGATAAGAGGCATTGTTGGCAAAAGTGATTGAATTCCCATGAGGGACAGACTCGAGAGAGGTGAACAATTCACGATGTGAGGTAATGTGCTTTGTAGCACCACTATCAAAATACCACACCAAAGCCCATTCTGCATCAACATCAGCATTACAGTCTCCTTTTATAGAAGACTCAACAATGGCTGCATTTGTAGTGGAACCAGCATTTGCAGTGGAACCACCCTCTTTCTTCTTAGCCTCTTTTGCCTTCAACTTAGGACATTGCTTGATCAAGTGATCATTAGCTTTACACTAATGGCAATGCATCTTCTTTTTGCCATTATCACCAGAATTGCCAAATGAAGTGCTGTCAGCATAAGCATTGGGAACATAAGTTTTGCCACTCGCAGCAGAACCATAAGAAGTGGATGCATTGCTGTTACCACCCTTTCTTTGAGAAGCAATAAAAGCATGTTCAACTGCATGTTGTCTAGTCATGTTTTTTTTGGAAAGTGACTCTTGCAACATCAATGTGCATAATGCATCAAACTTGACAACTTCTTGATTTCCTTGGGTCATAAGTCTCCAAGTACTAGCAAAAGTTTGGTAAGAATCTGGTAAGGCATCAAGAACACTCTGCACGAGGGAACTGTCTCAAATGACTTCACCTATATAGATAAGTTGCTCATTGATATCCTTGACACTAGCAAGAAAAGTGTCCATATCATCTTTCTCATGCATAATCTTTGACTCGAGCTCTTTACGTAGAAAAGCAATTTTAGCATCGTTGCGACTTGCATAACGACCAACGAACATATCCCAAGTCTCTTTTGCAGATTTTGTTGAACGAATGTGAGGAACAATGGTGCACTTCATAGACAACGCAATCAATGCATGAGCGTGCGCATCCTTTACATCCCAACGAGTTTGTTCTGCCGTAGGCAAAACAACTCTAATAGCAGCAATCCTTGCAGCAAGACCTGCAACATCCTCAACATCGCCTACATCCTCATGACCAGTACGTACATCAATGCCCTACACAATATCTAGATGCCCTTTGACAAAAGAATGTGTTGCATCATATAAGCCCGCATAGGGTAAGTGTCCCCATCCAACCTGTCCTCAGCAAACATCTTGAACACATATGTGTTGTTGTCAACCATGGTAACTGATGCACCTGATGTGAAAACTGCCCGAAAAGAGGAGAAATGGAGCGGGTACAACACGTGCTATATAGCACAAACCGTAGAAGACTGTAAGGCACCTGTTATGTAGAAAACGGCACTGATAGAAATTCTACACAAAATGACAAAATAGCCTGTGCAGTTCTGTCAATACTGGAAATGGAGGCCGAAATTAGCCCGAATCAGAAGTCTGAGTAGACTAAGCTCTACGAGCTATCCCAAAATATTTGTTGATTTGCGGACGCTCAGCAAACCTCACTGAAATTGGAGAAAGTGAGCATGTATGTGCTGGAGCAGCTGGCGACTAAGCCCGGGAGAATGCAACCTACTCTGATACCAATTGTTGGAATTAGGGTTGCAGAGAAACGCACACAGCTTGGAGAAGATGAAGGAAGCTCAAGGCACACAATAGAGAGTGTGTTACTTAGTGTGCTATGGAAAGATAGATAGCCCTAGAGTGATAGACGTATATACAATGCACAGGGGAAAAACCTCCTAAAGAGGGGAAAAATGCCCCGGCGGTCCTAGTGTGTTCACACACATCACTACTACATGTATATGGTAACAAAACTCATATATAGTGGAATTGAGATTCCAGTAACATCCAACATTGTCACCGTGACAAACATATACATTAATAGGAAACCAAGAAATATATATATTGTATTTAAGTGTCAAGCACGACAGCGAATAGACCAATGTTGCAAAGCAACAGTAAGACTACAACATTGTTTCAATTTGGGAGTTTTAAAAAAATTACCTACAACATTGTTTCAAGACTATAAATCAATTTGGCATAGCATTCCTTTAAGACATCTAAAACACTACTTTTTTTTATTTTCAAAATTTATATTCAATGCCTTTTATGCCATCCAACTAAGTGATAGGCATTTATCATAGGACTAGAATGTATGATAACACATCTTTATATTTTATATCGGACATATTGATGTGTTAAAAAAAAAACTTGACAACATCTTCAATGCTACAAAGAGGCAATATTTTAATGCGATTTAGTATGCCAAATAAATTTGAAATTTCTATGTTATTACTAGAAATTATTAGGTCCAAAAATAGAGTATTATTATTAGTAGATATATATATTTCTTAGTTTATGTGTTTTGTTTAGTTTTGATTTTTTAAATTTGATAGGTGCCAAGTCTCTAAATTTGAAGCATGCGAGTGGCAATGTATTGGGGATTGGTGAGGCTACCCACTATCAATGAAGGAGGGGTGGTGAAGAAAGGAGTGGTGTGTGTGTTCCCCGCAACCCAATATGCTATTTCATATTTCTGCCATTGCAAAGGTTATAAGTTGTTGGATGACTCTAAAGAAGTCACGGCTGCTAAAAATCCAATGACACGACTTTTACGCAATAGTAAGATATCAATTAATCATAATAACAGTTTCCAACATTAAAAAATTTGTCTACTTGTCGCATTATATATCTGCTTCCTTGCAAGCTACCAATTTTTTGTCTTGTGTGATGCTACTACTCTCACTAGTATTAGACTCAGCCTTGCATGGATCTCCACCATCTTGACATAAGATGAGAGATAAGTGATCAATCTTCCAACCATCTTCCTCTAGAGTCTAGAGTAATACTACGGTTTCAAACGATCAATATAGAGTCCAAAAAATTAAAAGCTAAAAATACATAGTCATGGCTACTATGCAGAATTGGTCGAGAATAGTCATTCATGGTGTACGTTGTTCTAGCACACACGCTCACATGTTCCATGGGTTATGTCACTTTTCTCTGCAACATAGTAATATTATTATGCCCAAGCCACATCAATGACCCTATGACGGTCGATTTGTCCAAGAATGCCCTTCTGGAAGGTTGTGCTCATTGCCCTACCACACAAAACTTACATGGGTTTGTTAGGTCAATGAGAGGGGAGTCACTTGGGCATTCAATTACAAGCCATGGTTCAATGTAGTCCTTCGATGAGATAAGAAAGGAACACTTAATTGCATGTGCAATAACTTTCTTGCTCGTGACTCTATAGTCTACGTTGCAAGTCTAGTGCCTTGTCCTCACATTGTTACACAAAACAAGAGGACCAACTACATTTTGAGATGTTTTGGCTCTCATGGAAATTCAAAGGATAAAACTTGGGGCCGATTTTTCTCTCTCAATCCGACTTTTAGCTCATAAGAATAGAGTGTTGGCTTTGCATACAATTGGGAGATAAAAATGGGAAGGAATTGTATATACATATTACTTTTTACAACGTCACAAAAACAACTCTATCCCCACCCTCTAAATATATTGCCCCCATATAGCAACCCTTCCTTTTATGGGGTTGGCCCAACACCCTTGTAATGATGCAATCCATGCAACCACATGTGAGGCTATGACTCCTAGTACCTAAAAATTAAAGGCGGTTCTCCAACACCAACGGCTGTTGTGGCTTCTCTATGCAAATATCGACCTTCTCTTCTTCAAGCATTCAACCAAGGCTCAAAATAAAAATTAAAAAAACCCTCAAAAAACTGGCACATCGAATAGTTTAGAGGCAAATTGACTATATATGAAGGTTTTAACACTAAATTACTCCAAATTTGTAGATTTTCTCACCTTAAACTTAAACTTTGATGTTAAATTATAAAGTTTTGTAGGTGCGATTACACTAACCCTACGGTTTACTTCAATTTTTTCTACATGGTCCATGCCCCCCTCCCCCAACTCAATCACGATTTGTTTGCCCTTATCATGGAGATGAAACAAGCACACATAAGGGCATGCTTTTTGAAGGTAAGTAAATATTATTTCCAAACACCCTAGGTTATCTTTAAACATATTGTATGTATTTTTCCCTCATTTCTTTGTTCAAAAAATCGATCTCATAGCCTCCAATTATTCTCTTCACACACACATGCACTATAAATCTGGGTACACACACCATTCTTTGATTGAAAATGTTACCATATACATGTGGTAGTGATGTGTGTGAACACACTAGGACCGCCGGGGCATTTTTTCCCTCTTTAGGAGGTTTTTTCCCCCGAGCATTGTATATACACCCATCACTCTAGGGCTATCTAGCTTTCCATTGCACACTAAGTAACACACTCTCTATTGTGTGCCTTGACCTTCGTTTGTCTTCTCCAAGCTATGTGTGTTTCTCTGCAACCCTAATCCAACAATTGGTATCAGAGCAGGTTGCGTCCTCCCGGGCTTAGTCGCCAGCTGCTCCAGTACACGCCTGCTCACTTTCTCCGATTTCAGTGAGCTTTGGCGAGCGTTCGCAGGTTGACAAATACTTCGGGATAGCTCAAAGAGCTGAGTTTGCTCAAATTTTTGATTCACACTCATTTCGGCCTCCGTTTCCACTACAGGCAGTACTGCACATGCTATTTCGTCATTTTGTGCAGAATTTCTATCAGTGCCGTTTTCTGCAAAACAGCTGCCTTATAGTCTTCCACTATTTGTGCTATATAGCACGTGTTGTTCCCACTCCGTTTCTCCTATTTTCGGGCAATTTTCACATCAGGTGCAGTATTTACCATGGCTGACAACAACCACACAGATGTGTTCAAGATGTTTGTTGTCTGCTGAGGATAGGTTGGATGGGGACAATTACCCTATGCGGGCTTATACGATGAAACACGTTCTTGTGTCAAAGGGCATCTAGAATATTGTGCAGGGCATTGATATATGTCCTGGTTCTCAGGATGTAGGCGATGTTGAACATGTTGAAGGTCTTGCTGCAAGGATTGCAGCTGTTACAGTTGTTTTGCCTACAGCAGAACAAGCTCATTGTGATGTTAAGGATGCGCAGGCTCATGCATTGACTGCGTTGTCTGTGAAGCGCACCATTGTTCCTCACATCCGTTCAACAAAATCTGCAAAACAGGCTTGGGTTATTTTGGATGGTCTTTATGCAAGTCGCAATGAGGCTAAAATTGCCTTGCTCCGTAAAGAGTTGGAGTCAAAGATTATGCATGAGGAAGATGATATGGACACTTTTCTTGCTACTATCAAGGATATCAATGAGCAACTTATTTCTGCAGCTGAAGTCATTTCAGACAGTTCCCTTGTGCATACGTTTCTTGATGCCTTACCAGATTCCTACCAGACTTTTGCTAGTACTTGGAGACTTATGACCCAAGGAAATCCAGAAGTTGTCAAGTTTGATGCATTATGCACATTGCTATTGCAAGAGTCATTTTCGAGAAAAAACAGGACTAGCCGCAGTTGAACAGGCTTTTATTGCTTCTCAAAGAAAGGGTGGTAACAGCAATGCAGCCACTTCTTATGGTTTTGCTGTGAGTGGCAAAACTTCTGTTCCTAATGCTTCTGCTGGCAGCACTTCGTCTGGCAATTCTGGGGATAAGGGCAAAAAGAAGATGCGTTGCCATTATTGTAAAGCTATGATCACTTGATCAAGTCGTTTCCTAAGTTGAAGGCCAAAGAGGCTAAGAAGAAAGAGGGTGGTTCCACTGCAAATGTTGGTTCCACTACAAATGCAGCCATTGTTGAGTCTTCTATGAAAGGAGACTATGATAATGATGTCGATGCAGAATGGGCTTTTAGCGTAGAGTGCACTTAAAATCTTGCTGTCCATGATGCATGCTTGTCAGTTGTGCTGCAGATTCACATGTGTGGTATTTCGACAGTGGTGCTACAAAGCACATTACCTCACATCGTGAATTGTTTACCTCTTCGAGTGTGTCCCTCATGGGAATTCAGTCACTTGTGCCAACAATGCCTCTTATCCAGTTCAGGGAGTTGGAAAGATTGTGCTTATTGCTGCTAATGGCAGTTCCTTCACATTTGTTGATCCACTTTATGTACCTGGGATAAAGAAGAATCTCTTGTCTATATCCGCACTTGCTAGACTTGGACTTGTAGTCAAATTTGTGGATAATAGATGTACAACTCATGATCTCAGTTTTGGTGATGAAATTGTTGCATCTAGCCTTTTGTGCCCTGGGCTGTATAAGCTCACTTTGTATGAAAAGTGTGGACAAAATTTTACAAATGTTGTTGCAAATTCAAGGGCTATTTCAGATGCAAAACTTTGGCATGCACGTTTTGGTCATCTGAATTTTGCCAGTTTGCTGCGTTTGTAGAAATCTGATATGGTTGCTTCTTTGCCGCCTCTTGAAGCACCTATCAAACATGTTTGTGAAGGCTGTATTTTGGGTAAGATGCACCGTTCTAAGTTTCCAAAGGATGGTTCAGTTCGGGCCACATGCAGGTTGCAGCTTGTGCATAGTGATTTTTGTGGGCCCATGCAAACTCCGTCCTTGGGCATTGTTACTACTTGGTGACATATTTGAGGAAGTTTATGTAACGGAGCCTCGCAGTTTTGTCATAAAAGGACAAGAGGACAAAGTGTGCAGATGTAAGAAGGCTTTGTATGGGTTGAAGTAATCTCCTCGTGCTTTGTATGAGAAGGCTGACACTCATTTGGTTAAACGAGGCTTTCGTAACAGTCCAACAGAAAGCACATTGTATGTAAAGCGTGAGGGTGATGTACTTCTCATTGTGGTTCTTTATGTCGATGATTTTCTGATCACTGGACCAAATGAGAGACATATTGCTGAATTTAAGGCTGATTTGAATGCTACTTTCAAGATGAAAGATTTGGGGCTGTTGCATCATTACTTGGGTAAACAGTTTAAGCAGTGTGATGGTGGTATTGCCTTGTGTTAGAAAAGTTACATAGAGACATTGCTATGTAAGTTTGGACTTGAGGATTGCAAACCTATTGCCATTCCCATGGAAACAGGTTTAAAGTTGAGTCTACATGATGTTGGCGATCCTGCTGATGTCACTCTTTACCAAACTGCTGTTGGTTGCCCCATTTATGTATGCAACACGAGGCCAGATATTCAGTTTGCAGTCTCACAGGTCAGAAGATTTATGCATAGCCTAGGGTCTAAGCATTGGCAGGCTGTCAAGAGGATTTTTCGCTACCTTAGTGGCACTTTACATCTTGGCTTGTTTTATCCCAAGGGGGGGTCATTGCCGCCAGACTTACAACTTTTTTGGACTCAAATTGGGCTGGTTGTTTTGACACGCGAGTGTCCACAAGTGGTTTTTGTTTCATGCTTGGCAGTTCATGTATATCATGGTTGAGCAAGAAGCAACCTACTGTAGCCACTTCGAGTTGTGAGGCTGAGTACAGGGCAGTCTTCACAGCTACGGTTGAGTGTGTATGGCTCAGACGCCTTATGGCTGATATGGGTGTTGGACAGGACACTGCCAACACTATCTACACTTACAGTCAGAGCGCATTGGCATTTGCGTGGAACCCAGTTTTTCAGGCTCGCACAAAGCACATTGAGGTGCATTACCACTATGTCAAGGAGAGGCTCTCAGTAGGAGAGATCAGCTTGGCTTATGTGCCAACACAGGACAACCTTGCAAATCTTTTCACAAAGGCATTGTCTCATGAGAAGCTCGAAGCTTTCCGCAAAGCTTTGGGCTTATTCCCTTTTGTGGACTGATCATGTCCTCAGGGCATGGCACTTCCCTTTCCTCATGTGCTAGCTCTTGTTCACCGCATCACTCCAGAGGGGATTTGTTACCATATACATGTGGTAGTGATGTGTGTGAACACACTAGGACCACGGGGGCATTTTTTCCCTCTTTAGGAGGTTTTTCCCCCCGAGCTTTGTATATACACCCATCACTCTAGGGCTATCTATCTTTCCATTGCACACTAAGTAACACACTCTCTATTGTGTGCCTTGAGCTTCCTTTGTCTTCTGTAACATGTGTGTGTTTCTCTGCAACCCTACTTCCAACAGAAACTCTTGCCCGCTGAGTGCTTTATACCCTAGAAGGCTATAATAATTTTGTTGCAAATATACTTTTACAGGAGGAGCTCTTTTCCCCACATCAAACCAAGGACAAGAGTTATGTAAGCAATGTCAAAATCATTGTGTCTGACTACTAATAGAAAAATCTTATCGAGGTCATTTATCAGTAGCATGCTGAGAAGAAGCAATAAAGGGAGGCTTGCTCTTTGCATAGTCAGTCAACGGCAATAATTCATACAATGCATTAGAGTTTGACATTGTGAACATAGATGTCATCAACAAGCCTATCCATTCAATTAATCTTGCGTCTTTGAATAGTTGCATGTTTTTTAAATGGTTACTTAGGTTTGTCAGTATTAAGGAGATATGAAGAGAGTACCTAATTATTGACATTGTGTTAAGAAGAGCATTGCAAACCCTCTACCAAGATATTGACGTGTATTTCAATTGAATAGAATAATATTTGCCTTAAATATTTATCATTTAGTCATACTCTTCACAAGTAAACCTAAGCAAAACCGTGAGGCAATAACATACTAGAATGTATACGGTTCTCATCCATTTTATATTATCAATGTCCTTGAAACTATCTTGCGTTTATGGTATCTTATTTTAAAGTCTCATTCTTGGTTAAAAGGGGCTCAACTACAACAAAATAGTTTTCCTTGACATTCAAATTTTCATGTTAAATTGATTAATACTCATGTTTTCACTTTTAGCGGTTTAGTTTTAGTTGTGTAGGTTTACCTCCAACTCAATTGGATGTATGATTTGAGCTACCAAAGAGAGAGTGAAATGGAAAGGGACTCAAGCATCCTGTTCTTCAACTAACAATATCCTCTTATAGTCATCTTAACCCATTTCTTAGGAGACATTGAACCTCATACAAAGCTAGCCTTGCCTAGGGGTTGTGTCCCTTCTTGGTCCTACCCTAGTCCGACATTAATCCCCCCTTGAAGGAGATTTTTTGTCCTTGAAACATCAATGCAACAACTCTTCTTAAGAATATCAATGTTTTCCTAATCTAGACATGCATCAAGTCAAGTGATCCACTTAATAATCACCCAATCTAGTAGTCATATGTGGAACAATCTGCTCATAAAAAATTTGTAAACAATGGCAATCAAATATCCTCTTAAGATACTATCCCTTTGGTTGAAAGGAACCTCTAACTAGATCTCAAACTAATTGTAGACCCTACCTCAAGCAGATGCTCGAACTAACCAAAACTTATTGCTCTCTCTTGTCAAGAAATTCCCTCCAAAAATTGGAATGCTTCCTACTAATGCAGATCATTCAAGCAATTGATGAGCATTTAAACTTGCCTATGACACATAACAAAGTGGTGACGCCCTGTGTCTTAGTCCATCCATAGATACATTTACTCTTCACATGTGAAGTAAATCCCAAAATTGGTGATTTTCTTTGCAAAAGAAGAAGGGACTTCTTCCATGTATCTCTGCTTAATTTTACGAGATTCGTAAGACTTCTTAGCTCCAAGATTGGATGGATGTTGTTGCATGCCCAATCATGGCTGCACAAGGACTATACCTTCACCCTTCTACTTGCCTTATACAGGTGCACATTGATTCTAATAACTAGAGTAGCCAAACATGATCCTATATATGATCAAAGGCTAACTTCAAAATGCACACTCGTAGTGTCCTAACATAATGGAAATGGATCTTGGTATTTACATCTTACAAAGCATTTCATTCATCTTAGTGCATATTGCCATTAGGTTGAGTCACTAAAGGTGACCCTAGATGTGACTAGTGCTAACATCAAACCACACACACATAGTGTTTTGAAATAGGAATGTTAATAATACACCCCATGATTAGAAACACAAGGCATACTTGCTCATTGCCATATACACATCACAATCTTCTAAAAAAGAATTATTGATGCTAAAAAATAAAACACATCTCTTTCCCACTCTAAGTGTTGAAAGATGATCATATATTGTTTCAAAGAGGTACATTTGATAAAAGGTTATATAGTCAGACTCTACAAATAAATAGCATATGACTTATCTGTAGTTGATAGCTAAACTGAACCAATAAACGATCCAACTTGAGGAATATCTCACAACTATGGAGATTATAATTGATGAACTTAGCTATATGTGTTGCTCAAACAGGGCAATATATTTTGCTATGCGAATCCAACAATCAATGGAAGCAAAAAAAAAAAACTTTACTCATGCAAAAGTAACAACAGATAGAGAATGTGTAGAGCATGTGCCCTTCCTGGGAGATTCAATATTTGAGAGCGGTTGTGTCTATTGCAACTAGAGAATGTGTAAAGCATGTGCCCTTCTTGGGAGATTCAATATTTGAGATCGGTTATGTCTGCTACAACCCTTTGTCATCTACATTGTATACCAAAGCTTCAGCAACTACATCTTCCAAAAAAGGAGTAAGTGAAGCCTTGATATCATATGAATAAACCCTTGAACTTTGTGGAACTCACCTATCCCATCCAATCTAAGGATAATATCGTGATACTAGGAGATATAATTGGCCTTCCAATTCTTCTTTGCTTCATTGTTTGTTTTTGAAAAGATATGTCAAAACTACACCTATGTCTTGGGTTTTTGTGATGGTGGAATAGCCATCCACCACTTGTATGCCTTACCCTCCAAAGTTGGACTAGTCTCTCTAGGGCATGCAACATCTAGTGTTGAATGCAGATGGTGAACATTTATCCACTTATACAAAAGTATATTGTCTGCATTTGTTTTATTTTTTATCTTCACCTTTGTAGATCGACTACTTCAAGTCCTTCATCCATGATAAAGTTTTTGGGTTATCGTACCCTACAAGAAGAGATAATAATGGTGATGGTCCAAGATTGGCCCCCTGTGTGACAACCACAAGACTCTTTGACTGCTCCTTGTCCATCTGCCTCATAAAATCGTTAACTATCTCCATGAACATAGTTGTCTCAATATCATAAGTTTGTTTTAAGAGTTTGTTAAAGTCTTGCATAACAACTAAACCATGCTCGATTTGTAAAAAATCATTCTCTATTGCTCTCACATCTAGCATAGCCACATCTGGCCTGACTTGTGGAGATTCTTCAAAATCAAACCTATGATCTTGTGCAATATTGTGTTCAGATGACGTGATGGATGTTATGGATAAGGGATATGTACATTACTAAGTGCTCATTACGAGCTATGGCCATTTATGTCCGACCGGCCAATGTGTATTTATTTTTATTTGTTTATAGATTCTTCAATGCTAAAAAATGAATACACATTGGCCAGCAGGGTATAAATGGCCATAGCTCGTAATGAGAATTTTCCTCTTGCACGTACTTATTTATAGATTCTTCAATGCTAAAAAATGAATACACATTGGCCGGCCGGGCATAAATGGCCATATCTCTTAATGAGCACTTGAGTAATAAATGTGCATATCCCTTATCCATAACATTGGAAGGGTCGTACAAAAGTATGCTCCTAGAGAAAATCGTTGAAACCTTGAAGTGGCCAAAATTGTCTAAGACCTTGTCTTGCTTGCTTTGCAAATATTGAATCCCACTTTGCAAGCCCTAGTGATCAAACTTTGAATGAATAGAGCTTGTAACAAATACTGGAAAAGACCTTGTCAAAAGGACTATTAATCCCTCTTTCCCTTTGATCTGATCATTGAAACTTAGACCGTGCTTATTTTTTGCAAAAACTTAGACAAACCAAAAATTAACTTTCAAAATGTACGTGCTTACTTTTCTTTGGAACCCCCTTTGTGATCAATTCTCTAGGTAGGATCCCCTTGAAGCCTTACTCGCATGGGAGAAAGCCTCAATGTAGCAAGGGTGATGTTGTTTGGATGCATACCCAAATTTGTTCGTGCACCTCGTCCCACCTACTTGCTTCATGCAAGCTCCCATTCCCACGTGGTGCACAACAATTCAATTCACCATGAAAGCTTCAAGGAAGAGAGAGAGTGTCCATGCACATGCAAGGTGAACAACTAAATAAACCCCCTTTCCCAACAAAAGAGAGCTACTCTAATACCACTCAAAGGGCAAGGGACCCAAGCATCCTATTCTCCACTCAACCATCTCCCCTTATAAGAGTGCTAGCCCATCTTTAGGAGCTCCTGAACCTCATTTGGAGCGAGCCTTGCCTATGCCATACCCCCTTGGTCTACCCTTGTCCTGGCAAATAGATATCTCCTATCGCACACTTCCTTGTGAGTCTAATTGGTGATTATCTTTCATAATATTTGCCTTAATGGCTCATTCTAAAGTTATAATGGTGGCAAGTAAAGTCATGGCATAGACATAAACAAGGGTGATTTAGAATAATGAATATTTGGTTTAAGTTTTTGTTTACTAAAACTTACTCAAATTTTAAATGCAAAATGATAGAATTTTTTTGTATGTTATGCCATACCTACTCCATCGGTCACATGTACACAAATGCATTAGTTAGGTAGGGTACAACTTTCATTCTAGTGTTGATCTGTCAGTTTGGCCAACACCAACTAATAGTGCAGATTTCATAGTTTATGTAGCACACCCTCAATGCAATTTTTTTGGATTAGGAAGCACTAGTGCATATTTGCTGATTTAGATAACACAACCTCAATTCATATTTTCAAGTTAGATAGCACACCCATTTGGTGTCAATTTACTGGTTTAGGCAACACCAATTACAAAATCATACTACATTGGCTAGCCACCTCTGCTATTAGTGGGATGTTGTCTCAATTTTTTTAACTTGGATAAATGATGGAACTGATTTGGCTTATATTGATATGGATTTGGACTTGGTTCATGGTGAGGATATATGATGACATTGTTTCTTGATTTGGATTTCGTATTGATGGATCTTGGTTTTTGAATGATGATTGTGACCAATGATATTTTGATACATCTGGATAGAACACATGCTACTTATTCTAGTGGGGTATGGGACGCTAGAATACGTAGTATGTGGATTGAAGAAGAACGAGCGGAAGTGCGACGCGAGAGAGAGTGCGAGAAGAAGAGCAAGACCATATGGTGAACTCGCTCTACTGTAATGTGTAGAGCATAGTGAGTTCTTATTAGGTTTTTACAAAAGAATATGTGTACATACCTGGCGGCCCGTCCACTTACCTGGGCGACCACATTGGGCTTTATACCCCAACAACCTCCCACTTAAAGTCCAATGTGGTACTTTAAGTGTGAGAGAAGCTACTATACAAGCTAATATACAAGAGATGTAGAGAAGTGATGTACTACCCTACACCTAACTGCTTGCGAAAATGCGCAAAGCTCTCTGAGGGAAGTCCTTTTGTAAGTAGATCAGCAGGATTTTCTGTGGTGTGAACTTTGACAAGCTGAAGTTGCTTATCCTCAAGCATTTCCCTGATGAAATGATACTTCACATCCACATGCTCTGTCTTTGAGTGATAAACTGGATTGCGAGCCAATTGTATAGCACTTTGACTATCACAATATAACACAGGCATCTCTTCTTTGATTCCCAAATCTGTTACTAGTCGATTAAGCCAAATTGATTCTTTGCATGCCTCTGATGCTGCAACATATTCAACATCTGTAGTAGACTGAGTAACACAATCTTGTAATCTAGAACGCCATGATACTGCTCCACCAGCCAATGTAAAGACATACCCTGACGTAGACCTTCGGTTGTCTAAGTCACCTGCATAATCTGAGTCTGTAAAACCCTTTACACTTAGCTCCTGACTCCCATAGCATATACGCATACTCTTTGTAGCTTTCAGGTATCTCAATATTCCTTTCACTGCCTCCCAATGTTTCTTGCCTGGGTTTGACATGTATCGACTTACTACTCCCACTGCAAATGCAATGTCTGGGCGAGTAGCAATCATTGCATACATCAAACTACCCACTGCAGACGCATATGGAATCTTATCCATTTCAGCATGTTCTTCCTCAGACACAGGACAATCTTGTTTGCTAAGTTTCACATATGGTGGCAATGGAACACTCAATGCCTTTCCCTTCTCCATATTGAAACGTTGCAAAACCTTGTCAATATACTCTGTTTGAGATAACCAAATCAACTTCTTTGATCTGTCTCTCTCAATGCGCATACCAAGTATATGACTTGCCTCACCCATGTCTTTCATGTCAAACGATTTTGCCATCTTTGACTTCAAAGCTGAAATTTCTTCCAAGTGCTTGCCAGCAATCAACATGTCATCCACATACAAAATAAGGATCAGCCAACTGCCATCCTTAGCCTTCTTTGTATATAGAGAGTGATCGAACTCACTACGTTTGTAGCCTTGAGAAAGCATAAACTTGTGGAATTTATGGTACCATGCCCTCGGTGATTGTTTTAAGCCATACAGACTCTTTAACAACTGGCATACCCAATCTTCCTTGCCTTTCTCAACAAACCCTTCTGGCTGCTGCATGTAAATTTCCACATCTAAATCACCATGCAAGAACGCTGTCTTGACATCCATTTGGTGCAACACCAAATCTAATATGGCAACCAATGCAAGAAAGCATCTCAATGTAGTCATCTTGACCACCGGAGAGAAGACTTCATCAAAGTCAATGCCTTGTTCTTGCTTAAAGCCCTTGGCAGCAAGCCTTGCTTTGTACTTTGGCTGACTATCATGAGCGGTGATCTTATACCTGTAAACCCATTTACAAGGTAGAGCCTTTCTGCCCCGTGGTAATTTAACTAGCTTCCATGTCTGGTTTTTATGCAGAGCTGTCATCTCTGACTGCATGGCCAATTGCCAATTCCCGGAGTCCTTCATTTGCACTGCTTCCTTGTAACATGAAGGCTCATTGCAATCAGTCAGCATGACATAGTTCATAGATGGAACAAACCTATCAGGAGGTCGCGTGACACGTCCAGATCTACGCACAATAGGTGGCTCAGGCTCAGCCACAACCTGTGGTTCCACTCTATCCTGTCCTTGCTCCTCTTGAGCCCTGACATTTTGTCTTGCACGTGCAGGTCCATCTTCTTGGAAGACAACTCTTCTAATCTCCCCAACCCTCTCTGGTTTAGAATGATATTTGGATTCATTAAAGTGAACATCGTTGCTACGGACAACCTTTCTGGATTCGGGATCCCAAAGTCTGTACCCCATCTCACCAGAATTACCATAGCCTAGAAAGATGCAGTTTCTACTCTTTGGCTCAAGTTTGTTCCTAAATTCCTTTGGAACGTGAGTATATGCCTCACAGCCAAAGACTCTGAGACTGAATCCTTCTGCAAAACCTTGCTAGGAGATCTATTTACAAGATGAACAGCTGTTGATACAGCTTCAGCCCAAAACCCATTAGGCAGCTGTGCATTAGACAACATACTTCTGACCTTCTCTTGTATGGTCCTATTCATCCTCTCAGCAACACCATTTTGAGGAGGATTGTAAGGAGCAGTAAGTTCACGTTTTATACCTTTTGACTCACAAAAGTCCTGAAAGGCCTTTGAAACATACTCTCCACCATTGTCAGTGCGTAAGCATTTAAGCTTCTTGCCACTTTGATTCTCCACAAGTGTCACAAACGTTTTGAAAACACTAAACGCTTCATCCTTGTGCTTGAGAAAGTAAACCCATACTTTCCTCGAGTAATCATCTATAAATGTCATAAAGTAAGAAGCTCCCCCTAGAGATAGGTTAGGCATAGGTCCACACAAATCACTATGAACAAGTGCCAACTGTGTATCTCTTCTACTGCTTCTATGCTTATGTGGCTGCTGTGTTTGCTTACCATACAGACAATGTTCACAGAATTCAAAATCATTAAATGAAAAGCCAGGCAAATAACCAGAACGAGACAAGATTTCCATTCCCTTCTTGGACATATGTCCTAACCGGCTATGCCACAAAGAAACGTTCGGCTGCTCGGTTACATTGATTACATTTTTAGAGACATTTGATACATAAATCATGTAAAGTCCTCCAGACTTTACTCCATGTGCTACTGTCATAGAACCCTTGGATATCTTCCACATGTTCTGTCCAAAAGTGGTGACGTAGCCAGCATCATCAAGTAAACCTGTGCTGATCAAGCTCTTTGTAATTGCAGGAACGTGTCTCACATTCTTCAGCGTGAAAGAAGAGCCATTCTGAAACTTCAATTGAACATCTCCAACACCTAAGATCTCACATGTCTGCCCATTGCCTAGCCGAACATGATCTTTAGTGGTCACATAAGAGGTAAACCACTCCTTGGTTGGAGACACATGAAGTGATGCCCCTGAGTCTATAATCCAGTCACTTAGTGCATTTCCATCAGATGCTGTAAGAAGAGCTGAGTCCATTGTATTCTTCAAGAAGTAGATGTTTCCTCACACTAGACTGTCATCCTCTGCAACAGTGTTTGTCACATTTATTTCCTGAATCTTCACTGAGGACTTGTTCTTCTCACTATGGTCTTCAGCTTTCTCTTTGCCTTTTTCTGCTTTCCATTCTCTGCAGTCTCTTTTCATGTGACCCTTCTTGCCACAATGGTAGCATTCTATGTCACTCTTGCCTTTAGCATTGCGGGACTTGCTACGAGACTGATTCCTCTTTCCACCTTTGTACTTTTCATTGGTCCTTCCCCTGACAACTAAGGCTGTTCCTTTGCCTTTGTCCATTGTCTTTCTATTGGTTTCTTCAGTAAGCAGACTTCCTTCTACACTTGCTATGTTCAAACCATCTGGAGGTGCATAATTACTCAAAGCTGTGCGAAAAGTGTCCCAACTTTCTGGCAATGTGATCAACAGGAACATAGCTCTAACAGGTTCATCAAACTTGACACCTTGAGCTGACAACTGACTGTAGATTGTGTTGAATTCATTCAGATGATTGGACATAGGTGTCCCTTCTTTCATCTTCAAGTCAACAAGCTTCTTAAGCCAGTATACGTGTGAAGCTGCACTCTGCTTCTCATAAAGATCACTCAGCTTTAACCATGCTTGATAACCCGACATCTCGTTTGCTACATTGAAGTAAACGCTTTCTGCCAAAGTCAACATAATGGTAGAAAGTGCCAATTCATCCATTTCGCTCCATTCATCTTTGTCCATATCTTCTGGTTTTATCCCTTTGAGCTTTATAGGTTTTATCTGCTTCTTTTGTACCTACACGTGCCAAATCTGCTTCTTCCACAATGGGAAATTGGTTCCATCCAGCTTCTTGATATTGTAAAGAGCAGTGTCCTGTGATCCAGCCATAGCTACGCTTCACAGTGGTTTACTTTCCTGGGAAAAATTCGGCAGAGTTTCCCCTATAAACTGACCTCTGAACCAATATCAACTTGTCAAATGAACCAAGAAAGCTTCAGATTCTGCATAAATTTCGGCAGAGTCTCCTTTGTAAAATGGCTCTGGTGTACTCAAAAACAGACCAAAAAAACAGCTCAGAAAACCACTGTCTCTCTGACACTGTAAGCTGCGAGTAAACCTGTCTTGCACCTGTACTGTCTCTGACTGTCCTGTCACTGTCTTGTAAGCATAGACTGCGACAATGCCTCAACGGCAGTAAAGCAAAGATGCAATCCCAACTGTCTAACTCACAGTCAATACATCCTAGCTGCCTATCTAAGGGTGCTCGAGGGATCGCTCCAAGACCTGTATCACCGAAAGGATCTCAACATTCGAGAATCCCCCAGCTCAATAAAACCTCACTCGACCCTCAACAAAGGCTGCAGTAAATCTGACAATACATAGACTTCCCACAAAGTCATACATCCACAAATTTCCCACTGTATGTTGTAACCGCTACGGCGGTTGTTTGCTGCGTGACTCACAGCCAGCAAACCCTCAACAGACATACATCATCTCTGACAATACATCCCATGTGGAAGTACCTGCAATGTCAGGATGAAATCTGGAATATCAAGAAGCAAACACAAGCTACCTGATGAACTAGTGGATGTCGCCTACAGTCTGTGTGTAGATGCGCCCGTGTCGTATGTGACACGCCTCCAAGAACTGTGAGTCGTCCTTCGATGTGTTGACAGCCACAAATCAACACTCTGGGAGTGTCGATATCTTCAGCACCTGCAGTCGTAGGCCGAAAACCCCAAATTTGCAGAGTCGGATCTGCACCCGTCGAGACCACGTAGTCGAAAATGGCCTACGCAGACCTTTGTCGAAGCCGAACGGTGACCGAGATGACCTCAGAACGAGATTTGGGGCCGTGTCTTCGCCTGTCGAATTTCACTCCAATCTGAGCTGGTGACTCTAGCCTCCTGCAGTGCTGCCCCGAGCCTCGATCTGAGCTCTGATACCAGTTGAAAGAGTACGAGCGGAAGTGCGACGCGAGAGAGAGTGCGAGAAGAAGAGCACGACGATATGGTGAACTCGCTCTACTGTAATGTGTAGAGCATAGTGAGTTCTTATTAGGTTTTTACAAAAGAATATGTGTACATACCTGGCGGCCCGCCCACTTACCTAGGCGACCACATTGGGCTTTATACCCCAACATGGATGACCAAAGGCATAAGCAAATTAGATCGTTTAAGTTGGTAAGATTTCCTTTTTTATGATATGTAATTTTAACCATTATTTTGGACAAGTTATGACTTGTAGGATAATAACATAGCAAGTGAGGACAATCTCTTTCTTGACTAAGAGTTATTTAATGCTATTTATTTATGGTGCATTAACAAATATTTTTTGTATGGGTGAAAGATGGACAGCAACCTAAATCATTGGTTTTTCTCTCAAAGTCCAACGGTGGATATTAGATGCACACAATTAAGGTTAGCAGAGACCTCTATTCACAAACTCTCTCTCTCTCTCTCTCTCTCTCTCTCTCTCTCTCTCTCTCTCCCCTTATTTTTGTAACATTTCATAAACTTAAACGTGCTCACATGGATTCATTAAGGGGCCCATGTAGGGGGGAGCTAGGGTTGCTCTTCTTGTATCCTCTTAGTCTCTCCTCCTCTGTGCAATGTGCTGGGATTCAAGCCAACTAGCTGGACATCCCGCTTTACTACTAACCCATCTACTAACTTAACCATATACACTTATTCTTTAACACAAACAGAATAAGGAGCTACAACAGAGGATAACGCTGTTGTGCGCTCTACCCAACAGCAACTCTCTCTCTCTCTCTCTCTCTCTCTCTCTCTCTCTTGCACTCGCATACGCTTCCCGCGGCACCTTCACCTAGTATTAGAGCAAGGTTCGTGCTTGCCGTTTTGCAGCCGCACGTGCACTTTCAAAAGGGCAAACAGGTTTCCAGATTTGGCATCGGCAAATTCAGCATTTTGAGAGCGTTTCCATCAGGCATCCTAGGATTTTACCCCCCTTTTGAAGCTGTTCATGTAGTCGAACGCTTCATCCAAGCTAACCTCATGAATTGTATTTTTCAACTCCACTTTTACTCTACAGGTACAGGACACAAGTGTAGGTTGTTCAAAGACTATTTTGGGATTGTATATAGCCATTTTATAGCTATTATGTGCTATTGAGACGGTGTTTATGGGCTGATTAGGAGCACTTTCCGGCATCAAAATTGTCTCGGGTTTTTTCAGGCATCCACACAGGTTCTTCCATACATACAGGACATCCAGGTTTCTTACAGGTTGCAATATTTTGCATCAGCACACATTTCAGTGGGAGTACTTGATGCGCATATGCATTGTTTGGCACTTTCAATAGTGCTTGAGCTCTTTTGAGAGCATTTTTACTCCCCGCAGGGATTTGTTTACTACTTGCCCATTTTGTTTAGTGCTTGTTTGAGCGCGTATACTGCGCCTTGCAATATTGTTGGCAGTGGATGTACGTTGAGTTGTGGAAATTGCCATATGTACCTTTTGTGGAGCCAATTTGGTTTGTTTCTAGCAGTCCCGACCGTTTTTGAGACTCAGTTCGGAGGCCCTTTTTGAGACTCGGTTGGTTTCTTATTTGCATAACCTTTTTTAAGGATTGATAGAGTGAGGTTTTCTTGAGCTAAGGGATTCTCGAATGTTGAGATCCTTTCGGTGATACTACAGGTTGATGGAGTACCTCTTTTTGTGGCCTCACCATAGGACATGTATAGAGAGGGCTAGGTGCATTTGACGCCATGTTGGCAGTCTTGGGTGTGTTGGCAGTCTTGGGTCAGCTTTTGACTTTTTATGCACAGTTAGGCATGTCTTATGCTCTGAGAGCATAACTTTTGATTGGTTATTGATCTCTTGTGACGGTTTTGGATCGAGATTCTGTTAGTTTTTATGGGGAAACTCTGTCGAATTTTTTCCCAAAATTACCAGTGTTTATCGCCATATTATCTTTAGCTTGCAGCCATGTCATCTAGAGATGAAAAGGATATTTACAATATCCAAAAATTTGATGGGACAAATTTTGCTACCTGGAAAGAGCAGGTTCAAGATGTTCTCATACAAAAAGGCCAGTTGGATCCTATCATGGAGCACCCAGAGGGCGAGTATACAGACGTTGAGTGAGAGAGACTTGATGCTAAGGCCAAATCTACCCTTCATTTGCATTTGGCCAAATCTTTGTACTTTACTATAGTTGGAGAAAAATTTGCTAGAGATGTATGGGATAAATTGTGTTCCAGTTATGAGAACAAAAGTGCCACTAATAAGGTTTTCTTGATGAAGAGGCTTGTTTGATCTTTGTATAAAGGAAGAAGGCATTATTTCTATTCACATTAATGAGTTCACTATCACTTTCACTTAGTTGATCACTCAAGGTTTGGTCTTCGATGAGGAAATCAAATGTATCTTCTTGCTATGCAGTTTACCCTCGTCTTGGGATACGTTTTGTACTACAATTAGCAACTCAGCAATTGGTACTGATCTTGTGTACAATGACGTCCTTGTCTGTTTACCGAGGAGATTCGCAGGAAAGCTCTCCAAGGCAAGAAGGATGGTGATGCGTATGTTGCTGGTGATAGACAGAGGGGTCGCACTCAAGGTTGTTCCAAAGCCAAGGAACGTGGGGGATCACGCAGTAAGTCTCGGGGTTCTATGCGTAATGTCAAGCTGTCATTGCCATAAAAAAGGACATGTGAAGAAGGATCTTAGAAAATGGCAGCAAAGCAAGAAGGATAAACAATTCGGTGACACTTCTTAGTCTGATGATTCAAACAAGGGAAAAGCAAAGTTAGAGGATATCAATGTGCTAGGGTCTTCAAATGCTCCTATTATAGAGACTCTTCCAAAGGTTGTTATGCCACTTAGCTCTGACGTATTGGTCTTCACAACAGATCTACCTATCGAGGCTCTTGTTACAAAAGATGCACAATATGCACATAATTGGATAGTAGATTCTGGTGCGAGTTTCCATGTGACACCACATAGAGAATGGTTCTCTACTTATTCTCACTCTTGTGGCAAAGTGAGACTTGGTGATGCTTATGAACTATACATTGAAGGTGTCGGAAATGTCAAATTGCATCTAAGGAATGGCACGCACTTTACTTTATGTAATGTCAAACATGTGCCCAAGCTGACTAAGAGCTTGTTTTCTGTTGGTCAGCTTCATGATCTGGGCTACAACACCACATTTGGCAATGGTTCGTGGATAGTACGCAAAGGTTAAAAGCATGGTACCTAATATTCCATGCATGTGTCAGATGTTGGTCATGATTACATATCTATAGTTGAGCTACCATCTACTGAGTTGTGGCATTGCCGACTAGGTCATATTAGCCAAAAAGGAATGAGAACTCTGACTCGTTTTCGCTACTTACCTGTCTTGTCTTATGTTGACTTTCTTGTTTGTGAGCACTATATCTATGGCAAATAGACTAGGTCCGTCCACTTACCATTGGGTCAAAAGCAAGTTGAACCTCTAGATTTAGTACATAGTGATGTTTGTGGTCCTATGTCAACCAAACCTCTAGGGGAGGCCAGCTATTTTGTGACATTCATAGATGACTCTAGTCAAAAGGTGTGGGCATATCCTTTGAAACATAAGGATCAAGTTCTTCCTGTGTTCCAAAAATTCTTTGCACTTGTGAATCACTCTGGCAAGAAACTCCAAGAGGTTGCGGACTGACAACGGTGGAGAGTATGTCTCCAAGGAGTTGACAATTTCTGTGCTAAAAGGGGGATTAAAAGGCAATTTACTGCACCATACACACCAGTGTAGAATGGAGTTGTTGAGCGCATGAATCGTACGATTCAGGAAAGAGTCACAGCCATGCTTTCTATGGCAAATCTCACACAAGGCTTTTGGGTAGAAACCGTCTTGACCGCAATGCACATTATAAATTGTTCGCCTAGTACGCCATTGAATTATGAGATTCAAGAAGAGTTATGGTCTAAACGTAAGCCCCTGACCATCTACATGTTTTTGGATGTGAAGCTTATGCTCACGTGCCTAAACAACTTCGACAAAAGTTAGAGCCAAAGTCACATAAATGTATTTTGATTAGATATGGTGCAGATGGACAGATGGGATATCATCTCTGGCACCCGGAATCTCGTCGATTTATCCATAGTTCAGATGTGATCTTCAATGAGTCGAAGATGCATAAACAACGTATCAAAGAAATAGAGGTTCAGAGAGTCACTTTTGAGGATGTTGCCTCAGAGACACTGAAATCAACTCAGCGGACTAGTGATGTACCTTCCACTAGCAATGCTCCAAAGGCAGTGGATAGAAATGGTCAAGGAGTGAGACGGTCTACTAGATTCTCTCGTCCACCTGTGCGTTTTGAGTTAGGTCTTGATTACATCATGTTGACTGCAGTGAGCCAAGCTGCTACCAAGAAGCCATGATGATAAATGATGTGGTGAAGTGGAAGCAGGCTATGGAATCCGAGTATAACTCGATTCTGGTAATGACACTTGGGACTTGGTAGAACTACCAAATGATGTGAAAGCTTTACCTTGCGAATGCGTTTACAAGAAGAAGTTTACCTCAGGTGATCCAAATCCAAAGTACAAGGCTAGACTTGTAGCCAAAGGGTTCAAACAGCAAAAGGGAGTCGATTTTGATGAAATCTTCTCACCTGTGGTCAAGATGACAACACTTAGAACCGTACTTGGTCTTGTAGCGATTGAGGATACGGAACTTGTTCAAATGGATGTGAAGACAACATTTCTTCACAGGGATCTAGATGAGAATGTTTACATGCAGTAGCCTGAAGGGTTTGTTCGAGAGAATGCATCTCGTGAGGAGCTAGTATGTAAGCTCAAAAAGACATTTTATGGCTTAAAGCACGATTCAAGGCAATGGTATCATAAATTTGATGCATGTATGCGGTCTCAAGGGTATAAAAGGAGTGAAGAGGATCACTGCTTGTACACGAGAAAGCTAGATGATGGCTCGATGATCATTCTAGTTTTGTATTTTGATGACATGATTATAGCTGGGAAATCCATTGCAGATTGCCACTTGAAGAAAACACTTAGCAACAATTTTGCAATGGAAGATTTGGGGGATGCTACACACTTTCTTGGCATGCAAATCTAAAGAGATCACAAACGTCGTATTCTTGAGTTATTTAAAAAAACAAACATTGAGAAAGTTTTGCAGCGTTTCAAATGCAAGGGGGTAATTATTGAGTACCCCAATGCAAGCATTCTTGAAACTCAGCAAGGAAGATGCACCCAAATCTGATGCTGAGCGCAAAGAAATGGCTAAGGTACCATATTCTTCGGCAGTGGGCAGTCTCATGTATGCTATTGTGGCCACAAGACCAAGCATTGCTTTTGCAGTGGGAGTGGTGAGCCGATATATGGAAAATCGTAACAGCAAGCATTGGGAAGTAGTGAAGCACATTCTTAGGTACCTCAAAGGTACGATCGGCAGGTGTTTACGCTTTGGGAACAGTGATGCATCCATCGTGGGTTATGCGGATGTAGACTATGCGGGTTGTGTCGACAATAGGAGATCGACATCTGGCTATGTCTTCATATTTGCTGGAGCAGCAATATCTTGGAGGTCATGTCTTCAAGATTGTACGTCGTCTTCCACTACGGAAGCAGAGTACGTTGCATTGTCGTATGCAATTAAAGAGGCTTTATGGTTATCTCGCTTGGTCAAAAATCTTGGCATTGATGAGACTCCAGTGATATATTGTGATAAAGTGCTCTTGCATTGGCAAGGAATCTCGTGTTTCACTCCAAATCGAAACACATTGAAGTCAGGTATCATCTCGTGAGAGATTTCTTGGCCAAAAAGCTCATTGATTTGGTCAAGGTACACACTGACAACAACCCAGTAGAGGCTTTGAGGAAAGGCTTAGCTTTGGAGCGGTTTACACATTGCAATGAGTTGATGGGTATAGGTTGAAGCCACTAGATTGCTTCAGGGTTGTACATACCAGGTCACTTGGGGTGCGTTGGCCTTCAAGTGGGCTTGTTGGGATTCATGCCAACTGGCCGGACATCCCACTTACTACTAACCCATCTACTAACTTAACCATGTTCACTTATTCTTTAATACAGACAAATAAGGAGTTGCAACATGATAACATTGATGTGCGCTCCACCCAACAACAACTCTCTCTCTCTCTCTCTCTCTCTCTCTCTCTCTCTCTCTCTCTCTCTCGCACTCGCACTCGCACTCGCACACACTTCGCTCGGCGCCTTCACAATGTGCATACGTAGCACTCCGCGCATGCTCTTCTACTCTTTCATCTTCAATTTATATGCTTGGATGGTTATTGTGTACATACATTTATGTTGTATCAAATTCAAAGATATGCATGCTCAATTTTTCTATTGGCATGTATATTTGAGTGTTTTTGCAAGACATTATGCTTTTGACTATTGCCATAACATGCTCCCTAGTTGAGAAAGTAAATGTCTTGAGTTGCAAAGTAGAGATTTAACTAGATGCCAATCAAATATTTTAAACACAAAAGTAAGGATTGCATAGTACAAACATTGTAAGAACTGAAGAAAACACTTGAAAAGGTAATAATAGTTAGAAATTTCAAACGAGCAATGCTAGACTTATGGCTTGAGTTGTCAACATACAACATAGTCTAGTAACATGTACCGCTAGAATAAGTAGTATATCTATATATATGTCATTGGTCACATATATCATTCTCAAAAGTTATGTACCAAGAGTTCATGTTAACAATAAGTAAGATCCTTATCCATAACATTTTCCAAAGGTCTTTTAAATTAGACAATAAATTTGCAAGGGTGTTTTTCCTCTTGCAAAATCCATCCCTACATCATAGCGTTGCATAAATTGGTGAATCGACATTGCAGAGGCATGCTATATAACCAGTGGATCTACACTTTAAAGCTTCCCTTTTAAAATAAATCCCTATGTTGTTGCTTCAATCAGCAAATCAAGACTAGAAAAGTCTTGCAACAGTCACTCGTCATAAGTACGTTATAGCACGTGCGTTCAAGAGATATAAATACCTTTATACATATGTTAACTTTAAAGTATGGGTGTCTTTTAAAAACCCTCACCCCCTCTCATATAGACATAAAGGTTGTTGTTCTAGAGTATATATAGTCCTCTCTAATTAACCCTTGTAAGATGGTCCATGTTTTGAAAAGCCACTACCCTGAGAGCAAGGTGTGCTACCTAAATTAATAAGTCTACACATTAAAATAGTACACTGCCTAAATCGGTAAATTTGTGTGAAGATGTAACCAAGCAGCTAAAGAAGAGCTAAAGCTACAAGTTTATGTGGAGTGTTGAATGAATTTGTAATTCTCAATAAATTGGGTCATGTTGCACGGATTCAAACTTCTAGGAAAGGTCCCAAAAGCAAAAATTAACCAAGAAGAGTCACCCAATCAAGAAAAATCAAACCAAGGAGAGAGAGAGAGAGAGAGAGAGAGAGAGAGAGAGAGAGAGAGAGAGAGCTCGAAGTAATCAAATAAGCCCTTAAATAAAACGCAACCACCTAAGAAAGGTGAAAAAGATGATTCATAGAGAGGAAGTGATACCAAAATCCCACTCAAGAATTTTCTAAAGAAGAGAAGGTTTCTCAAAGATTAACCTTCTTGAGGGAGATTTGAAGAGCACAAAAGGCACTGACTTTGGCAATTTGTAGGATTCCTTTCCAAAAACTTTCAAGGCAGGTTGTAGAGCAACTCAAAACAAATATGAGATGGACAAGGCGAACCTTGGATTGCATGCAAGAGTTGCCCAATTACATGCTTGAATAGTCAATTGCAAGTGTGTGCATCAAAATCAAGTGTGTGTGCATTCTTATTGGGTGTGTGTATGCCTAATTTTAGGTGTGTGTGCACTATTTTGCCCTTGTTTGTGCACTTAAAAATCAATGTGTGCATGATGATTTTGCAAATGTGATGATTGATTTGTGTTATGGTCATGCCCAATAATAGATTTGTGGTTCAATTTGCAATTTCCACAAGATAACCCTTGTGTATGAGCACCTAAAAATTGGTAAAAATTGCCAATTATTAGTGTGTGTAAAAAGTGCTCAATGTGCATGATTAATTCATCTTTTGATTGCAATTTCGATGTGTGTAATGGTTTATTCCTGTGTTTTTTGGCTCAAAATAGGGATCTACACACTTCAAATGCGTCAATTTTTGACCTAATATTGCCGGTTGAATTGTTTAGTTTTGAATTTTATTGGCAAAATTAGTTGGAGAATAAATCGATGTGATATTTTAGTTTTGATTTGGCTGCACTAATCCCATATGTGTAGAGAGTTTTAAGAAAAAATTTCAGTAAATTTTGTAATTTTTGCCAATTTTTGAGTAATTTAATTAAAAATAATATTTTGTAAATTTCATCAGCTGTTTTGTGTGCATATTTAGGCATCATTTTGAGCGTATTTGCGCCTCCTTGGTCGAGTTTTGAACGTTTCAATATTTCCACGGGCTAGGTTATTGATTTTGTTATAATTAGTATTTTTTAGCAAAAATTGCTATTTTTGGTATGCTTGTGCATGTCAAAAGTGTTTGATTGTGATTGCCAATGATTTTCTAAGATTCGTAGATTTTTTTAATTTTTTAACAATAATTCGGATTTCTAAGTGATTTTTAGCGTTTTCAGCTAAATTTCGGGCTAATTTTGACATTTTTGGGCATTTAGAAATAAAAATTGAAAAATTAAGTTCGACGATCGCTAACGGTTAATCACAAGCTTGGTATACGCTCCGACAGGTTTTTGACGATCGTGCAAGCTCTGCGGTATACTGTTGGGCTTTGACACAAAAAACACATTGCGACGGCTTGTGTACGTGAGAAAACTCTCTTATTGTGATTAAAGGTTTTTTTTATTAAATGAAAAAAAATGTCCCTCCGTTAAACCATCTTGGGGCCGCCTACGATGCTCTCTCTCCTCCTTGGACTCTCACTCTCTCTCTCTCCCCCCTTGGTCAACGCTAAAGTCACCCTCTCTCATCCCCACCCCACTCTCTCTCTTCTTTCTATTTGTTGCCTTCAACGCCGAAGAGAGCCTTAGGTTGTGAAAAGTCAAACTCTCACTCTCTCTCTTCACTGTTATTCTCTCTCTCTCTCTCTCTCTCTCTCTCTCTCTCTCTTCTTGACTTGCAAGTTGCACACCAAAGAGCTTTCTTTCTCTCGCTTCGTTGGCAAGGCAGCCACACACATAGTACTCTCTCTCTCTCTCTCTCTCTCTCTCTCTCTCTCTCAAAAAAGCCTTATAAAAAAAAACCTATCTCTCTCTCTCTCTCTCTCTCTCTCTCTCTCTCTCTCTCTCTCTCTCAAGCCCCCCCCCCTCCCACACACACCCGCTCTCCTTCAGTGTGCACCCACCCCAAGTAGGTGACTCTCTCTTACTCTCTCTCTTCGTCTCATTCGCTGTCAAGCTGCCAACCCACCCTACCTCTCCGCGTTCGGTACTTGACGGGCAGCGTCAATCACGTTGTCTCTCTTCCCCTCTTGTTGAACACGCGTGCGCCCTTCGCGTTGTCCAAATAATTGCTGCAGGTTCGCCCACAATCATCGCCCTGCTGCACGCAGCCGCTGTCAACCTCCAAGTCGCCACCTTCGCTGACAAGCGTTAGTTTAGGTAGATTAATTTTTATTTTTTTATTTTTATTTAAATCAAACCCACAAAAAAATCATTAAAATAAAAGAAGAAAAAAGAAAACTCATTAAAAGAGGTATTCAAAAATTCTCAAAAAAGAATCACAAAAATCATGAAAAAAATAAAACATCACTCAAAAAAAATTTAAAAAGGAGAGAAAACCAATAAAAAATTAATTAAGTCTCCTCAATCTCAAAAAAATAAAAATTCTTTCAAAACATATTAAGTGCATAAGTGAAGGGTGAGTTTAGGAAATGAAAAGACAAATGATGAAGGTAAGAAGTCAAAAAACATGTGAAGCTGGAAAGTAAAAAGACCTTTTGTGTCCATATAAAGAGGTGTTTCTCTTTTCCTTTATTTTCACTTTAGCATTTTCTTCTCTTTGAAGTGTTCTCTCTCTCTCTCTCTCTCTCTCTCTCTCTCTCTCTCAATGTTGTATCCGTCCTTCCCAGCTAATAATGTTGCAAATCTATGTGCTTTTTCATTGCCCGTTGCTACATGTTGTAGCTAAAGCATCGTTTTTGTTGTTGTCAAGAGAATCCTTGAATTAAAAAGGCCTTTTAATTTTTTTAAGGCCACTATGAACACCTTTCAATTTTTGTGAAGCCATTAGGAATACCTTTTAACTTAAAAATATAAAAAATTTGTTTTAGAAATTATAAAAAATTCAATAAAAAATCATTCAAAAAAAAAAAAACTTCAAAGATTTTTTTTTAAAAATGCACCATTAAATCACAAAAAATTTAGAAAAAACATTAAAACTCTCCAAAAATCCATCAAAAATGAATTTTGTTTTAAAAAAATCATACCAAATCAAAAATTTAAAGAAAAATTATTTTAAAAATCAAAAATTTCACAAAAAATAGTTTTAAAAAGGGGGAGATATGTATTAAAATAGTTTAAAAAAGGAGGAGAGAGTCACACATCACAAAAGCAAAAGAGCCAAGCAGAAACGCTAGGAAAGAAAGCAAAAAAAATTATAAAAGTGAGAAAAAATCTCAAAGCGAGCCATGAGCCGCAAAAAAATCAGAATTTGTTGAAAACAACTAAAAACAAAACCGCAAAAATTTGAGAAATCAAATTTGTGTCAAAATCCGACTGACTAAAATACGTTCACATGAAAACTCAATCCGAAACTAAATTTTGAGTAAAATTTGGTCATTAGGGCATTGTTCACGCATCGAAATTGTGAATCGGGGTTGAGATTAGCAGAATTTGATTAAAAATGAAAAAAAATTGAGTGATAAGTCTCGCCAAAGTCTAGAATTTGACCTAGAATCAGGAAATAACCTTTGGGAACAGGGACATAATCATTTTGGCCAAGAATATCACTGTTCTAGCCCAGTTTTGGACAATGTTCCCACAGTTTAGTCAAAGAATCCACCAAACTAAAAGTGATTGTGCCGACCAAAAAAAGGCAAGTGCAAATAATTGCATTGCAAGTTGGACTTACAATTGGACGACCAGGGATGCAATTCACATTGATTGCAGATTAGGCTATTCATAACACAGAGTTTCATCGTTTCAAACGTTGCAGTCAAACTTGATACATTTGAGCTAGAGTTAGTCAACTCTTGTGAGTCTAGAAGTTGTCAACTGTAGAAATTGCTTTGGACAGTCTTGTCAAACCGAGCAAGAAAAATTTTGTTGAGCAACATTAGACCAAGCTAGCATGGATTCAAGTCAATCCAAGAGTTCAAGCAGATCAGAGCTAGCCAGTAGTGGTGGCAAAACAAACACAAGTACAACAGAGTAGATTTTACAGCTATATGGCTACAATGGAGACAAAGTTTTATATGTAGATTCGGAAGGCCGTAGGTACCTCATGCGTGCAAAAGCAACACATGAGCCACTGCGCATCATAGTACAACTGAACAATCATAACACAAATCCATTAGTAGATACCAGAGCTCGAATGAATGCAGTCAATTATTCCACTTTAAAAAAAAGCTACGAATTAGTCTTTAGCATTGGGAATATCTGCTATCAAAGGATGCAACAAAAGCCCAACACCGGCATTGGAAGTTGTCAACTTGAATGTAATAGTAAATGGATTTTCATGCCCTCATCAATTTATATGCATACTAGATGAACATATGAATGAAATGATGATTCTTGGAATCTCATGGATGTGGACATACAAGGCAGTACCAGATTGGGATACCAATCAACTAAAACTATCACTTAAAGGAGGACAACTCTTAGTTCCAATTGCACCGAGATAAGAGAAATGGCTAAGAGGTCGCCCACAAAAGAAACCAATCTACGTCAATCTCTAAACAAGCAAATGCTACAAGCAACATGCAAGGATTCAAACAAATTTGGGTACCAAAAGCACAACTCAAGGACAGTCCGTCTCAAATTTGTGTGTCCAAAAACTCATCTACCATACTGAACAAAGTTTCACATCTAACAACTCAGAGAAAAACATCTTTTAGAAGAGAAACTAGCACTAGATGGGTTTGGAAACCAAACAAGCATTTATCTTCTCCACAAAATGTAAAGCTAATGAATCGATGGAAAGTTAAATCTCGAAAAACTCTACCACAACAGTTCATCAACGCAAAACCAAAATAGAGTTAAATATTAGCAACAGTAATTATTGATTCCTACAGCTCAGGAAATCAATGTGCCAAAGCATCTCGATGGTACAATCAGACAAAGAGCACATAAATTACAAAATCTACTATTTAGAAAACATCAACAAGAAACCTCAACAACGGTAACCCTTAACTACTCAAGACCCCACTCTTGCACTGCATACTAGTTTGAATTGCATTGACATTGAAAGCATAATAGAGCCAACCACGGCTATGCATAGACACGATTATTCAACCCATGCACACAGTCGTCCCGGAGTACTTCATCTAGGCGGGGTGGAAGGAAACTTCATTAATTAAGGGCAACGTTTGAAGAGGGAGGAAAAAGTTGGATGTTAACGTGATTTTTTGCAAAATTACCTAATAATGCCCTTAGAAATCATCAACGAGGGAATTTCAACTGATAACATCTCCTTGGTGAGTGTAAATAGTGTATATAGTATAAGAAATTACGTCAAAAAATAGCCTTTTTGTTTAATTTCATCAATTTTTCTTGATATTGGAGCTTAAAAATAGAGAAATCCACCAGAAAGTAATAAAATAGTGTTTTTGAATGGATTTTCTTAGTTGTCAATCTTTTAATTTGCTTTTCAAACGATTTTATTATTATTATTATATTTTTTTAATAAACAGGTCAAAAGTTAATAATAAATAGCAAATGAGCTCAAATGGAGGAATTGAAAATATGATGATGATCGAGAGGACAAGACAACATGCACAAATTTTTTTGATCAAAATGACAAATGTAAGCGGGAGGCCTAAATTAGGCCGCTAGGGCCTGTTTTTGCGAACTCTTTGCAAAACGAGCTAACTGAATCCGATTGAGGAATTTTTTGAGTTTAACGTAGATTTCACGACCTATTAGGACTAACAAGGAAATATGGGAAAAAGTAGTTTGGGAAGTCCGAGTATAGATATCTTATGTAGCCCAAAATCACCTCATTTCCACTAGTCCCTCTTGGAGAAGAGAGCTCTCTACCTTCTTTGCGTGCGATTCTCGGAGTTCAGAGTCACCCTTTTTCAGCGCCGTTTCACACAATACATAAGGAGTAAGTTCTAAACTCATCAAACAACATTTCTATGCAGTCGAGTAGCAGGTCTAGGGCCAGGATAAAACCCTAGAATCCCAGCTGTGTACGGATTCCTAGAACACAGAAACGGCCATAGCGGCCTATCAACTCAACCGAATTGGACAAGACTTGAAATGTGGCATGTCCCTAGATAGTAGACACTTCTATATCATTAGATGATCATCTGGCAGGGGTCGAGGGGGTCCCCAAGTAAATGATCTAGGTTTTTGTCACATGCCATAATTGAATTCTAACTCCACAAGCAGCTTATGGACAAGGTCTATACACAATGTACCTAGATGATTTCAAGAAAAGAGTCAAGGAAAGCAATCTAACAGCAAGAAATAGCTCGAAGACTACAAAGCGTCAATTTTGACATACGGAGTCAAACTGATTCTGAATGAGTCCAAATTGGATGAGCAGCATCAGGACTATGTAGCGGACAAGTCCATGGCTTCAACAGTGACCAAACAACTCTATACACCAAGTGGTAACAAAAACCGGTGATTTAGAGTCGACAAGAGCACAAAGTGATGCCAACATGACCAAATCTTACCAAACTCATTTTAGGACTTATTTGAGATGTAATGAAGATGTGTAGGTCATAAAATTGTCTTTTCAAGCATAAAATTCAACTGCTATAAATATTTGTGATTATTTACTTTTCTACACAAATTGGCTTGAAAATCATCATCATGTTTCACCTATCACTTGTACACATCTACCTCATGTCACATGTCACATATGAGCCCAAAAGATCAAGTAAATCTCAGAATTTGTTAAAAAAAAATTGCATCAAGCACTCTTCAGTCCAAATTTTGAGTTATTTGTCACATTTTTTATCCAAAACCACCCATATCTTACATAGAGGGTCTATAGCATGTCTAGAACCAATTTGCGTGAAAAAATGTTCAATTTGATGAAAATGTTAATTATCACGATTATTTACATTTTTGCCAGAATAAACCCAAATTTCATCTTTGACCTTATGGTGTCGTATTCTTCTCTCTCTATCTCTCAGTCTCAGTACCTTCATTCACAGTGTTCATCACTTTGTTTGTGTCCATTACACTCTCTCACTAAAGGAATGGAAGGCTCTCCCTTCCGTAAGTAAAAGGAATCCTTGAGCACAGTTCGGAGCACTCATCTTGAGCAAAGTTCAACATTCACTTCTACTCCACCTTACATTGGTATCAGAGCTTTGATAGTGTTCTGTATCACTCAAGGAAAGAACCACAAGTACCACATAATTTTTTTTGCTTGTTTAGGTTGCACGTAACCCAAGTCCTTTTGGGCGTGTCAATTCATAATCGTGTTTTTGAAGAGTGTCAGGAATCCCAAGAAAGAAAGGCTTGTCCAGCCTCCCCTTGTTTCTCTTTTCACTCATTGAGAGCGGACCGTGTACTTAGCGGCCGGCCAATCGACGTGAGTTGGGAAAAAGCAACCTTGGTGTGAGCGCAAGGCCGCCAAGGGGTGCGCCCGCGGAAATGAGCAGAACTCGGGTGAAGAGAAGATCCTTCTCTAACACAAATTGCAAGCTAAAGAAGAACCTCAAGACCCTCAAGAACCTCAAGAACCAAGACCCACAAGAACCCAAGTTTCTCGTGAACTTAAGAACCCAAGACTTCAGTGGATGGTCATCACTCGAAGCGGAACGGATACTTCGCGTGGAGGTAGTTTGAAGACTAAATCTGGCACCATTTCTAACCTGTACACTCAAATGAGCTCACACTTCACTCAAAGTATCTAAATCACATGTTCTTCAAGCCTGTGAAGTCAAAAGTGCAAAATTATAGAAAATTTTTCCTGTTGTAAATAATTGCGATTATTTACTTTGCTTGCAATTTTTGCCTGGATTGAATGGTTTTAATCTTTACATGCTTTTATGCATCTATGCATGCTCCAAAATTGGTTTGAAGTAAAACGAACATCATTTGCCAGCAATTCAGACACATGGCATGTCAGAGCGAGATTTGTGGAATTTTCTAACTTCAAAATTGTATTCTCTTAATAGGTGCAATGCAAGCTGCTGAGAAAGAAAAGAAGAGAACGACTCAAAAGAAAAGCTGCAAGAATTGCCACCATATCAGCTGGAGCCGAGTTCTATGAAAACCTGTCAAAAGAAGAGCTTGAGGAGAATAACACCAGAGTCTTCATCGGAAGATTCAAAAGTGAAGATGGAAATTAGGTAGAGTTGCAAATGCTACCTAAAGAAGTTTATGATGTAGCAGCTAAGCCAACAACAAAAGAAGCCAACAGGAGGTTAGGACTTCGAGAATTTTATGATCAAAAACCATGTGGAGTAGACTTCCAAAGAGATTATGAACTACTGTCAACAATAAAAAAGGATGGATTTTTCTCAGATCATAGATCGGCAAGGACAGAAGGTTGAAGTAGTCATTAACAAAGACATAGTGGTTGAAGCACTAAAGCTACCCACTGAAGGTATGACAATGAGAGCCAGAGATAGGAATACAACTGGTACATTCACAAAGCGTACAGCTGTGCCGCCACCTTCTCCGACCTTATGATAAAGCAAGTAGAGGATCCAGTCCGCCTTAGCACTTCCACTTCCTTGCCAAGAAACCACTAAGATATGTTACCCCAAATCATGTTGTCGCAACCTCCTTCACAGGATTTGAAGTCAACAACAAGACAATCAATAGATCATGCTCGGTATGTACAACACTCAAGAGCACAAAGAAGGAAGGAAGAGTAACATACTTGGGAGCTCTTGAAGTTTTGACCCGAATTGCATACCATGCTATTTAGATGGCTGATAACTTGCCACCAACCCCAGATCAGAACACATAGATAATCACAGCTCAACCCTCTACACGAGCCACTAGATCAGAGAAGAAAGGGATTTATAAATCAGATGAAGAGTCAGTGGAAAGCTCACCTGAAGTCCATGGCAGTGAAGAAAGTTAAAAAAATGAGAAAAAAAAGGGCACGAAGAGAAGAGATGAAAAGAAAGGCAGTGGCCGCCCATCAGGAAGAACCTGAACAGAAAAAGGCAAGGTTCAAAAGAGAAAAAGAAGCTTACGAACGAAGTCGACAAGTTGCAGGACAGAATCCAGATTTATGGAGTCCCAGGGAACTAAGAGTTCTAGAACCAAAAACCGTGAGAAGAAGATCCGAAGGACCTCGTAGAAAGGATGTATGCGGAAGCCAAAGCCCTGAAGATACAAGAGGCTTTAGAAAGCCAGAGAAGAATCGACTGCTCAACAACCACAACAAGCAAAAGTTGGTGAACCAATTGAAACACAACAGGAACATGGAGAGATGTCTCCAAGACCACCCTCACCGAATACCAAACAAGAAGATCAACTTTTTCCTAGTCCAAGCCCTTCACCAACTAACCAATCAGATGAAGGCGGGAATACAAAAGGAGATGAGAAAAAAGAGGAAGAAGCCAATCAAGAACAACCTAAGGAAACAACCAAAGATGAGGATGGACCTTCTAAAGAGCCTGAAGCAGAATCCGAAGAATGGGAAACAACGGATGAAGTTATCATCCAAGTTAATGAATATGCAAAGCAGATGCAGTTGACGATGGAGAAAATTTGAACTACAGCTCTTAGATGCAGTGTTAAAGCTCGAGAACTTGAACAAGTGACTGATGCTCTCTGAGCTAGCGAGCTTGAAGATGGGATGCATATCATTGAAAATCTTCAAGGCCAAATCAAAGAGCTCAAGAACAAAGCAGAACAACACCAAAGCGTCAAGGAAAAGCAACAAAAGGAAATGGAAGAATTAGGGAAGCTCTTCACAAAGTTATCATACGCCTGTAAAAGCAAGGACCAACAGTTGACTGAAGTAAAAAATGAACTTATAAGCACTACTCAATCAGTACAAAAGCTCTAGGTACAGTTAAATATAGCAAATGCCTCCTTACTATACTCAGAACATAGAATCAATGACCAAGCGGCATTTCTAAAGCAAATCGGGAAAAACCCAACAGTAGCTTCACTCAAGGGGACTGATAAAGTTTACAAGACTTTAGAAAAGAGGAACAAAGACTTGGAACTTGAGTTGAAGCTGTAACAAGCACAAAGAAGGTACCTCGCCCTAATGCGTATACAAAGAGAAGAGCAGTCGCTTAAAGAGATAGAGGAATTAAAGAAAGCCAATCAATTGTTGAGAGAAGGGAATGTGGAAACTCGGGAGGAGGCATGTACATCAGAACAACTAAATCTAGAGATACCATCAATCTCCTTTGCAGAAATGGAAACACAACCAATTGAAGAGCAGACAGAAAGTTTTAAATTCTAGGTACCAATCATAGACGAGGAACAAGTGCCAATGGTCCATATCTCTAAAGCTAAAGAAGATGCACTTAAAGAGAAGATTGTTCAAGAAGTGGATGCTGAATGGAAAGCGGCTATGGATTCGGAGTTGAGGGTTCTTCACTCAGTCAATGTAACTCAGATCACTCTCAATGAAATCAATCTTTAGTGGCATCAACAGTCACTGCCTTATCCTTTGATAAAGGTGGAGCTATTGCAAGTAAAAGAAAGACTTTACAAGGATATGCAAGAAGAGGGTCAGATGCTCTTCACTCCACATGGAGAAAAATTGGCTTAACAAAAACTCAAGGTATCTCATCTTGTTTACAAGGGGACCGTTATCAATCTAGAAAGACCCAACATTTTGTCACGTACCAAGGGTAAGGACATGGCAAGCACATGAAGCACTAAAAAAGAAAACGTCGACTTGGCTTAACTACCCAAAACTTCCAGCTCCAGAGCAAGGACCGACAACTTAGGAATACATGGTGAAAACCCTAACGGGCGCCATAAACTTCTTCAAGAGCCTCCATGACCTCTCGTGTGCGATGCTTTTTAAAATTTGCAGAATGCTGCTCACATGTATCCAAGTTTTTCATGAGCCTGAACAAGCAAGAGCCCCATGGATATCCTTTTTAGAAGGTAACCAAGGCTTATTCTATGATTTGAGTGGGCAACCTTCAGAAGAAGTCCTTTATGGCTTCTATGCCAGATGCATGTTCTTGCCATGAAGCAAAATGTTAGAAACTTTTTACACCGGGTTCTTCACATGGTATACAAAGATTTCGGACCAATGATAGCATTTGAAGAAACTTTTTACACCGGGTTCTTCACATGGTATACAAAGATTTTCGGACCAATGATAGCACCCTGATAGCAAGTTTTGTTGGGTATTCAGCCATAGAACTCAAAAATAAAGTTATTATTAAATTTATGTAAGTCCTCGAGAAAGAACAACGCATTGGATATCAAAAAACGCTTCAAGCACTTATAGACCGCCTCGCCAAACGTCAACCCGAAGACTATTTCAGTCCATGAAACAATGTCAAGGGACGACACAATCGAGGAGGGGGGGAATGTTAGTAGCAAGCTAACCCATGTAACATTTTTCGGGAGCTTTATTGTAAAAACACTTATTCTTTTGATAAATCGGGAATATTGTAACTCCTATCGAACGAGTGAATATTGTAGTCCATGAGCCAGAGCTATAAGCTTCTAGAATGTATCAATTTATCCTTAGTTAGAGCTCCTAGATGATTAGTTTTTGACCAAAGAAACCTTGGCTAAGGTATAAAAGCCAATTTTGTAAAGTTATTATTAAGTTTTTGGATAAGAAATACACAACGTGATCTCACGACGCTCACTTCTCTCCTTCTCATGCTTCTATCTCCCTTGTCGGTTGTCACATTGTAGTGCAATTTGTTGCGTTGCAACAATAAGTAAGAGCTCTATGCATTGACGTAAACATATCGTGATAAATCGTAGCTTTTAACATCACTGATTTCATCATAAATAAGAATTTAAGCTAGGAAATCACAAAATAAGCATAGGTGGGGTATTGGGGCATCATTGCTAAGCATTTAGATGCATTCGGGGTCAGAAACAATCAAGTCAAAATCTCACTGCTGTTAATAATCACACTTTTTACACTTCATCAAAAGTGAGATTTGAGACCATAAGCACGTGTGCTTAGGTCTTATATACTTGTCTTAGAAGTTTCATAGCATTCGGATGTCGTTTGATGCTGTAGCAATCATGGTTTGCTTGTCGATTAGCGACTAGCTTTTGATAACTTAGGTCATTTGAGTGTAGCTTGTGTTAGATGCGAGTTGTCTGTTGTTTTCCAAGAGACTGACACCCTCTTGTAGTCTCCATGTGCTAGTCGAGTCAGCTTTGTCCCATGGATTGAAAATTACGTTCATGGTTCTCGCTATGTCTGCAATAAGGTAAGAGTGAGGTTAGGAAACCTATCCACAGAGGCGGGCTATAGCCACAGGGGAGGCCACATGAAAAGGGGGTCAATGGGTAGGTGGAGGGAGACCATTTCAAAGGGTAGTCCAAAGGACCTAAACCATGGTGTGGAAGCCAGGCAGGTGGCGTGAAGGGGGGGGGCCTGACAGCAACACGAATAGGGTGGGGGGGACTGGGAGTAGCACGAGCGCAAAAGGGGGGAGCTCGGAGCTCGGAGCTCAGAGAGAGAGAGAGAGAGAGAGAGAGAGAGAGAGAGAGAGAGAGAGAGAGAGAGAGTATGGAAAATACTCTGTATGACCATCCATACACACTTTGTAAGTCCATGAGAGCTAGCAATGCACGTACTTTGGAAACTTTGACCCCCACATATAGCATTTCATGGCATGTGGTGTTAGTCTTCTCCTCTCATGCAATCCTTTGAGCTTTCATTGCTAATTAATCATTATGTTCGTTGTGGAAGCACATCGCCAACACTACTAGTAGCTCTTCAAATTATTGAGGCAAATAGAGTGGCGCTTTTTGGAAAATTTTCCAACATCGATACCACCATCAATATTTGTGTCGATATGCGTGTCTCAAAGATCGATTGTGATATCAGTGTTTGAACCCATGGGTCAAAGTTCAAGGCACATGTGACTAGCAAGAAACCAATCAGACGTATCTAAAACACTATGGATGAGTGCACCAATCCATTGTTGTTGGTCAGACTATGGACATGATGTGTTTCAAAGTTCATTGTCTCGGAATGTTTTGAACGTGATGTGTTCACAGTTCACGAATGGAGATTCTTGGACGTAGTGTGGTTTACACTTCAATTTTCTACAAGGCAATCGATGCTCAAGACGACATTCTTCTAAGGTAAAAGTTAGAGGTAGCAAATCCGAGGTGTATCCAACATGACTGGTGTTGCTAGGATGTCCATGGTAGCTTCTTCATCGACTTGGTCTCACCATGTATACCAATTTACTGTGATATCAACATCCTCTGAGGGAAATTTTTTTCAAACTAATGAGCTCACGACAAGAAACAGGCTCATCTTCTCCATATTTGTTGCATGTAAGCTTTGCCTCTGTTCATACACCATCACTCTCTCTCTCTCTCTCTCACACACACACACACACACACACACACACACACACACACACACAATTCCTTTTACATTGGGCGCCTGGCTAATGGGTACCATGTCTACTATGATCGACGCCCGTGTGTGACACAAGCCTTAGTCTCTCTCTCAATTCAAAACTCATTAGAAAGATCTTCAAGGTCTCTTGAGATTGTTCTTACAACCTTAAAAGTTATTTCTCTTTATTTTAGCAGGAGAAAAATAACATAGAGGCGTGGATCCCATTTTCCACCAAGAGATTGATCGAAAAAAGACGCTCAATGTCACAAATTGCTAACGTGCCCCCCGAGCTTAACCCTAGCCAATCTGCAAATCCCAACCAAGGGGCCTAAAACACAAAGAGAAGCAGAAGAAGAAGAAAAAGACCAACTTCCAGATCCTAGTCGAGTGGCCCATGTATTATGTATTAGGTGGGAGCCTCTCACTGGTCGTTCGCTTTGTCCATAGAGAATGGGCGGACATTTGTGAAGCCGCCCTAAGATGCGTTGGACTGAGAAAACCGGGCACCATCCCCTCACCCAACCCAAAAAGTGTCCGTCATCCAGGCGAGCTGTAGTCGAGAAGTCCTTTTCCTCCCTCTGTTAATACTCCGCTTCCTCCGCGCATCAAGATTTGCAGCTCCAGTCGGGTAAGCTCTTAAGCTTTTGCTAGCATCAGTGGAAAAGAGAAGACGTTTGCAGGAAACGTTAGCGAGAGAGGAGCAAAGAGCAGCGATAGAGCAAGAAAGGGCAGCGGAAATACGTGCGCTACTCAAACTTGGAGTTGGAAGATTCTGTTATCAGGAATCTGGTTCACTCTAGGAAGGCGCTCACAAATTTGTCCAGTACCGCTCGCAACTCCAGTCAGGTAAGCTCTTAAGCTCTTGCTAGCATCAATCTGGTTCACTCTGGGAATGCGCTCACAGATCTGCTCCAGTACCGCCTTGACCAGTTGGTTTCAGAGTTTAATATGAAAGCGCAACATGCCACCGAATTTGTGAAGGATTGTATTGCTAAAAAACCTCGCCTTGATGGGGAAAAGCCTTATGTCACTGCTTCAAGACGCCAGGAACTGCGCAACCAGCTTGTTAAGCATTGCCGCACAATGAAAAGTGATACTTACTACATTGCGCCCTTGTACAATCATCTGGTGTAGGCAAGTCAAGAGCATTGATAGAATTGAGTAAGCTGGGTGTGTATGTTTGCTATTGCAGCCTGGCGAGTCACTCGACAACAGCCTTCCCCGCGAGGACAATTAGCAAGCTTATCTGCGAGACCAACAGTTGGTCTCCTCACGGACAGTTGGTCTCGCAGATAAGCTTGCTAACACATTCACAGAACATGGTATGGCGTTTTACTTGAAGGCGTGGCTCAGCATACTGGCTGTTTACATTAGTATCACACCTCCAGAGGATTGAAAGCAATATTAGCTTCCTGATGAGCATGGTTCTCCCAAAGATGACCTTGCTGAGAAGATACTGGAGGAGTGGATGAAATCTGACCGTGATGACACGTACATAGGCAAAAATCTAGACGTGTGGAGCATTGGCACACAATGCTCACCTGGCGAGAAGGAGGCGTGTATTCACACCCCTTGTAGTGTCATCTTTGCCTTTGATGAAGCAAGAGAGCTGCAAATAAAAGAACCAAATTCAAAATCGATGGCCTTATCCCCATTCTATCAAGTCAAGAGGGCCCTTAGGATGTTTTTTGGACCATCAGACCTTCAGTGCAGTTATGCTAGACACCTTTGCTAAAGTTACCAATCTGTTACCCAGCAAGCACAACGTGGACAGTGAGAGGGCCAGATCGATGGGTTTCAAACTGGCACCTCCAATCTACTTCCTTCCAAATATGTCTCTTTTCAAGGAAACTGCAAGTTATGGAGTTCCTTACTGCTTCCAACCCTAGCATTGGTTGAAGCAAGGTAGGCCAATGTGGTCTGCAAGGCTGGAAATGCGGGATAAGCCATCCTTTGTTCGGCGTTTTGCTTTGTAAAAGTTGGTTTGAACCATCGCCGGGCTATTTGACGAGAAGGGTCTGGATGTGGACGTGTACCGTGGGGTCATGACTGAAAGCCAAGCCATGGCACTTTTGTCTGCTTCAGCAGGGCTCACAATATGTGCTTGATCTGAGCTTGCAGAAGCCATGGACCTTTCCTCAGACACGCGCAGAATTAAGTTCATGTGTGAAGCTGATTTGACCAGAAGGGTCTGGAATCCTTGGCTTTCAGTCATGACCCCACGGTGCTCATCCACATCCAGACTCTGGCTGTGGATGTGCACCGTGGGGTCATGACTGAAAGCCAAGCCATGGCACTTTTGTCTGCTTCAGCAGGGCTCTCAATATGTGTTCGATCTGAGCGTGCAAAAGCCATGTCATCTTCACACCACATGAACTTGATTCTGTGCGTTTCTGAGGATAGCATGATTTCTATTGGTTTGCAGCTGGGCCAATTCTTGCTGTAGCTGCAGCCTCTGCTTTGCGGGATGATGTGGTCCAGGAAGGGGCACTAAAGCGCTTGTTTGCTGCATGCATGGCAGGCTATGTGACTCTTGGACCACAAGAAGAGTTTGTCGCAAAGTCATTCTAGTGGCTGCAACGTGGGACAAGAAAAGTGAATGGCAGCTACGGCAAATTCCCGTGGAAAAGTATTTGTAAATGGCATAGTTACTGGGGAATGCCCCCCTGTGGGTTGGAACGTCGGAACGACTTTTCGGAGGGTTTTCATGGCCCGGAACGGCTAGACGTTTCGGACAGGCATTTGGTACCGGCCCGGAACGGTAGATTTTCAGATCTATGTGCTTTATCTTGTGAGACTCCCCCTTATTAAAATGCCCTTCCTCCTCCCACCCCTTACCTTCACAGTGCACACAAGCTTTCAAGTGCCAAAGCTCAAGCTCTACCCTCTTGACTCTCAAGCTCTAGCCTCGCTAGTCTAGACTCTAGATTCTAGAGTCGACAAGGCTCTCTCCCTCCCCCCCTCTCTCTCAAGCTCTCTCGAGTCTCTCTCCGCGTCCCTCCCCCTCTCAAGCTCTCAAGTCTATATGACACACGTTGGCCATAGTAAGGTTGAATGGTCTTCAAATCAAGTTTTTTGTGAGTATTAGAGCCAAAGGACTTTGACACTACTATTATTCAATCCCACAGAGCTTAAAATTGCATTATTTGGGTGTTTTTATGCCTCGCGTTTCGCGCCGCTCCCGTTCCGGACCCCTCGCCGTTCCCTGTTCCGCGGGGGGCCCCGTTGCCGTCCCCGTTCTGCGTTCGGGGTAACTATGGTAAATGAAAATGCTGATCAAATCACTTTTGACGAGCTTAAGGCTAAATGCCCGGAGGGGGGGAGCGTTTTCTTCAATTCATTTGTGCTAGTGCGTAAACCTCCAACCACTGATACATTGCATAGGGCTTTCGTATCAGGTTATGCTCTCATGTATAGGGTAGAGAACAACTTGCCAGGTATAGACATGATCTTTCGAGTGTGGACTTCAAAAGACATGACCTGCATAGCTATCTCAGTAAAGAACTTGAATCAGCCTGGCTGGCTAGAAGAAGTTTCTACTAGTAAAGTAAGGTCGGATTTTACAAATGTAAGGATAGAACCAGGCCTTATCGACATCACTATTGTTATGTCCTTGCGTGAGCGAGTCAAGGATCCTAGGGATGGGTCTGCATGGCTTCTTTGGACATCAACTGAAGGGCATGTAGCGACAGATATGGACCCTCACATCAACCTTACTTGTTATGGCATTTACCGCAACTACTGAGAACATGAAGCTCCTGAAGGAAGTGCTTATTACTGTGCTTGATGAACTTTTTGGTGCAACTGACATCGAGAAAGAATGGATAAAGGGATTGCTTCCAGAACAATATTTATAACCGAGTCTTACCATAGCCCGAGCGAGATTTCTGGAGCGAACTAAAATCCGAGCAAATATCAAAGCTTACTTGCATTTCATTCCATGTCTTGAACATGTATTTGAGTCGATCTTTGTCTCTAGCCCCTTGCACAAACATGAAGGAACATAGAAAACTCCTTGCTTCCATATTATTTTTAAAAAGATTTACACACTGATCAAATGATTTGTGGCATGTATGATTCATGGTTGGTTGTGGGTCCTATTTTTGGTTGCTAATTGAGAACTATTTCCTTTTCGCTCCACCTCTGAAGCGTGAAGTGGGAGGGAAACCATAAAAATGATAAACATGGCGTAGTCTACATGCTCTCTTTTTGGTTAAAAATAGTATTTTTTTAAAAATCTAAAAAATCATATGTTCATGTTCTCTTTGTTTCTCACACCAAATAAACTAAAATTGCTTTGCTGCCATTTGCAAATCAATAACCTTGTGAATTGTCTCTTAGCTTTCATACATGAGGGCCACAAATGGCCAGTGCAATGAAGCGTTTGAAGAAAACTGTGGTCTAGTGTATCTTTACTCGCTAAAATTGCAAAATTTTGAGTACATTCCGAGCTTGTCTTCAAGAAAACTAGTAAAATATTAATTTTTTTAGTATAAATACCAGCAAATGCTTCAAATTTGACCTATGAGCCAAAAGAATTATTAAGTGTGCCCACCGTGTGTCTTTATTTTCTTTTGTTAGAAAAAATGTTCTTGGGAAGCCCTGGTGTGGTGTATTACCCATAACAAAGATACAATCTCCCAGTAGACCCCTATATTGGTGCAGGGTCCTGGTGGGCAGTGCGACGTTTAGGGAGCAGATGCCGACATCTTGTGTAGAGAGATAATTTATCCCCATGAGAACCCCTAAACACTAGGTGCAGTACTCTGGCAAGATGCAAGGGTACGTGATTGAAAATCTCTTGTTTCACGCTTGACAAGAACAAGCTCCTCCAAGTTGGCCTTCACCATGCATGATGGCACCGATCACAATAGTGTTGCCTCCCCTCCATCACCATTTTATTGAATTGCTTTGAGAAGTTTTCTTTTCTTATATGTACATTTGGAAGCTAAGAGCCAAGAAGCGGTTTGGTTGGTCTGCTTATGAGAATTACCATTGCAATCTTGTGCGTGAGTTCAAATCCCTCTAATGAGCAAATGACTCCTTGGCCCCATGAGCTTGTCACTGCCAGTGAATTCATGAACAAAGCTAAATACACATCAATAAAACCAACATGGGCAATGCGGAACCAACTCAACTCAAATCGAAAAGTCGATCACTAGTGGAAGGGTGCAAAAAAACTAAAAACATATAGGATGTAACAAATCAGGAGGAGCCATGCTTTATCCTGTAATCATGAAGGTGGTACAAGGCGCAATATAGGATGTAACAAATCAGCCTCTGACCGAATTGGCACCTGTCTCCCCAAGGGAAATTATAAATCAAGCATTGAGCAAGCAAACAAAAGAGTCCCATGATCGACAGGCCGCACTCTTTAATAAGGTGAATGGTGACGTTAACCCTTTATGCTTATTTCCGAGCAGTAGCAGTCTTTACGGCAATCTGGCGGGCTCGCAAAGCAATTAAGGGATGTTGTGTAACATACTTAAGTATAGTTGTCCGGGCTTAGGAGAGCTCATCGCAGTAGATCTACCTACCTATATTCTCTAGCTAGCTATGCATATAATCCAATGTCCACACTCATATCTTTTACCTCACATCATTACCAATATGATCTCGCAGCAGCTAGCAATGGGATCATCAGCCTCCATGAATCCTGCAACGTCTGCTCTTTATGGCAAGAAGCCTCATGCACATGAGGACTACGTCTCCCAAGCCTTTGAGTAGCTGCTCACGACTCCAAAGTTGAGATGCGCCGCTGCAGCACCTTGCGCTGCAGCATGAGGAAGCATTAACTGATCTTCATGAGCCTCATCAATATGCAGAAGGTAAATTAGCAGCTGCCACCGCTGGCCGCCAGCTTGGATCAGAGACGGTAGCTACAACTAGCCAAGCTGCCAAAATTGGTGAGAGAGTACCCCATGCCTGACGCACGCAAGACCCACGAGATGGCAGTGGTAGGCGAAAATCTGTTGGTGGTGACGCAGCAATCCAATAGCACGATAACCAAAGTCCAGCTGGACCCTTCCATTGGCCGCCCCTGGTGGGCGATTTCTGGCACAGCCTCCATGGTCTGGCCGCCTCACTCTTCTATCATAGCCTTCAGTTCAAGTCGCTGCTCATCCGCATCAACCCAGGCTCGGACCTGCTCACACAGCCCAGCAAGATCTCATAAGCAAGATCTGGCGCCTTCAGCATGCAAGATCTGGCCGCCCCTGGTGGGCGACTTCTGGCACGGCCTCCATGGTCTGGCCGCCTCACTCTTCTATCATAGCCTTCAGTTCAAGTCGCTGCTCATCCGCATCAACCCAGGCTCGGACCTGCTCACACAGCCCAGCAAGATCTCAAAAGCAAGATCTGGCGCCTTCAACACGCAAGATCTTCCCGCTCTTCCTCTGACTGGCCAGCACTTCAACTATTTCCCGTCCCTTTTATCTCGCTAGCCTATCGCTTTTATCTCGCTAGCCTCTCAGTCGAGTCGACTCTGCTCTTATGAAACCTGCCGAAACCAGTCTGTGCCGGCGCGGCATGGTTCCAACAGGTTTTTGTTTTGTTTTTTTTAAATCCTCTACGTTGCGCAGCTGCGGCAAGGCACGTCTCAAGCTCCATTTCAATGGCCAGTCAAGTATGGCACTGCTACCTGTTGCTGATTAAATATTTCCCCTAATGACCTGCTAATCAATGGCCGTGGACCTCTACAACCAGTTTCTCATGTCGATGGTAGCCAGCTCCCCCGCCCTCCTCGACTGCGCCAGCATGGACATCAATAGTACCTACTTGCGGGGCCGCACCATGGCCTGCTTCTAGAGCCTCTGCCTCTATTGCCTCAGCCTCAGCTTGTACAGCAGGGTCGACAGATCATCATGACAAGAAGCTTTTCTATCAAGTTCTTAGACCCGATTCGGGCTCGGTTGAGATGATGAGCAGGGCATCTGCCCTCACATTCTTCAAGGCACTCACGGTTCCCATTCCCTGCAACCGCTGCTTCAACACCGACACCCGATTTTGATACTTCAACAACTGCTCCTCCTTGACCACCCTCCAGCCGCGCTATCCCTGCAATAACACAGCTTGTCCCATCAAGGAGTTCACTTGGAATGGCAATGGCAAACCTCAGGGGCCATACAGTCCCAGATCAAATGGAGATCGTACAAATACTGGCCCGGTACGTCGTAAAGCTGGCATTGACGTCGTCGACATGTCGGCCAACGTGGTTGCGAAATCGGCTGCATCGGCCGCCGCACCAGAATGCAAGAAGAGGAGATTATTGCATCATAATTCATGTGTCATGAGCAACAACTTAAGTACATTCACCTTGTGAAACCTGCTGAAACCAGTCCGCGCCGGCGCGGAATGGTTCCAGCAGGTTTTTGTTTTTCTTTTTAAAATCATCTATGTTGCGTAGCTGCGGCAAGGCAGCTCTCGAGCTCCATTTTATTGGCCAGTCGAGTACGGCATGCTGGTTGGAGTTTTGGGTTCATTGGGCTTTGATCAAGTTGCGTTTGACTTTCGAGGAAAGAAGGCCCGAAGGGCAACAAGGGCCACGTGCCCGAACTCTCAAGCGTTGGGAGCCAACCTCGAGGTCCATGCAAGGGTAACGATTGGACGAGGATGGATTGGGAGAAGATATGCATGGGTTTTTTATTTATACTATACGCACAGGAAAGCCAGGCCTTTACTAAGCGGAGGCATAATTTTCTTGAACATTGGCGCCACCGCCACCTTGAAGACCAAAGTAATACTTTTTATTAAAAAAAGCCACCCTACCCTCATGACCCTTCCCCTCCCCAGTCTGTTTGTTGCAACCAGTCCGCGCTGCCGCAGATTGGTTGCAGCAACAGACCACCAGGGAGGGGAAGGGTCATGAGGGTAGGGAGAAGAGTAGGGAGGGGTAGGGTCATGCGGGTCATTTTAAAACAAAATGGTTGCAAGAAGGCTAGGGAGGTGTAGGGTCATACGGGCAGGGAGAAGACTAGGGAGGGGTAGAGTCATTTCTTTTTAAAAAACGTCAAGCAAACTAGGGATGTGTTGTAGCATGCGGTGCCACTAGCAAAGAAAGCGGCATACCAGGCAGAGAAAGCGGCGCCACAGACATGTAAATAGATCAATTGTTTGCCTCTTGGGAAAATGATGGCGAGATGGCATGATGTTGAGGTGTTGACAACAGATGACAATACAACGACACCTACAATGTGATGGCAAGCAATGCAAGGGCTTTTTCCTCATGTTCAAAGGAACTAGGGCATAGGATCAAGTGATCAAATCAAGAAGCCTTCTGGAGGTCCCTTCAAGGCACCTATTCAAGCTTTATTTTAACCTTAAATTTGCAATTAGAAGGTCTCAGAGAAGTAAGAGGTAGCTTAGAAAACAATGTTGCACAAGTTGCCAGGGAACTTAAGCAAGACAAGAACTTTTGGTAGCTAGTCAACAGGAGCTTGCCACAACCCTTTTACTGCCTCTTATCAAAATACCTTGCCTCTTTGCTTTTAACTTGGACTCCTCCCTAAAATATTGTCTAAGACCTCATGCATGTCAGCAGCTATGTTCATAAATCTAGAAGACAACAATCAGATCCATAACAGCTAGACATGTTAACCTCTCAATCAGTTAACTAATTGCTTTGTACAAGCACTTGCTAAATTTTATGAAATGAGTTCTGTTTTACTCAAATTTTCCACTATAACTATGATTGTATCACTTTCTCTCTCAAGCATAGATATCCAATTTCCTTCACAAGTATTAACTTCCAAAGGAACACTCTCAATGTGATGCAGCCATTTTAAAAAGAGTTGACAACCTACTATGCTCCCTTGGTTGATTTCTCCCATTTCATGGTCTTGTCTATTCAGACAAGCCCCAATTTGCACTTGCAAGCTTCCCTTAAAGGATGTCATTGTCTGTAAATCTGTTTGAGTAAAGGAGACTTTAGAAATCCATTTTTTTCACAACTAAGCAAAGCAACAACTAATCATCTACCTATTTCACATGAGCCTCATAGAATGGGCCCTTCTCTTGTATTCCTAGCAAATCTAAACATGGATTAATTGTTCGTCAAGTTTGGTAAAAATCATTAGAAAAATCATACCTCAAGAACCTCGTTGAGATGGTCATGAGGCAGTTGGGTATGCTTGAGCTCATCATGTATTCAGTGGGCACATCACTTCATCATTGCCACTACATATTCCATCGATGTAGTTGCAGCAGGTGCATCCACACCTTACTACTCACATTTCCTCCACCATTTTATTGTTGAGCTGGCAAGAGAAAAGGGCGGGCCGCTCAAGGGTGTTGCACTATGAAGCTGAGAGAGAGAGAGAGAGAGAGAGAGAGAGAGAGAGAGAGAGAGAGAGAGAGAGAGAGAGAGTGCTTGTTTTTTCTTGATTTAGGAACTTGTTTTTTCTTGCTTACAAAAGTGGAGTTGTTTATGCTTTAGGAGGTTCTGGGATAGTATTGTAAACTTACGAGGTTACTGTTTTGCAAAATCTAGGTGCCAGGTTTTTGGTGGGCTATTTCTGAGAGGAGGTATGCCACATGAAATTGAATTATATATGTTTCGAGTATGAAGAGATCTTGCTTGTGTCTCGAGTATTCAATTTTCATAATGGTTCTAAAATCTCATTTGTTGTCAATTAAGTGTCAGATTTGTGGTAGTGAAAGTAATGTGCATGGCATAATTTTTGCCTTTCACCATTGTTGATCTTGTATCAATTTGCTCGGATTTATCTTTGCTCGGTATTTTTTGCTCGATGATTAGAAACCCCCTTTATAACCAGATTCTAGTGGATGATTTCATGCTCTGTTAGGTCGTTTCGTACTAGGTATTCTGTTTGCGTAGTGAGCAGGGTTTGGTTTTTTAGGTGAAAGGCAAGAAACTTTTAGTTTGCGACTCTCAGTTGTGAGCAGCTAGAAGTGAGAGTCTTGCCTTGTCAAGTCGAGTTATGTCTTCTGATGTGCTGTGGCCTTGGTGTGACCATGAGAGAGAGAGAGAGAGAGAGAGAGAGAGAGAGAGAGAGAGAGAGAGAGAGTTGGGAAAGTGAAAATTTTAGGTCTTTTAAGATCATTGCATTGTGTCAGTGGTCCATTGCTCTTTCTTTCAAGTGTAATCTTCATTGTTTTTGTAAGAAGGTTGATTTTATAGCGGTAAATCACTTAAATCTGTCGTTTAAGTGCTGTTTTGAAAGATTAATGCATAATTGTTGATAGGAGAGTAGTCTAAGCTATTAAGACCTTTGTGTACTTGCTTGTTTGACCTAAAATACGGTGGATCGCATTTTTTGCCCCTCTCAAAAGGTGATCTTTAGGTTTCAGATATCTTCTATTAGCGCCTGTCTAGTCGTTCCATAAGTTTCGTGGCCATCCGAGCTCATTTAGGCTTTAAAAAGATCAAGTGAGTAGTTGATAGGAAGGACTAGTTGCACGTTTCTTAGTTTTCTGAGTAATTTTTTTGGCCTGCCATACTGGAAGGCCTTAGCGTTGAGTTGAATTTCGGGTCAGCCAGGTGGTGCCCTTTCATGGGGTTAAAAATTTCTATTTCCCTCCCTGTGTCTCTCTCTTTCTTTCTTTGGCTGCCTTCCTTTGGTTGAGTCGGCAACTTGGCCAATTCTTGGGCGGCAGCAAGATATCTCACGCATCATGCAAGGCAAGATCTCAGGAAGTCTCTCTCTCTCTCTCTCTCTCTCTCTCTCTCTCTCTCTCTCTCTCTCTCGCACCCGCGCGCGCACACATGTCACAACGTGAGATCTCAGGAAGTGTCTCTCTCTCTCTCTCTCTCTCTCTCTCTCTCTCTCTCTCTCTCTCTCTCTCTCTCTCTCTCTCACGCACACACGCGCGCGCGCGCACACACGTCACAACGTGAGATCTCAGGAAGTGGCTCTCTCTCTCTCTCTATAGTTTCCTACGACGTTAAAACTCTCTTCTTCTTCTCTTCCATTCTTATCGAAGCAACAACTAGATATCCTTGCTTGTTACTTGGTGAGCCAAAGGCTCTTTTTGCGGTATCTAAACGCAAAAGCCACCATGTGGCATTATATTTAAATTAAAAAAAAAAACATCACTACCATGACAAGCTCTAGAAAAAACGACGCACGAAAATTAGCTACTAAGTGAATAAAATAAATAACCACTCTGCGTTGCACAATTGCTCTCGTACAGAAGCAGTAAGATATTCTCCACAAGCAGTTCGCAGGTTCCCAGAAGCAGCTCGGAGCTTTGTCTGCAGTTTTGTCTCTGGCCACTCTTTGCGCGAGAGAGAGAGAGAGAGAGAGAGAGAGAGAGAGAGAGAGAGAGAGAGAGAGAGAGAGAGAGAGAGAGAGAGAGAGAGAGAGAGAGAGAGAGAGAGAGAGAGAGCGAGCTTTATTAACGTCTACTAGAGGCCGAACTCGACCTATGAGACAAAATCGATGTACAACTGTCAATGCCCTCTGGGTGACCAGAAAAAGGACAAAATATAACATGAAATAAAATAAAATAGGACTGAACTAGTAGGATAGGAATGATGAGTGGAGTGGGGTGAGAGATGGAGCACTAACACTAAGGGTATGTGAAATATATGCGTGGGGTGTACAAGAATGCAATGCAAACTAGCTAGCTCCATCCAGTCCCATAATGAGGATGTAATATGTGATACATAGGTGATGGTGAAGTAAAAATCCCCTGTTTCATGATCTCTGGATGTAGATGTAAATGAGCGATTTGCTCCTGGATACGGCGTTGATGACGAGCGTGAATCTCTGTAATCTCCCTCTCATGTAGTACAGGTGTCTGGTAACCAGATGCTCTCTGTCTCCGTCTGGCTCGGAGGTCCTCAGCTCGCTGAAGGGTAACCCCCTCCTGTGTCGGCATATGCACTGTAGGAGATCTCTGAAAGAAGTCAGCGAGCTGGAGCTGCCGTCTCTCCCTCCCTGTAATAGGATCCTGTAGTAGCATCTCCCTATGACGTATCTCCGTCAAGAACTGGCCAAATCGGCGCTGGTCTGTAGACTCCATGATCTGGCGTAGTGTGGGGTGTCCACTGAACAAGGAAGTGTATCTGTCTCTGATGTCACTGTATGCTCTGCACTTGCATATGTAATGATCCTCGTTCTCAACCTCCTCCTGACATAGTCTGCAGATCCGCTCTGCTCTAATGACCCGTGCCGCTCTACCTACCTCAATCTCAAGCTGGTGTGATGATACTCTGAGCTGGCCAATCGCCACTCGGGCACTGTGGGGCATGCATATATCTGGGCCTCTGGATAAACCCATCCTCGGAGATGCTAAAAAAGGAGTCTCTGTAGTGTAGCATCTTCGTGGGCAGGGGCTGGTGGGGTGTGATCCAGGTCCGTGTCGTGTATCGCTGTAATAGGTCCTGTCTCATAACTTTATTGCTCTCACTATGTGAGAGCTGTATATGTGGGGCATCTGGATTGTATTGAAGAGGTGGTAAGTGGTCTATGTCCCACCCACATCGAGTCAATAACTGTATCATCTGTGCATACCATGATCCTGTGTCACCATTCTCCGTAAGCTGTCTAGATGCCTCAAAAGCTCTGCGAGATAGTCTATCAGGGTCCATATCTCGTACTCGGTGAATAAAGCAGACCACCTGGACGAGAGCCTCTACTAGCATGGGTGGGGCAACAAACTCTGCTCTGATAATGTCATGTGGTACTGAAGGTTTACTGCGAATCACCTGTGAGAACATCAAGATCAGTGGTCTCTCAATCTGTGTCCAAAAGGAAGTAGAGAGCCCAGGTGCCCAAATTGCCGCTGCATACATCAATGCTGGTGTGACCAAAGTATCAAAAAGCCACCCCTTTGTGCGGGGTTCCTGAAAGTGTGCCTGATGACGTTGTCGCTCAAGCATGGCCAGAGAAGCATATCCTCGTGTCAATCTATCCCTCGTTGCTCTTGTCATAGAGAAGCGTCCCGCTGTGCTAGCAAATGTGATACCCAAGTATACATATAAATCCACCACCTCAATCTGGCCTCCTGTAAGGGTGAAGATCGCCTGTCGTCGAATGTGTCTAGATGTGTGAAATATCATAACCTTGGTTTTCCCAAGGTTCACTGACAGTCCTCTCTGTGTACAGAAATCATCTAGAGCCTATAGGTGTAACTGGAGTCCCGCCTGCGACTTAGACACTAGAATGATGTCATTAGCATATAGCATAACATGGACAAGTGTACCTGAGATGTCAACTCCTCCTCCTCCTTTGTGTATGATGAAGTCAGCTACCTCGTCGATGTAGAGCCCAAAGAGAGTGGGAGATAGTGGGCATCCTTGCTTCACACCAATAGTGCTAGCAAGGGTCTCAGATAGACCTCCTGGACAGCGTACTCGTCCCAGTACCTTCTCATACAATGCATAGATGCCCCATATCATCTCCGTGGGTATCCCTAAAGACTGAAGCCGATGAAAGAGGCGCTCCCGTGGTACTGTGTCAAAGGCTTTGTGAAAATCCACAAAGCAGCAATATAGCCTCTTCTTCCTCGCCCTTGCCTGGTCAATCAGACAACGGAGAGTGAAGATATGATCAATAGTAGAGAAAGCCCGTCTGAAACCTGCCTGCCCTGGAGTGCGTAGTCCCTCCCTCTCTGCAAGTGTACTCAGCTCTGCCTCTAGTAGTGCCCCATATAGTTTGGCCAATGTATGACCAATCATGATCGTCCTGTAGTTCCCGGGGTCTGTCATGTCCCCAGCTTTGTGAATAGGAGCTATGGTGTGCATGGTCCACTCTGCTGGGAAGCCCTCTGCTAGTACCCTGTTAAACAAGCGGGCAATAAAAGGTGCAAGTGTATCAACTGCATGTATTAGGTGCTCACTCTGCATGCCTGTATGATCTGTTGAGAGAGAGAGAGAGAGAGAGAGAGAGAGAGAGAGAGAGAGAGAGAGTAGGTTATGATACTAGTAGCATCTGACGTGGTGTGCCCAATACACACATGCCCTCCTTGATATGGAACAGTCCCTGTAAGGTTGGCAGAAATTCCACGCTAGGGCTGACGTGGCACTATCGTACGGAATCCGGCGTTTTCCGGCACATTTTACAGGGGCTCACGTGTCAAAAAGCTATACAGAATTCTCAGCTTTGCGTGGGAAAAGCAGTAAAAATCCTACGCATTATTTTGGGGCAGCTTTTGGAACTTGCTATAATTATTTAAGCAAGGCTTGAGAGTGAAAGTTGATTTTTATTTTGAGAATGCTTTTAGTGGACAGCTTTTGGGGCTCTGCTTTTAGCATCCCTTGTAACCCTATTTATTAGTGGTTTGGGCTCTCACTTTTCTGGGTATCTGGACGCAGAGTCTGAGAGTGAGTCGCGACCACTTGTTTGTACTTTGAGTTGCAGATTAATACAAAAAGAAATATCGAAAGTGGCGCTAGTCTTTGGGGCCAATATCTCTAAGCATGGAACTCCGCCGGGCCAGTGTCGAATCAATTGTGAACTGTGAACTATTTTGAAGTGATCTCTTGTGGTGTCGCGGTAGAATCTAGACTTGAAGTGTCCAAGTCTGTTATAGTGGTATCAGAGCAAGGCCGATTTCGCTTCTACGGGAAATCCGATCCTTTTTACGCGGCACTTGTGGCTTTCAGACAGAGATCGGTCGACTTCCTTTGCATCCGAAGATGTGGGAAGAGATCACAACGAAGATTCATGCGAGGAGTACGACCGCCTCGGCCTACTCAGGCGGAGATCGAAGAGATGGAGCGTCAACGATTGATCGGCGATGCGACAAAGATGATGCTAAATTTTGCGAAGGACCCGAAATTTGCAAAATTTATGAGCGAGACCTCCTTTCACGAGGTGCATGTACAGTGGCGGCAGACCAGAGAACCACCCCTCAAACCGGCCCTGAAGAAACCTCCTACTCCAAGGATGTACACAGAATTAGAAGAGGTGGTTGATGCACGAATTGCTTAGCTTTTTGACGCGCAGAACAAAGCAGAAAAGCACTACAAAAAGCAGAAGAAAGGCGATACCTTCCCGGGTTATTTGGGTTGTCAGTCTACATTTGCGTCGGCAAGAAAACAGAAGAAGCGTGTTCGATTTGAAGGAGTACCCAGTTCTTCTTCTTCTTCTGACAATTCTTCTAGCTCCTCTGACTCGAGCGAAGAAGACAGAAAAGGCAAAAAGCGAAGCAAAAAGCAAAGCTTTGGAAAGGGCAAGAAAAAGACAAAGAAGCCTAAATCTCGCCTCGTGGTTGAGTTCTACAAAGGACTCGTCTTCAGATAGTTCGGACTCTGACGATAGCAGCTTCAACGCAAAGAAGAAGAATTTTTATAAAGCCAACCAGTATGACTTTTTGGAAGACAAAAGCAAGAAAGTCCGAGAGTTTAAGGAAGGTGGACAGTCGATTAAAGTTGACACGTTTTCTGGTTATAGAGATGCTTCGAAGGCTGTCTTCCATTCCATACAGCAATTTGACATAGCTTTTCCTATGAATTTCCATATTACTCTCTCTCTCTCTCTCTCTCTCTCTCTCTCTCTCTCTCTCATAACAGGTCAGTTCAACTCTCCGTGTCGGATAGATCTTTAAGGTCTCTTGGGATGGTTTCCTACGGCGTTAAAATATTCTTCTTCTTGTTCTCTCTCTCTGGTTAACTTTGATTTCTATATTACATATTTTACATCTCTCTCTCTCTCTCTCTCTCTCTCTCTCTCTCTCTCTCTCTCTCTCTCTCCCCAAATATACTGGCATTTTTACAGGTGGGTTTATTTAGTCAGATTTGATTTGTACATGGTGAAAATTTCCTAGCAGATTTTATCTCTAAGATCATTTACCTTTGTTTTGGTCCCCTTCCACCATCATCTCACCTCTACATTTCCTACTCTTCTGTTAGGTGCAGCGGAAGTGAATGTTGAACTTTGCTCAAGATGAATGCTCCGAATTGTGCTCAAGGTTCCTTTTACTTATGGAAGGGAGAGCCTTCCGTTCCTTTAGTGAGAGTGCAATGGACCCAAACAAAGTGGTGAACACTGTGAATGAAGGTACTGAGACTGAGATATAGAGAGAGAAGAATACGACACTAGAATGTTGTCAAACCCTCCTCCGAAGGCCCCACTCTCTATGGCGAGAGCGGTCTACTATTGATTGCACAAATCTCTACAATGCTTGGACTTGTCGACGATGAGGATGACGATGAGACGGGCTGAAATCTGCTAATATTTATCTGCTGAATTCTGACTCTATGTCGGTGACGACAGCATTGAAGACGATGCAATGACGACGCGCTGAAAACACAGATTCTGAAATCTGCGTTTTCCGGGCAGAGTCTGCAAACTTCGCGGAATTTGACCGTGCGGCGAGGATCTGCTGCAGGAAGGTGAGATTTGCGAGGTTCGGGACTTCTTCTGCTATGTCTAAGTGCTGAAAACTGAAAACGCTGTTCTTCTTGTTGGATCTGTCGCGATTGAACTGCAAAACACCAAGGGCTGATCTGCAACCAAAAACGCTAGGGCTGAATTCCGCTATCTGCGGGGGGGAATTGCTAACGCTAGGGGAACTACTGTCTGCTATGGACCTTGCTAACGCTAGGGCTGATCTGTTGTGTCTTGTTGTCACCGAGCTGATTTGCTAAACAAAAACGCCAGGGCTGGTCTTGATCCAAAAACGCTAGCTTCTCTGTTGTGATGCAAAAACGCTAGAGCATCTTGGGGGTCTTGCTGAGAAGTTGCTTGTTGAGCAAGTGCTCCTGTTGCCTCTTCCACCAGAAAGTGCTAGTGCTAGGTTTGCTTATATATTCACTTAGTCAAATTGCCCTACCCAGTTTCCAACAAAAGCCACTTAAAAATAATAAGTGAAAAATGTCAAAAATAGGTCTATGCATTGTAAAAATGCTCCTGATGTGTTCTGACTGTTAACTGATGATTATGCTATGTGCAAACAGAGGATATGCATCTACTCTAAGCGCCTGGACTTGCACGGTCTGCGAACAGACTCACAAAAGTGCCACTACACTTCCTATTCTAGACTGACTGAACTGAACTGAACCCTTGTCATGCAGTAGCTTGCATACGTACACATAGGGTTAGATGTGTACATGACATCCCCTCCTTTTCAAAGTGAGGTACTGGTACCGAACTGTATGGCATCGAGGGAGATTGCCAATAGTCTCTAAAATCCTGGAAAGGACTCTTCGTCGGTCCACTTTGATGCGTGGGTCATACGATACTTGAACTTCATAAAGGTCTGCAACGCTTGCTTCTATGGGTCGCATCGAAAGGGACAAAGTTATCTGTCGCTTCTTTAATGCGTCAACTTCGTCGATAGTCATGCGCCTACCTTCTTCAAGAATCGCTGAGATGAAAATTCCTGAAACCACTTCCAACACAAAAACATGAACATACCCATTCTATGTAAAGTGATTGAAAAAATACTATTCTTCTTTAAAGACTGTGCATGCAATGGAGATGAATAGAGAGACTGAGTGCCAAACTGTTCATCAAACATACGCAAACAATGGGGTCGAATCGTGACTTTCTAATCTAAATCAATCAACTGTGGCAAAACACAATGGAAATGCCGATGCTTGATGCTCAATCCTTCTTGTGCTCTTTCGAATACTGTGTCATGCCAAGGAAGAGACATGGAATGTGAATTCCTTCGGTGCAAACATTTCATCTTTTCATGAGTAATCCGCATACATCAGTGCTCATTTATGAGTGAATCGTGCTCAACGTACAATATGGCATGCCTATGAAAAGGGATCACATAAAGACGCTGACTAAAATACCGGAAACGATCACGAATAAAACACTCGATCAATGCGTGTTGACTAATCATGCGAACACATAACACTTCCTAGGGGGGTTTTGTGGACCTAGGCTCGAGAGCCAAGATCGGTTCTTCTCGAGGGGGTTCTTTGGACCTAGGCTCGAGAGTCAAGATCGGTGCTTCGTGATTGATCGTCTCTGCAATGAGGTTAGCTTCACTAGAGAAAGTATCAACTAACACATCATCCTTGTGAACAATCACATCATTTTCATGCAAATCATCATGCTTGTCATTATCATGTAATTAATCATGCTTGTCATTATCATTCAAATCATCATGCTTATCATAATCATGCAAATCATGTGTGTCATGCTTGGAAGAAGAAGAGACGGAGAGAGTTTCCTTTTCCCGAATCTCTTGCATTTGTGCCTGCACTTGAGAAAAGATTCGCAACATCTCTTTCATGTGTCGGTCGTTCATTGCTTTTCTTGCTTTGTTTTTGCGATCAAATGCTGCTTCTCTTACTTCGCGCTCACGATCCAATCCGGATTGTCTTTCTTTGGCTTCCAAGCGTGCTTGCTTGCTCTCACGCGCTATGGTTGCCATTCTCTCTTGGTACTTACGATCAATTTCTACCATTCTTTCTGCTGTTCGTGCTTCGCGTTCTAACTTTCTTGCTTCGCGTTTTGACTTGCTGTCCATCATCATCTTGTCGAAAGCCTCCATAGGAGTTAGTGCAATCCTTGGCGTAGATGGGGAAGGGGGAGGGTTAGAAAAACCTCCTGGTGGAGAAAACTCTTCTTCGCCACTCCCATGTTGGGTTAAAGGCCTAAATAAACCCGTTTTGTACATTTTTATACTTTGTGAAGGTTCAATGTAAGTCACCTATAATAAAAGTGGGCAAACCCAAAACTCACTTATTGAGTTTTCCCCAAAAACGTGAGCTCTCTCTCTCTCTCTCTCTCTCTCTCTCTCTCTCTGTGTCTCCGCTTCGAACCCTAGCGCTTCCTCTCTGCTGCACTCTGCCTCCTGCTTCTTGTCCCAATCCTGCACTACATCGCGACGCACACCTACCGGTACCCTTTGCTTCACGCTTTCAATTGGTATCAAAGCCCTAGGGTTTCAAAACAGCCCTACACAGTCTGCCGGACAGCGAGTTAAAATTGCTCTCACGCGTTCCATTTCGCTTCCATCGCGAAGCCCTTGCTTCCGGGGTCGAAAAGGTCACCAAAACTACCAAAACTGCCCAAAACAGGCTGTTTTTATGTCAAAACAGGTGATTAAAAGGTTATTATAGGTCAAAACAGCAATACGCAGGTGTACCAAAGTTGTGGCATCACATGTATTGATGTTTGTCGCGACAAATTGAGTGAAAAGTTGAGTACAGGTGCTTGAAATTGCAATTTCAGTCGAAATTTCAGATTTGGACTCTTTCATGTAAAGAAACTTATTTGCTCAAATTTTCAGCCTATTGCATCCCTCTTGTATACACACTTGTGGTTGAATCAAAATGGCTTCTTCTTCTTCTGCTGACACTAAAAGTTTGATGGAAATCAAACGGTTCGATGGAAATCAAACGGTTCGATGGTCAAGGCTCCGACCTCTGGCAAGAACGCATGTAAGGTATCCTTTTCTTAAAGGATTGTGAAGATGCATTGGAAGGAAATAAGCCGGAAGGTTTGTCTGACGAAGAGCAGGCCAGATTAAATAAGAAGGCTATGGCCTACATCAAAATGGCTATCAATGATGACATTTTGACGGACATCAAGCGTTTGGACTCCGCTTATGCAATATGGAAAAAGCTAAAGTCCAATTATGAGAACACCACGCCTGTGAACCAAGTGCATTTGATGCTAAAGTTAGTGAATATGCAGCTTGATGACTCGAAGTCAGCTTCTCAGCATTTAAGTGCTTTTACAGGTGTGTTGAGTCAGTTGCAGGATAGTGGGCTTTAGCAATTCGATGATAAGTTGAAAGCTATTTTCTTGCTTATGACATTGTCAGATACTTGGGAAACTTTGGTTGTCTCCTTGAGCAACAGTCCTACCCTCATGTATGACGGTGTGAGAGAGTCTATTCTCAATGAAGAGATTAGACGCAAGTCTAGTGGGGAAGGTGGCAGTTCTGTCTACAATGCAAGAGGTAGAAATCAAAAGCGTGATGCGCGCAACATGACTTAAAATAGAAGTAAGAGCAAGACAAAAGATAAGGATGTCACTTGTTATCAATGTGGCAGAAAGGGTCACAAGAAACCCGATTGCAGGTATTTCAAGAAAGAGCAGGAAAGGAAGAAGGAAACGCAAGAAAAGAAGAAGAAAGATGAGAAGAAAGGGGAAAAATCAGCATGTGATTTCTCTAGGGATACTGAGAATGCAAATGTATCCTCTAGTGTGGTCATTTAGGAGTTATCAGACGTTGATGAATTTTGGTTGCGGCTTCATGCCCCTCAGATTTGGTTATAACTAATGCAGAAGACATGCTCATCTCGAAGAAAGATGTCATTGATGCATTACTTAGTGCTAATGATGGCTTATCCTAGTCTTGGAGAGTGGATTTTGGTGCTTCATTCCATGTGACTCCATCTTTGGAGTGTTTTGCTACATATGCTGCAGTCAATTATGACAAGGTGTACCTTGGTGATAATTTTGCTTGCAATATTGAGGGAATGGGTACCATGCGTTTGGCTCTTAACAATGGTCAAGAGCTTGTATTGAATGATGTTAGGTTTGTACCAGGCATTAAGAAAATTTTGCTATCTGTTGGCCAATTAGATGCACATAGTTATACTACTATCTTTGCTGGGGGTTCATGGAAGTTGCTTAAGGGCTCTATGCTTGTTGCAAAAGGGTCTAAAGGAGGTACTTTGTACTATCTTCGATGCAAAGCTTTGCCTGACAAGTTTCTTGCTGTTGCTGAAGTTGCTTCACACTCGGAATTGTGACATAAGAGACTTGGCCATATGAGCCAAAAGGGTATTGATGTGCTTTTCTCTCTGAAGAGGGTTGATGTAAAAGGCAAAAACTTGGATTTTTGTAATGATTGTTTTTATGGAAAGCAAAAGAAATCCTCTTATTACTCTGGTGTCTCTCGCAAATCTAATCCTCTTGATCTTATTCACTTGGATGTATGTACTATACCTGTTAAGTCTTTTGGTGGTGCATTTTATTTTGTTACAATCATTGATGAGTGTACTAGGAAAGGATGGGTGCATTTGTTGAAAAGTAAGAGTGAGACTTTTAATGCTTTTAAGAAGTTTAATACTTTTGTCATTACGCAAAAGAGTACTAAGCTTAAATGTCTCAGATCTGGTAATGGAGGAGAGTATGTATCTGAAACCGGCCTGTTCAATCCAAAAAGGGCGGTAGACTTTACTTTAAACCTTGATTTAGCTTTCACCCATTATTAGTCGTCTATTTTACCTGTACTTTCAAGACACAACAAAGGGGAGAGGGATACAGGCTGCTAGATTGCACCTGTATGAGTAGACAGACACCAGATTGGCCCCTAACTTAGGCGCCCCTTTCGGTATTTCTTTATTGTTCAAAAGAGGGAATAAACGCTGTGGTTCCTACAAGCTGCCCCGCACAAACTCGGCTGAATTTCCACTGTTCCAGCCCGATTTCGGCAGCATAACTGTACTAGAACCCTTCACGGTCAGTATTCCCACGCATTGACTGACTTTCCCGACGCATACGGGCACTTTGCAAAACCTGGCGAGAATCTGCAGCACGCTGAATTCTCTGTTTTCAGCCCTGAAAATACGCCAGATCGCCTGTACAGCGGTCCCCTTGCGTCCCCGAACCTCCTGGGGGTATTAGGGTCCGTTTAGGGCCAAAACCCTAAACCTGCAAAAATACACAGCAGGCTGTAATTCACTGTTTCGGGCTCCGTTCTGCGTGCCGGTCGCATCCCTAGCAAGTCCTCGAGCTCCCGCACCTGTAGGGCTACTTGCCCTTTGAATCGGACGAGATTTCTGGCGTGAAACCTCTCCGAATTCACCTGTACCTGCGGGGAGATTAGCCGCTAGCTAATCCAGTACCTGTGCAAGAGGCTCTTGCCTCGGCAATCGCGCATGAACCCACACAACTGTACATTGGTCAAATGAAGAGCCCACTAGAGGGGCATAACATACTGCCAAAGGGGAGAGAGAGGGCAGTGCGTAGCGTGCAGGGCATCACTCCTGGCACCGCACTGTGCATAAGAGGGAAAGCAAGCACTCCATAGCTCTTAACCTGTGACAGAGAGTTGCAAAATGAGCCTCCCAACTATAAATCACGTTTTTGCCTTCTCTATAAGTAGTAAACTGGCCTCAAAGTGCCAAGTGTCACTCATTTGTGCATTTTCCCGCTTTAGACCCTCGGGTCTAAAAATATCTCACCTGCAGCCTCTGTTGACTTGGCCACAGAGTAACAAAATGATCTCCATGTCAAACTGCACGTAATGACGCGAAGACATTTTCAGGTCCCAAAATAGCAGTTCCCTAAATTTTAGGAGATGCTGCCATTGTATCTTTCTAGGTCATCCGACCCTCTTTGTACACTGCGGCCACATCCAAAACTGAAATGTAGCCTCTGTAGCAAAGGATTCCACTTTGGCTAGTCAATGACCCCACTTGGCTAACCATAGTCCTTGTCCAACCTTAGTGCTCTCTTGCCCTCAGGCCCGGACTCCCTCTGGACAGTTCCACACTAGCTATGCAATGCAGGGCAGTTAGATTTCCCGAGGGGTGTTTCCAAAAAGTGAAAGTAAATAGATAATAAGAAAGAAATCAACAAAAAGGATAGATAGTAGTCACACACTGGTGACAGTATCTATTGAATTTCAGCGTTTTTGTGATGAAAATGGGATTAAAAGGGAGTTGACAGCCCCTTATAATCCGTCTTCTAATGGTGTGACTGAGAGGTATAATCGTACTTTATGCGAGAGAGTGCTTTGCATGTTGTCCATCACTAATCTTTCCCAAGAGTTTTGAGGGGGAGCATTGAAAACTGCAGTTCATATTTGCAATCGCTCTCCTAATAGTATGCTGAAAAATGACATTCAAGAGGAGGTTTGGTTTGGCAAACCTGCCTCTTATGATCATTTGAGAGTATTTGGCTGCGAAGCTTTTGTTCATGTACGCAATGACTTGAGAACAAAGCTTGATATGAAGTCCATTAAAAGAGTCTTCCTAGGTTATGGGGAAGAAGGTGAAATGGGCTATAGAGTGTGGTTACCACAGTTTAGAAAGGTAATACGTAGCCGAGATGTAATGTTCAATGAGGCAAAATTGCTTAAGAATGCTACAAAATCTGATGCTGACAAGAAAACAGTCAGATTTCAGCCTTCCGTGCCACCCATTGATGTTGAAAAAGAGCCGCATGATGCATTACCGCAAGCTGAAATTGATTATCAACCGGTTAATCTTGAGCCAGAAGAGGTAGGACATGATTTTGATGCTCCTAATGAGGATGGACAGCCACTTGAATTGGTTGAAAATAATTTTCAGCAGCATGATAGAGCTGAAAATGAGTTGCCTTATGATGTAGAACCGTTGCCTGAGAATGTAGATCATTGGGTACACAGGTCAACTCGTTTGAGAAGGCAACCGTGGAGATTTAATCCCTCTTTGGATCATGTAATGTTGACAGATGAGGGTGAACCTCTTACTTATAAAGAGGCTAAGTCATGTGAGTCAAGCAGTAAGTGGGAGCTTGCAATGCAAGAGGAAATGAAATCCTTGTATGCAAATGATACTTGGGATATTGTGCCATTGCTTAAAGGGAGAAAGGCTCTTCCTAACAAATGGGTATACAAGATTAAGATTGTGGATGAAAAACCCAAGTACATTGCAAGATTGATTGCAAAAGGATATGCACAGAAAGAAGGAATTAATTTTCAAGAAATCTTTTCTCTTGTTGTAAAGCTTAAAACTTTGTGTCCTTTTTGCTCTCGTTGCGGTGCTTGATTTGAAATTGAATCAAATGGATGTACATACAACGTTTTTGCATGGTGACATTGACGAGGACATATACATGAAACAACCTGAAAGTTTTGTAGTTCCTACACGCGAGGAACTTGTATGCAAACTGAAAAGGGCTCTGTATGGTTTGAGACAATCATCACGGCAGTGGTATAAGAAGTTTGACACTTTTATGCTGTCTCAAGGCTTTAAACGCAGCCATACAGACTGTTGTTTGTCTACGAAAAGGGATGAAGATGGTAGTCCCATCATTCTTGTTCTCTATGTTGATGACATTCTGCTTGCCGGGAAACATAAGACTAGTCTTGATGCTCTGAAACGTAAGCTAAATTCAACATTTGCTATGAAGGATTTGGGTGATGCAGAGCATATTTTGGGCATGCGTATTAAAAGAGATAAAAAGCTGAAATTGCTGTTTTTATCTCAAGAAAGGCACATTGCAAAAGTACTTGACAGGTTTAATATGGCTGATGCTAAGCCTCTTGGAGTACCTTTACCTCCATATATTAAGCTTAGCAAAGCAGATTGCCCAAAGGATGAGGTGGCATTGAAAGCAATGAAGGGAATCCCATATGCATCAGCTTGTGGTTCTCTTATGTATGCTATGGTTGCCACTCCTCGCGACATTGCTTATGCAGTGGGAGTTGTTAGTCGATACATGTCGAATCCTGGCAAAGCGCATTGGGAAGTTGTCAAATGCATTTTGAGATAATTGAAAGGTACACAATCAAAGTGTATTTGTTACGGAAAAAGTGACTTGAAGTTGTAGGGATATTGTGATGCAGACATGCCAGGTGACATGAATACCAGGAAATCTACCAACGGATATGTATTTGCCATTGCTGGTGGTGCAGTCTCTTGGTGTCCTAGGTTGCAAAAAATTATGGCATTGAGTACTACTGAGGCTGAATATATTTCAGCCACAGAGGCTTCAAAGGAGGCCATTTGGTTGGGCAGACTTGCAAAAGAACTTGACATGCCCGCTCATATACCCGTGTTGGATTGTGATAGCCAGAGTGCTGTCTATTTAGCCAAAAATGCGATGTTTCATGTGCGTACCAAACACATAGATGTGCGGTACCACTTTATACGTCAGGTATTGGAGGATGGTTTGGTCACCTTGACTAAGATCCATATATAGGATAACCCTGCAGATGTTCTCACCAAGAGTCTTGCTAAGGCTCAACATGAGCATTGCATACAGCTAGTGGGAGTTGGTTAACTTAAAGGCGTCATTTATGCCTTTAAGTGGGAGGTTGTTGGGTTAAAGGCCTAAATAACCCCGTTTTTTACATTTTTATACTTTGTCCAGGTTCAATGTGAACCTGGACACATTTTTTTAAAGTCACTTATAATAAAAGTGGGAAACCCAAAACTCACTTATTGAGTTTTCCCCAAAAACGTGAGCTCTCCCTCTCTCCATGCTTCGATCCCTAGCGCTTCTTCTCTGCTGCACTTCGCCTCCTGCTTCTTGCCCCAATCCTGCACTACATCGCGACGCGCACGTACCGGTACCTTCTGCTTAGTGCTTTCATCCCATGCTCACCACCTTCATGTGAAGTATCCATTCTGCTTCGGGTGATGACCATCCACTGAAGTCGTGGGTTCGTAAGTTCATGAGGAACTTGGGTTCTTGTGGTTGTAAGTGTCTTGGGGTCTTGATTTCTTGAGGTTCTTGAGGTCTTGAGGGTCTTGAGGTTCTTGCTGTTCTTCTTTCGCTTGCAATCAGTGTTAGAGAAGGATCTTCTCTTCACCCGAGTTTTTCTGTTTTCCGTGGGCGCATCCCTTGGCGGCCTTGCGCACGCACACCAAGGTTGCTTTTTCCCACTTCACGTCGATTGGCCGGCCGCTAAGTGCATGGTCCGCTCTCAATGAGTGAAAAGAGGCACAAGGGGAGGCTGGACAAGCCCTTCTTTCTTGGGTTTCCTTTCACTCTTCGAAAATACGATTAGGAATCGACATGCCCAAGAGAACTTGGTTTACGAGCGACCGCAACAAGTAAAAAAAAATAAAAATAAAAAAATTATGTGGTTCTTTCCTTGAATGATACAGAACACTGCCAAAGTTGTGATACCAATGTTAGGTGCAATAGAAGTGAATGTTGAACTTTGCTCAAGATGAGTGCTCCGAACTGTGCTCAAGGTTCCTTTTACTTACGGAAGGGAGAGCGTTCCGTTCCTTTAGTGAGAGAGTGCAACGGACACAAACAAAGTGGTGAACACTGTGAATGAAAGTATTGAGACTGAGATATAGAGAGAGAAGAATACGACACCAGAATGTTGTCAAACCCTCTTCCGAAGGCCCCACTCTATGGCGAGAGCGGTCTACTATTGATTGCACAAATCTCTATAATCCTTGGACTTGCCGACGATGTCGACGATGATGAGACAGGCTGAAATTTGTTAATGCTAATGGCTGAAATCTGCAAATCTTTATCTGCTGAATTTTGACGCTGTGTTAGTGACGACGGCGATGATGACGATGCAACGACGACGCGCTGAAATCTACGTTTTCTGGGGTGAATATGCAAACCTCGGGGGATCTGACCGTGCGGCGAGGATCTGCTGCAGGAAGGTGAGATTTGCGAGGTTCGGGACTTCTTCTACTGTGTCTAAGTGCTGAAAACTGAAAACACTGTTCTGCTTGTTGGATCTGTTGCGATGGAACTGCAAAACGCCAAGGGCTGATCTGCAACCAAAAACGCTAGGACTGAATTCTGCTATCTGCGGGGGGAAACTGCTAACTGTAGGGGAATTGCTGTATGTTGTGGACTCTGCTAACGCTAGGGCTCATCTGCTGTGTCTTGTTGTTGCCGAGATGATTTGCTGAACAAAAACGCCAGGGCTGGTCTTGATCCAAAAATGCTAGAGCATGTTGGAGGTCCTGCTGAGAAGTTGCATGTTGAGCAAGTGCTCATGTTGCCTCTTCTGCCTGAAAGTGCTAGCGCTAGGTTTGCTTATATATTCACTTAATCAAATTGCTGTACCCAGTTCCCAACAAAAGTCACTTAAAAATAATAAGTGAAAAATGTCAAAAATAGGGAAAATAGGTCTATGCACTGTAAAAATGCTTCTGATCGGTTCTGATTGTGTCCCGTGACACATCCAACCCTATGTGTCCGTGGACAAGCTATAGCACTACAAGGGTTCAGTCAGTCCAATCAGTCTAGATTAGAAGTGATCTGGCACTTTTGTGAGTCTATTCGTAGACTGTGCTTGCCGAGTCACTTAGATTAGATGCATATCCTCTGGTTGCACACAATGATTTGAAAGTTTCTGTTCGTGTATTGCTATTGATTTTTCTCTAGGAGTGTCAAGCGTGTTACAGTGGTATTAGAGTACATAAAGCTTCTCCTATGGAGGATCTGATCCCTTTTGCAGCACACAAAGATTCTCGAGGAGAATCTGATAGAGTAGACAAGTGTTTTTGTGAAAGAATCTTCGCGTCCCGACCCTGGACTCATTAGCCACTCCCTTCGCCATCGGGCGTGCTCCTGATTTCATCTCTTTGTCTTAAAGGGAATAAGCCATAAAGAACCCCAGATTACATTATGAGTTCTTGTGGAGAATCTGAAAGAGATAACATCTCTCAGCGGGGAAGCGAAGAAAAGTTGAAATCCGATGTGAGAACTGAAAAAAAGAATGAAGATTTGGGCAAATTTTCCATAGAGAAGTTTGCCAAAGCGAAGTACAAGCATCAACTGCAAGTTGATGCTACGTGTGTGAAAAGATTAATCAAGTACTCCAGAGATCCACAATTTGTGAAAAACATGAAGAATCACCCGATGGATGAGATTCGCGTTAGATGGCGAGACGCCATTGATTCTCCTCTCAGGTCGGGAAGAAAGCTGAAAGAAAAGGCGAGTGCAGAAAAGCGGAAGCTGTACTCACAGAGAGAGCTAGATAGAGCTGTTGAAAAGAAGATGAACCAGATAATGAAAGTCTTGAAGGACTCTCAGAAGAAGAGAAAATAGGTGTATTTCCTCGGTTACTTGGGCCAGAAGTCGAGTTTTGAGGTGGAAGCAAATCCAAGAAGCATGCTCGTTTCGAGGATGACTCAGATTTTTCTTTGTCTTTAGAGAGTTTTGACAGTTCATTATCCTCTAGTTCCAGAGAGGATGAGAAAAGATAGAAACAGCGGAGAAAAAGCAAGAAAAGCAGATTTTTGAAAAATTCTGGAAGGCATGGAAGGCCATCTAGCAGTTTGGAGAAGGAGAGCTCATCCTTTTCTGACAGTGAGCAAATGAGCAAGAAGACCAAGGAATTCAAGGGAGTCAGACCTCCAGGTTTGAGACGTTTTCAAGCTACCAGGACACCCATCGAGCCCTTGAGTTATTAATTTGATGTTGCCTTCTCTGGACGTCGGTTCACAGAACACTCCAAGGTGCGAAGGGTGGCATCTTACTTGAAAGGAACTGCACAGACATGGTGGTCTTCTCTGTTGTTACACAGAGAAGTACCTCTGACGTGGTTAAAATTCAAGAAAATTTTCACGTCAATTTGGATATAAATATGAAAGGGATGTCATCTCTGTTTGGCATCATTTGAGAGTGACTAAGAAAGATACATTGGATGACTACTGCCAAATGTTCTGAGATACTTATTTTCCAGTGTCTTCGTTTTGGAAGATTGCTTTGAGAAACCAGATTGAGCAGCTTTGGCTGAGGTTTGCCAAAAAGAGATTCGAGAGTATTGTTTGGTGTAGAAGTCTGACTCTATTCAAATACTTATAAGACATGCTAAGCAAGGATTTGGGTCGCATGCCGGCTCATTAACTTATCCTATGGATAGGGTAGTATCAACCTCATCAGGGCAAGAGTCTCCCAATAAAGAGAATGAATCGGGGGAATCGATTGGCAGATATCACAGGATTCCAGAGCAGTACGAGAATTAGATGGTAGCGCATCCGAGGGTTCCGATGAACTAAGGGAACTTGATGCAAGGTCATCACAGGATTCCAGAGAAGCAAGAGGAAATTTATGAACCCATTGAAAAAGCTTCTTGAGCAGGGTCTTATCCAGCCAAGTGCTTTACCGCCTGTGTTACTGGTTCTAAAGAAAGATGGATCTTCGAGAATGTACATTGATTATAGAGCTCTCAATAAATAACAGATTTTCTATTCCCATGATCAATGATATGCTCGACACACTTTATGTTAGATTCTTCATCTCCAGATGCTTCGTACCTTGCCTACAGGCTTCACACACATCGCGTGCACCGGCCCTTGGTTGTGGGTTGGCCACCCGTACACCTGTTGGATAGGGATCTTCCGGCACATTTAGGGTTTTGCTAAGCACTTTGCCCAGCCGGACCTATTCTAGTCCTTTTCCATTTTTTCCTCATTTATGGGTTTTTTTGTGCATGGTTGTTGGGGCTTTTGGTTTGCCCTACCTACTCCCTATTCTCCTATATATAGGAGGGGAGGGGATGCACTCTCCCATTCATATCTTGCCATCTTGTACACTGCAGTTTTTGCCATCTGCAGTTATTGGGGCTTGCCAGCCTTTTCCATCTGTCTCTTGTGTGTCCATCGCCATTATCTCTCTCTCTCTCTCTCTCTCTCTCTCTCTCTCTCTCTCTCTCTCTCTCTCTCTCTCTCCTACCTTCCGCTCCTCACTCTGACATGGTATCAGAGCTCTAGGCTTGGATCTGCCATCGCCTACACATGGGAGGACATTGCGGAGATTTCAATCGTGAAGAAGTGCCTCTTCTTCCACTAGCATTTTTTTTTGGGATCCCCTAGCGTTTTTGGTGGCGAGCATCATCTTCTGCACCCTTTGCTATCGCCCTTCCTACTCTGCCTCATCGCCACTTGCTGCCTATCTTTTGCACCAGTGTTTTTCCCCATCCTTGGCCTAGCGTTTTTTGTAGGAGGGACTCCCTTGCATCATCGTTTTTTGCAGCCAGCCTGTGGATCTAGCGTTTTTTCAGGATGGCAGCCCACTGATTTGCGTTTTTCAGCCCTAATCCTTAGCGTATTTGGGCAAGACAGCAACCAGCATTCCTAGCGTTTTTTGTGGCAGTCAGAACACCATTGGACCATCGTTTTTTAACCTTCACTTCAGCATTTTCTTCTTGCCGATCTTGGACAGCCGGAGCCCCGCTCCTTGCCCCTTGGTCTTCTCTCTTGGAAGCTGAACAGTTGGGACTAATTGCTTGCGACTTCCTGACCTCTCTATTGCTGATTTCAGTTTTGGTGCATTTACAGCCCTCACCTACCAACCTTGGCATCCGGTGTTCATCACCTTGCGTTTTTGCTCAAACCCTTGTGTCCCGCAGTGTTTCGAGCTCTCTTTTGCTGTGATTTCAAGTTTGGACAGCACTTCGAATTTGCATCCCTTCGGGTTTCCCTTGCCTCTCCCGTCACGTACCTCCTACATCGCGGTCTTCTGTAACAATTTGCTGACGTGTCAAAGCCTAAAGAATGGAGCCAACTTACAGATGATGTGGCTGCTCGAGAGCCAAAAACCCTAACCCTAATTTCTACCAGAAACCCTAACTGTTGAAACCCTTATTTTGGAAACCCTAACCCTAAAACCTGCAGACCCTAATTCTGGAAACCCTAACCCTAAAACCTGCAAACCCTAATTCTAGAAACCCTAAGAAGGAGTCCTACCAACTTATGGGGACCTCGTCCGATGGGGCCCCAAGTGACATATAGGCATTAAAAATAAAGCAGAACACACTCAAAAGACTTTTGCACATCAAAATATGATGATGTGGCACCTGTACGGACGTCCCGAAATTCGCGGAGGATTTTTAGGAAAATCCCGAAATTTTAGGAAAGTGATTTTTTGGGGTCAGCTTTTCATATTTGATGCTTTTAGGCTTCGGGCCTTTAAATATGTGCCTTGGGGGCCCTCTCTGACACTTTTTAGCTCGCAGATTTCAGAGCAGGTGCTCCTCGACTGTTGTACTTTGTGAATTGGCAGTAATATAAAGAAATACCGAAAGGGGCGCCAAGGTTTGGGGCCAATACTCTCTGGGGTGGAATTTCGCCACTCCGTGTCGCGTGTCGTCTCTCTCTCTTTCAATTGTGATTGAAGTGCTAAAAGTTTGTTCAGTCTGTTCTTTTCTATTGGCATGTGGTGCCCGTCTTGTGAAGTGGTATTAGAGCATCAGGCGTGTGCTTTTCTGAAAGCATATCGGTCGTACAAAAGAGCAGACACAGCTATTGGAATTGAATTATATTTGATGTATCAGCCACTCCCACCCTTACTTCATCGCGCATCGGGCGCGCTCCCGTCTTCACCGCTCATGTCTTACAGGGCATAAGCCAATTAAGATCTCTTGCAAGAGAAGGATCCAGATTTGTTTCAAGTCACTGTTTTTCTCAAAAGCAGTGCCATGTAGATGTTGATGTCTACAGCTACCAAGCAGCATACTCCAAGTACTTGGCAAGCTTTCAAGAAAATTTTTGCCCGAAGTTATATGGTTTCTGACATCTTCCTTCGGAGTGCAACTTCTGGCAGAGTGGGTATCCTGAAATGCTTGCCATGGAAACCCTAGCAGATTATAACTTGAAGTTTCTCGACATCTCCCAGTAGTTGTCTCTTCACGAGCAGATGACCTTGGAGGTTTAGTGTGATTGCTATGTCTAGGGACTACCATCGTCGCCAAAGAAACACTGTCTGTCCAAGAGCTGATGGACCATGCCGTGCTCGGCTACGACCTCATGGAAGGAACCTAACCCTAATTTTTGGTGCAACTTTCAAGATGGAAAGTCAGTTGACTTTTCGAGCTCGACTAATGTCGAGATTGCTTTTTAAGTTTGAGTTTTGTTTGATCTTGTTTGGTGATCCTGTTTGGAATTTGTTTGAAATGGATGGTATCTGTTTTGAACCTGTTTTGGTGTCGATTTGAGTTGTTTGACTCTCGTTTGATACTAGTTTCAATGATTGGTGATTTTACTCCCGGGTGGAGAAGTGAGAAATACTGTTTTGGTATTGTTTGAGCCTCGGAACGACGCAGGCCGATGCTTGGGGAGCGTTTGGTTGTATGCTTGTAAAATAATTGTTGTTGTGACTCACGGCCCGGACCTGGATGGTTATGCTGGAGGAGTATTAAGAAGTCTGAGAAGTGTACTCTTAGCACCTCCAGTCGACGCAGGCTGCGGTCTGGGGGACGTTTGGTTGTAAAAGGTCTCTATATCTCCCGGCCTGGACCTTTTTAGGTTATGAGGAAGTCGTTGAATATCTCTCTGCCCGGACCTTGTTAGGTTATGCGAGAGGAGTATTCATCGGCGGCTTTATGTTTCTATGTCTTGTAACATGCATATGTGAGCATTTGTGTTGCATTGTGATGTGCCAACCATTGAATATTCCTAATTGGATGAGATTGCTTGGGTATGTAATTTTAGTGCATCAAGACACCCGAGGAAGATCAATACGGTATGGGTGTGATGGCTAATTTTACTACGCCGGAATATCAAGAGTTCCGATCTGGACGAAAGGAGAAGCTAACTCCTTGATCAAAACAGCCGATAGGAGCAGCTAACTCCTTGATCTAAAGAGCAGAAAGGAGAAGCTAACTCCTTAATAAAAAGAGCAAATTGATTGTCCCTCGGAAATTTTTGAGCTAACTTGAGTTGTTTTGCAGATATGCTGTAATCGCGGACGATTACTCTCTTTCAAGAAGGGGAGATGTAACAAAGTGCTAACGTGTCAAAGCCTAAAGAATGGAGCCAACTTACAGATGATGTGGCTGCCCGAGAGCAAAAACCCTAACCCTAATTTCTGCCAAAAACCCGAACTGTTGAAACCGTAATTCTGGAAACCCTAACCCTAAAACCAGTAAACGCTAATTCTAGAAACCCTAAGAAGAACAAGCAACAGAAGAAGAAGTCCTATCAACTTATGGGGACCCCGTTCGATGGGGCCCCAAGTGACATAGGCATTAAAAATAAAGCAGAACACACTCAAAAGACTTTGCACATCAAAATATGATGATGTGGCACCTGTACGAATGTCCCAGAATTCGCGGCGGATTTTTAGGAAAATCCCGAAATTTTAGGAAAGTGATTTTTTGGAGTCAGCTTTTCATATTTGAGGCTTTTAGGCTTTGGGCCTTTAAATATGAGCCTTGGGGGCCCTCTCTGGCACTTTTTAGCGCGCAGATTACAGAGCAAGTGCTCCTCGGCTGTTGTACTTTGTGAATCGGTAGTAATATAAAGAAATAACGAAAGGGGCGCCAAGGTTTGGGGCCAATACTCTCTGGGGTGGAATTCCGCCACTCCGTGTCGCGTGTCGTCTCTCTCTCTCTTTCAGTTGTGATTGAAGTGCTAAAAGTTTGTTCAGTCTGTTCTTTTCTATTGGCACGTGGTGCCTGTCTTGTGACATCTTCTGGCGTTCTATCCGGCTTGGTTATCCGATTTTTGTCCTCACCTTTACTTGTGATTTTACACACGAGACTTCTCTGCTGATTTTTTGTATGTATCTATGGAGCCATGCCCATCTTTCCTCCCGACGAAAAGCTTGATCCAACTTTGTCGTCTGGAAGATGAAGATCATGGTGATGCTTATGCAGTTTGATCTTTGGGACAGGCTTACCGATCTTGCCAATGCTATGTGTCCCAGCCTTGCTCCTGCATCTCGTACTTCTACATTGACATCATCACCTACCACTTCTTCTGTAGTTACATGTGCTGGCTCCTCATCTACTTCTTCTCATGGTACTGCTTCTGGCGGATTAGGCACTGTGGTTACACACGCTATGGTGGATCAGTGGAATCTGAACCATCGCAGAGTTTACAGTTTCTTACTCATCAACTGTGCGGAGAGCGTGTCGATGTCTTTACGCTCTCACACCACTGCACATGAGGTATGGGGTTTCCTTTGCAACTTGTACGAGATGAAGACACTCGAAAGGATCCTCGCTTTGGAGAAGACTTTGATGGACTTACAGGTCTCGTCATTTTCGACTATCCAGGACTTCATATCCGCATGCTTCTGCTCCATGATGAGCTAGCAGCTTGTGGACACCAGATCTCTTCCGAGGGCATGGCAGCCCGGTTGCTGCTCAAGCTTCCCGACACGTATGATTCCTTGTTCCAGTCACTTACTATCTCCACCTGCCCTACTCCTATCACGTGGGAGGAGCTCTTACCCTGTGTGCAGTAGATAGCAGATAGCTTAGCGCATTCAAGACAGAGCCACCTCAGACGCCTCCGGAGTTCTACTGCATTGGTGTCTACATCCAGTAGGGGTGGTAGTGCTCCCGGATAGTCTGGACCTGGTTGTATACCTTCTCGCCCTGGCATTACTTGTACCTATTGTGGAAAGAAAGGTCATTTTGCAGCAAAATATTATAAATGATGCTGGGACCGCAAGAAGGATTCAGATCTCGAGGATGGGATGGCTTCTCAACAGACGTTTGCCACCGCTATCTTAGCCCTTCAGAGGCCGATGGCTTCACCCTCTAGTTTCATCCACCATGATCGAGATCACTTTTTGCCTTCAAGTTTGCCGGTTTACCACCTTGTCCTTCTATCTTTTTTGTGTTAGAGTGCTCTGCTTCAGGGGGGGTTCTGTCTCTTCCGTTTCTCTCTTTTGTTGACCTCCACCAATGAGCTCCCTGCTCGTCTTTCATCTTTCCCTTATATATCCTCTTCAAAGACTTGTCTGTTGTTAGCCTCTCCATCAGCTTCCTTGTGCGACTTGATTAGCCTAACCTAGCTTCAATCACCATCACATTGGTGCTGGACGGTTCGTCGTTTTTTGTTTGACTGGCGCTTCTTCTTTTCACACTCCATATTTGCCAGGGGTGTTGCATCTTCCTCAGCGACTCCGCATCTGTTGTTGAGGGGGGGTGTTAGATTCTTCATCTCGAGATGCTTCGTACCTTGCCTACAGGCTTCACACACATCACGTGCATTGGCCCTTCGTTGTGGGTTGGCCTCTCGTACACTTGTTGGACAGGGATCTTTAGGCACATTTAGGGTTTTGCTCAGCACTTTGCCCGGCTAGACCTATTCTGGTCCTTTTCCATGTTTTCCTCATTTATGGGTTTTTTGTGCATGGTGGTTGGGGCTTTTGGTCTGCCCTACCTACTCCCTATTCTCCTATATATAGGAGGGAGGGGGGATGCATTCTCCCATTCATATCTTGCCATCTTGTACACAACAGTTTTTGCCAGATGTAGTTATTGGCATAGTTACCGGGGAACGCGTTCCCTAGGCCTCGGAACGCCGGAACTCCGTTCCCTCCCTCCTTGCAAGGCCCAAACGTCCCGGAACATTTTGCCGTTCTGGGTGGCCACTTGAGACTGGAACGGCCGGCCGGAACAGCTCGAGACTGCCTTGGAACAGCCAACTCTTAAAATGGGGAGAAATAAACAGTTTTTTTGCAAATTTGTGGTAAACATTAGGTGTTTTTTTAAAGTGTGCAAGGATTGAAAATGCACCCCCTCACACCCATTCCCTTCTCAAGCAAATCCACATGCCCTCAAGGTCTAAGGTTTAAACCTTAAGCTCTCTTGACTCTCGAGTTTCAAGCTCTCTCCCCTCTCTCTCTCTCTCTCTCTCTCTCTCTCGCTCTCTCTCTCTCCCTCTCGCATCATCCATGGCCGAGGGGTCTTCAAATCGAGTTTTTTGTGAGTATTAGAGTCAAAGGACTAATACTACTTGCATTCAATTTTCAAACATGTAGAGCTAAAAATTGCATTATTTGGGTGTTTTTTATGTCTCCCGTTCCGCACTGTTCCCGTTCTGGACCCCTGGCCGTTCCCTCGTTCTACGGGGGTCCCCGTCGCTGTTTCTGTTCCGCGTTCCGGGTAACTATGGTTATTGGAGCTTGCAAGCCTTTTCCATCTGTCTCTTGTGTGTCCATCGTCATTGTCTCTCTCTCTCTCTCTCTGTCTCTCTCTCTCTCTCCACGTTTCGCTGCTCACCCTGACACTTTAGGGTTCTACTTGCTTTAGCAGAATTGATTTGAAGAGTGGTTATCATTAGATCCGAAATACTCCTAGGGATGTCTTCAAGACAACCTTAATCAGGACGTCTTTTGGTTTGTATGAGTATTCGGTGATGTTTTTGTCTCACGAATGCTCCAACTACGTTCAACCGCATGATGGACATGATTTTTAGAGATTACAAATCATTTGGACACTCATCGACAGATTCAATAAGCAGGCTTCATTCCGGTAAAGAAGATAGTTAAGTCCGATCATTTTACAAAATTGTTTGTCTTGCAGATTTTTCCGATTACATGGTATGCTTGAATCTATTGTTTCGGACGGAGATTCCCTATTCACAAGTTTGTTTTGGAGGAGAATCTGGGAGAACATTGGCACACGGTTATAGTTCTCATCCTCATTCCACCCATAGCTGATGGGCAATCTACGATAGCCAATTCAATGGTTTTGGACTTGTTGAAGTTATATATTAGATCAGAAGGCTTAGTGGGAAAAGTATTTGCCCTTGGTGGAGTTTGCCTACAACAACACAATTCATATATCTATAGGAAAGGCACCATTGGAGGTAAATGAGGATGCTAAGAAGGTTCCACCTTTTCTAAGCATCAAAGATAAGATTTTTGAACAGATCAGTACACTCGGGATCTGGACATTGCTTTTGCTAAGGTGCCCGAGGCTCTTGAGAAGTCTCAAGCACGGCATAAGAAGGCAGCGGACAAGCATCGACGTGACTTGCTACTGAAGGAGAATGATTGGATGCTTTTATAGTTTAAGAATGCAAGTCTACGGAAACTAAAGGGTAAGGAGCAGCTTTTTCCAAAGCTAAGTATGCGATTCTATGGCCCTTTCTAGATTCAAGAGAAGATTAATGTTGTATCCTTCAGATTGAAGTTATGATATACTTGGAAGATTCACAATGCATTTCATGTGAGTCTGTTGAAACCTTTCATAGGTGAGATGCTAGTGGACAGGGAGCCTAAGGAGCAACCTGAAGTGGAAGAGACCGAGGAGATTCTTGTTTTGGAACATATACTGGCTCACAAGGAAAGGAAAGTGTAAGGTAAAGTGATACGACGGTTTTTAGGCCCCAGTTTAAGAACTATCCGGTATTGGATGCGAAGTGGACGGAGGAGGAGGACCTAGCAGATACTCCTCAGGTGTTGGAACTTTACCTTGAGGCTTTTGGTCTAGCTTCGACTATTCCAAGAGTTCCCGATGATCAGTGGGTTGAATCTAGTGCTGTCAGGATTGCACAATAGGGGAGTTACTCCACTTTTTGGTCCCAGATTATCTAGATGGCATAAAGTCACTGATTTCCTTTGTGATTTCATGGAGATTGATGGGCTGACAGTATTCTACTATATGACTTTATGAAAAGAAGTACTTCAACATGGAAATTCCTAAAATGAATCTCTTATATGTGCTCTCTCATGTGTGCATTTATTGAGTGCATGTTTGAAAGACGAAATAACTGCAGCATTTTGCTCTTGTTCACCTAAGAGGTGATGTGGATATGATAGTAACAAGATTTAGTTAATCAAGACATCCGCGAGAGATCGGTGAGATTTGGATGTGATTGCTAAATACGTTACAACAGATTATGATTCTCATCTAAGATTTGGATGCGGAGTGATGTAAAAGTGATTTAAACGTTCAGTGACTGATGTCTTTGTGCAACTACTGGATATATGTTGTCTAGTGTGCTGGTACTTAGAGTCAGTGTTTACTGAACTAGTTTCTAGCTTATGTTGGTTTTGCAGGCGTAATTGAGGATGATTACAATTATTTCAAGAGGGGAGTATGTCACAAAGTGATGATGTGGCATGGCCGCTTGGACGTACTCCGGGCAGAGGGAGGTCCAAACCTCAGTGAAAGATGCAGATAAAGTTTTACCAACTTACAGAGCCTAGCCAAGAGGTCTATTAAAGAACGTGAAGCTCATAAATTGTACCAATTTATGGTACCTCGGCCAAGGGACCTAAAACTTATTTTAAAATAAAGTGGGACCCAATCGCATGCAAATGTTGACGTGGTAGCGTTGTACGGATGATCCAAGATTTGCGCTGGCTGTTGACATGTCACATATACGGATTTGCACGATTTGTGCTGGCAGCTTTTGGCGCTAGGGTCTGGGGCCAATATGCATTTGAACTTGATGCTTTTGGGATCTCTTGTATTTTTTATAAGAGCCTTGGGGCCTCACTTTGTAGAGCATCTGGACGCAAGTCTGAGAGCAGAGGACCCTTGGGAGTTGTACCTTGTGGCGCAGAACTCCGCCGTGCCGTGTTGACACTCTCTCTATTAAAGTCTAGTGATTTAGAAGTTTTTTTTCGTATGTTGCTATTGATTTCTCGCTTGGAGTGTCCAAGCGTGTTAGAGATTGCTATATCTTGGGGCTACCATCACTGCTACAAGAATATTGTCCATCCAAGAGCTTATAGACCATGTTGCGATTGGCTACAACCTTATGGAAGAAATCTAACCCTAATTTTGGTGAAGGTTTTAGAACGAAAGCCCTGTCGACTTCGAGCTTGACTGATGTCGAGAATGCTTTTTTACTTTACTTTAGCAGTTTTTTCAAGTTTGTTTGATAACTTGTTTGGATTTTGTTCGATAACTTGTTTAGATTTTGTTTGAAATAGATGGTATGTGTTTTAAACGTGTCTTAGTGCCGATTTGAATTGGTTTGATTCTGGTTTTAATACTGGTTTCAATGATTGGCAATTTACTCTCAGACGGAGTACTGAGAATTGATGTTTGAGAATGGGTGACATACTCCCTTGTGGTTATTTACGGGGGGAGTATTGTTGTTGTTAGTCATGGCTCAGAGGGTGAGTATTAAGAAGTCTGAGCAATGTTTACTCTCAGCACTTCCAAACGATGCAGGCTAAGGTTTGGGTGGCGTTCGGTTGTAAAAGGCCTCTATATCTCATGACTTGAACCTTTTTAGGTCATTTATAGGAGGAGTGATGAGGGAACTGTTGAATAGCTCATGGCCCAGACCAAGATGGTTATTTGTGGGGGGGGGGGGGGGGGGGGGGGGTGGGGGGATGGGCAGCATTTGTGTTGCATTGTGATGTGCCAACCACTGAATATTCCTAATCGGGTGAGATTGCCTAAGTATGTAATTTTAGAGATCAACGCAATTTGGGTGTGATAGCTAATTTCGCTACGCCAGAAGATCAAGAGATCTGATTTGGAATGAGAATATACTACTCATTATTGGATGAGATTTTTCTGGGAAGCCAACGACCCAGGATATCAAGAGCTCCAATTTGGAATGAGAAAATTGATCGTCCCTCGAAATGTCCCTTGGCTCGGAATGACTGTGAGAAAATTTTGTGCTAACTTGGTTGTTTTGCAAGTATATGGTAATCGCGGACGATTACTCTTTTTTCAAAGAAGGGGGGATGTCACAAACTACTGACATGTCAAGCCATTGAAGAATGGAGCCAACTTGCCCTGGCCAAGGGCCCTAAACCATAGAAGCAGTAGAAGAAGTTTTTACCAACTTACAAAGTCTTGCCGAGTGGCCAGTTTCCACCAACTTATGGCACCCTGGTACGATGGGGCCCAAGGCACTAAGAGTAAAAGAATGACCCATACACAAATCCCCTACATAAAGACCTGATGACGTGGCTGTTGTATAGATGCCTGTAATGTTTGCACTGATGATGTGGCATATTGTACGGATTTTTGCGTTTTATGCTGATGGTTGCTGACATGGCAGACTGTATGGATTCTCAAAATTTACGTTGCAACTTTTTGGACCAAAAGCTTTTGGGCTTAGTGCTTTTTATGTAAATTGCTTTTAGAGGCCAAGGGCCCTTAAATATGACCCATGGGCTCTCACTTTGGGAGTCCACCCACGGGAGATGTAGAGTAGAGCCATGGGAGTTGTACCTTGTTGAAGCAATATAAAGAAATACCAAAAGGGGTGCCAAGATTTGGGGCCAGTGCTCTCTTGGGATGGAACTCCACCACTCCCCGTCTCATGTGTCGTGGTCTCTTACGGTTCAGTTCTATTTGAAGTGCTTAAAGTTGTTCAATTTGTTCTTTTTCATTGGCACGTGGTGCCCCATCCCGTTGGTAGCGGAGATGATGAACGCTTTTTGTGATATTACTTCAAAGGGCTCAGTAGTGGGCTTTGTCAATCTCTAGACTGCCTTGTATGTCATGCAGTAGCAACAAACCTTAGCAAGAACGCTTCTTAGCTCCTCCATAAATGCCTGCTCAGGAGCTTGTTGCTATTGAGCTTGCTGTAACATAGTTGGTGGGGAGTATATTGGAGAAAGATGGGTGGTGAAGAGTTGGTTGAAGGTGTCACAAATTGCTGATGTGTTAAGCCATTGAAGAATGGAGCCAACCTACAGACCTCGACCGAGGGGCCTAAACCATAGAAGCATCAGAAGAAGTTTTAACCAACTTACAAAGTCTTGTCGAGTGGCCTATTTTTAAAGAACAATTCCCACCAACTTATGGGACCTCGTTCGGTGGGCCCAAAGCACTAGGAGTAAAAGCATGACCCACACACAAAATTTTGTGCGTAAAGACCTAATGATGTGGCTATTGTACGAACGCCCGCGATTTGCGCCGATGACTCCGTTTTACGCTGATGGTTGCTGACGTGGCAGATTGTATAGATTATCGGAGTTTACGCTGTAGCTTTTGGGTCATATGCTTTTTGAACTAGAAGCTTTTGGGTTTAGTGCTTCTCATGTAAACTGCTTTTAGAGGCCAAGGGCAGTTAAATATGACCCATGGGCTCTCACTCCGTGTCACGTGCGCACTTCACTTGCGCTACCTGGACATGCTTCTGCTACAGTCTAGCATGAGTCTTAGCTTAGGACCTAGCTTGGCACCTTTGTGAGCCTCTAGCAAGACATGCATGTCCAGGCTAGTCATAGTTACATACCCTCTATGCACAGGATAGCATTTCAGCATGTAGGTAATTTACCGCGTGTGAACCACCCCTAACCTGGCAGATGATGGAGTAAGCTAAGGATGAGTGATCAGTGGGTGCTCAAGGTTCCTTTTACCTAAAGAAAGGGAGAGCCTTCCTTACTTAGAGAGTGAATGTGCAATGACCAAAGCAAGAGAGTGGAAAACTATGAGTGAATAGTGCTGAGAGTGCTAGAGAGAGAGAGAGAGAGAGAGAGAGAGAGAGAGAGAGAGAGAGAGAGAGAGAGAGAGAGAGAGAGAGACGGGACCGAATGTGGGTCTTAAACTCTTAAGGGCCCCCTTACTCTATTGCCAGAGCAAGTACTTTCTTTATTCTTGCACAATGCTGATACAATGACTAATGCTGAGATGTTGATGCTACTGAGGCTGGGTATTGCTGGGTATTGACGGGCATTGAGGTACTAAGAGATTCTATGTCGACGGCGATGATGTCAATGACGAGGTAGTGATGGGTTCTATGTCGACGAGGACGAGGTACTGTTGGAGTCTATGTGGAGAACGAGGTAGAGGTATTGATGGGTCTATGTCGATGACGAGGTACTGATGGGTCTATGTCGACGACGACGAGGTACCCATGGGTCTATGTCGACGCCGACGCCGACGCCGACGCTGATGCCGATGCCGACACTAAGGCTGAATGCCGGAATCTGCTAGCAACGCGATGGCAAGGGATGTGCAACCACGACGAGGCTGAAATATGCTGACGCTTCAAGATGACAACGCTGGTTGTCTTGGGCTGGAAACGCTCATCAGGCTGGCTGAAAAACGCTGGTTTTCTTGCTGAAAACTCTGATGAGAAGAAGGCTGGAAACACTAGATTCTTTGACCTGCAAACACTGAGTCTGTTGCTTCTACTTCTTATGCTTCTTACTGGCGCCTAAGGGCTGCTTTTATAGGTGGCAAAAGGTGGGTCCAACAGGGCAAAAGGAAACCCCACGACCTTGCAAGTTGTAAGCTGAAAATCAATTGATTAATAAATGCCAGGTTAGGGGTGGTTCACACGCGGTAAATTACCTACATCCTGAAATGTTGTTCTATGGAAGAGAGGGTATGCAACTATGACCAGCCTAGACATGCACGTCCTGCTAGAGGCTCCCAAAGGTGTCAGGCTAGGTCCTCATCTAAGACTCATGCTAGACTGTAGCAGAAGCATGTCCACGTAGCGCAAATGAAGTGCGCAAGTGACACCTGGCAGTCTACCTGTAGGAGATGCAAAGCACAACCATGGAAGTTGTACCTTGTTGAAGCAATATAAAGAAATACAAAAGGGGTGCCAAGGTTTGGGGCACTGCTCTCTTGGGGTGGAACTTCACCACTCCGCGTCTCGAGTGTCCTGCATCTCGTTCAGTTCAATGTTATTTAAAGTGCTTAAAGTTGTTCAATCTGTTCTTTTCCGTTGGCACTTGGTGCCCCTTCTTGTTACAGAAGGAGTGGAAGTAGATGCTTGGGAGGGTAGGATAGCGGGGCTGGTGGACTCCTACTTGGCACAAAAGGTTGGCACTTTCTATGATAGTACTTCAAAATGGGCTTTGTTGATCTCTAGACTGTAAGGTGCAGCGGAATGAATGTTGTATTTTCTCAAGATTAGTGATCTTTATTGCTCAAGGTTCCTTTTTGTTCTTAGGGAAGGAGAGAGCCTTCCGTCTTTATGGAGTGCTATGATCACGAACAAAGTGAGTGGATATTGTGCGTGCAAGTGAATGAGACTGAGAGAAGGAGAGAGAAGAGATACGACACCGAGAGGTTGTAAAACCCTCCTCCGAAGGCCCCACTGTCGTCGGCGAGAGTGGTCTACTTTGATTGCACAAAGGTGTACAATGCGCATGCAATGGACTGATGCAACTTGGACTATGCCGATGATGACGATGACGACTTGGTGGCTGAAATCTGAGATCTTCTAATCGCTGAATTTCGGGACTGTTTCGGTGGTTGAAAATGACTGTTTTGGCTGCGTTTTCTTGGGCTAAAGATGGAGGAACTTTTGCAACCAACTTGGGGCTGATTCTGCTACTGTGTCATAGGCTGAAAACGGTGTGTATTCTGCTACCGATGGCTGTAAAACAAAAACGCTGATGCACCTTTGCTGATAGCCAAAAACGCTAGGCTGTTCTGGGACAGTAATAAAAAACGCTATTGCTTGATGATTCTTGCAAAAACGCTAATGCTGATCTGGGAAAAAACGCTAGCAAAGTTGGAAAACTGATGGCAATCATGGGAATCTGCAGTCGCTGGAATGCTGATGGGTGATGACGATGGCCTGCTGTGGAAGGAAGCGCCAAAGTCTGGAAAATGCCCGCGATGATGGAGGTCCAAAAACACTGGGGGTGCTGGGGGGGGGGGGTACTGCTGAGAAGTTGCCTGTTGAGCGGGAAGCTCCTGGTGCCTCTTCTGCCAGAAAGTGCTAACTTGGGTTTGCTTATATATTAACTTAGCAAAATTGCCCTACCTACTTTTGTTGGAAAGTCACTTAAAAATAATAAGTGAAAATAACCAAAAATAAGGAAAATAGGCTAAATGCACTGGAAAATTTCATTGACTTAATCTGATGGATTCTGAAGGGAATACTGATGATCATGCTGTGTGCAACCGGAGGATATGCATCTATGCTAAGTGACTGGGTATGCACGGTCTACGAATAGACTCATAAAAGTGCCAGATCACTGCTAATCTAAACTGACTTGACTGACGGGAACCCTGCTATGGTGTAGCTTGTCCACGGACACATAGGGTTGGATGTGTCATGTGACATCGACTGCCTTGTACGTTTCATGCAATAGCAATAAACCCACCCAACCTCTTAGGCAGGAAGACCCATGAACTCTAAATCCACTAGGTTAGACTTGACTGACTAGCTGAACTCGACACAGACTAGACGAGGCGAGACTATGGGAGACGAAGGCCGACTCTACTCGACCAGCTAGACCAGTTAGACTTGCTGACTAGACCAGGGCGAGTAGACCAGAGTTACCGGGGAATGGACTTTTAGGGCCTTGGAACGCCGGAACGGCGTTCCTGCCGGCTGGAGTTTTCTGGAACGCGACGGAATGGAACGGCGTTCCGGCCTGCAGCTGTCACCGGAACGGGACCACCGGAACGGGCTGGAACGGGCCGAAACGGCCCCAACGATAGTTTTTGAAATTTAAAAAAATGAATGTTTGGCAGCCAACGGCCATTTTCAGCAGTGAAAAAAGCATATAATGCCCCCCTCCTCCCCCATTCTTCACACACTCATCAAGCCTCAAGGCCCATTCTCCCTTGCTTGAGCCTTGCTCTCAACTCTCAAGCCAAGCTCATTCTCCCTAGCTTGCTCTCAACTCTCAAGCGATAGTGTGGCGCCGCGGCATGCCTCAAGGCTCAAGCTCTCAACCTCTCTCTCTCTCTCTTGGGCTAACCGCTAAGTTCTAACCCTCAAGGCTCAAGGCTCAAGCTCTCTTTCAAGCTCTCACGGAATCAAGCGGCAAGCCTCTCTATCTCAAGCCCTCTCTCTCTCTCAAAGTTCAAGATCAAGCTCTCTCTTTCACGGATAATCCATCATCCATGGCCTCTTCTTCTCGTTCAACCCCCTCCGTTCATGCGGGCAACACTCAAAAGGCGAAAGAATGGTCGTGGTGGGATGAAGTGACCTCGGAGGGCACCTTGTCGGCGGCGGGAGGTTCTCGTGCATGGGGATGCAAGCTATGCTCTTACACGCGGAAAGGGGGGCATGACAAAGTGAGGGCACACTTTCTTCGAGTGCCGGGACATGAGGTGAAATTTTGTGCCAACGTAACCATCGAGAAGAGGAAGGAGCTCGAGGAAAAGGATCGGCAATTCAACCATAAAGCCAAGCCGGCACGCAAAAGTATTGATCCAAAGACCCTCATTTTCCCTTCTTCCTCTCTACCTGGTGTAGGTGTTGGTGCATCTTCACAAGGTCCAATTCGTCGCTAAAAGACCCTTGCCACCTCTTGGGACCCAAAGAAGAAGGAAGAGGTGGATGCGGCCGTGGCCCGATTCTTCTAGCACGACCATATCCCATTTGTCGCAGCGAGGTATGTTCATTGTTTTATGATTTATCAATCTTCTCTCTCATTTCTTCCGTTATCGTCGTATCCACTTTTTTGATACTAACCTCTTCAATGCTTGATCAAAATAGGCTGGAGTATTGGAAAGTCATGGTGCAACGGATAGGAGAGTATGGCACCGGCTATGTGCCGCCATCTTCAGAGGCTCTCCGAACCACCTTGCTCGATCGAGAGAAGGCTATTGTGGAGCAAGCAACCCTCAACATTCAGCGTCTTTGGGCAAAACATGGCGTTTCCCTCATTGCCGACGGGTGGAGCGATACAAGGAAGAGATCTATCCATGGTCTCGTCGCATACTCCAGTGGAGAGATGTACTTTGTGCACTCTCATGATGCCACTGAGAGTGGCAAGTCCGCCGATGTCTTCTCTGCAGAGTGGACAGCGGCCATAGAAACCATCGGTGAGCAACACGTGGTGGCCTTTGTCACAGATGGGGAGGCATCAAACAGGGCAGCAACAGCTATCATAGAGGGCCACTATCCGCATGTGACAGTGTGCTTTTGCATGGCACACTGCTTGAACAACCTTCTAAAAGACATCGGCGAGCTAGACTGGATTGCTCCAGTCATTGCTGATGCAGTGAAGATGGTTACTTTCATCAACAATCACAACTTGGTTTGGAGTGAGTACCTGAAGAGGTCGGGCGACAAAGTGCTTTTGAAGTATTCAGATACCCGCTTCGCATTCAACTTTCTTCTTGTGCGCAGGCTGTCTGAATGTCAAAATGCGGTCCGACAGGTCTTCATCAGTGATGAGTTCACCACCTCCCCCTATGCAAAGACAGTTGCAGGGATTTTGTGCAAGGATAAGGCAGAGGATCTTGAGTTCTGGAAGGAGCTCAAGAGTCTAGATGCACAGGTAAAACCGGTGGTTCATTTGCTTCGAGTTCTGGATGGCATGGATCCTTGCATTGGCAAGATTTATGAGACAATGAACCGCATGATTGGGCAGCTTGCACAGCTTGAGCCGAACGCAGAGCGATATGAGGAGATCCATGCGCTTTGCAGCTCGAGGTGGAATTCATATGCCTCTCCTTTACACGGGGCAGCGTACATGGTGGATCGAGAGTTCCAAGGTGCAGGGCAAGAGACAGATAGGGAAGTCATGAACCAATTTACAGAGATCTTAAACAAGATGGTTCTAGACAGAGATGGGCGACGCATTGTCAAAGATCAGCTGAGACAGTACAGAGAGATGCGGGGGCATTTGGCAGTCCAGATGCTCAGATTGATCGCAGGAAAATAGGTTCAGTGCTTTGGTGGGAGGACTATGGCTATGATGGCCCTGAGCTTCAGAGATTGGCGATCCGTATTCTCAGCCAGTCAGTTAGTACCTCATGCTTGGAGCAATTATGGAGTACCTTTAGCCACATTGCTTCCAAGAAGAGGAATCGGCTTGGAGTGGAGAAGGCTAATGATCTTGTCTTCGTCAGCGCAAATATAAAAATGCTTTGCAAGAGTACAGACAAACAGACAGATCCTTTTACACAGTGGGAGATGGAGCAAGAGGCTTCTCAGGCGGGTGGAGATGCACATCCACCAACACCAGGTACTTCATCTGTGGCTGAGATCGAGCCGGACCTAGACCTCGATGATGAGGAATGGGAGGATGTGAATGATTTACAGCCGGCTACTACGGATTGGGAGGCCTCTCAAGCTAGTGGCTCTTGAGTCTTGAGTCTTTGCCATTTATCCTTAACTTTTTGTATGGCTGCTTGAGCCTTGCCCTCTTTGCCATTTGTAGCTACTAGCATCTTTATGGTATTTGTCACCTTCAGCCTTTTGGCATTGTGGTCACTGAAGTCTGGTTTGAACTTTGCCCCCCTTTGGTTTCTTTGTAGCACCTTGGCCGCTGGCGGCCCTTGAGGCTTGTTACTATGTTAGCCATAATTAATTCCAAAGTGTTATCTCTGACTACTACTCTTGCAATTATTTGAGAGCATTGTGTATGTACTATGGGCATTCTGTTTGTTCATTGTTCATCTGGCTATGTACTCTGGGCGCCTCACATCCCAATCAAGTCATAATAAGGTTAAATGGTCTTCGAATCATGTTTTTTGTGGGTATTAGAGTCAAAGGACTCTAATACTACTTGTATTCAAACACATAAGGCTAAAAAAAATAATATTTGGGTGTTTTTTTAGCCTGCCGTTCCGCGCCGTTCCTGTTCCGGGCCCATTCCCGTTCCCCCGTTCCGCAGGGAGGCCCGTCGCTGTTCTCGCTCCGCGTTCCGGGTAACTCTGGAGTAGACCATCTGAACCAATTAGAACGTCCAAACCAGTTAGACCAGCTAACTAGACCAAGATAAAGATGAGAGACTAGAACAAAACCAGTTTGACCGGCTAGACAAAGGCAAGGACCAGCTCGTCCAAGTTGAATGAGGGCGAGAGTGTATAGACCAAAGGCGAGAGACTAGAGAAAAACCATGTAGACCAATAGACAAAGGCGACGACCAGCGTGACTAAGTTGGACAAGGACGACGATGTGCAGACCAACAAGAGACTAACCAATTAACCAGTTAGACCTTTGACCAAGATCATGTACCAAGCACCATGTACCGCAGCGGTGTGAGACTTTAGTTGAGGTCCCATCGGGTGTGCCAAAAATGGGAGCACCTATAGCAAGAATAGTGTGTCATGCTCTCCACTTTGGATGTTTCTCAGTGCAATGTTCATGAAATCTCACTCCAACAAAATGAAAACACCATAAACAATGAGAGAACAAAGCAAACTCAAAAGACTCGACAGTAGACTCTGAACAACATTAGACTCAACTAATTGATGTGAACGTGTACAGACACTGGCTGGCAGCACACTCAGCTCCAAGCCCAGTGCTCACGGGTGCAAAGGGGGTGTCGAGGCTCAAATGTGCAAGGAGAGCGCAAATGTGTTGTGCTAGAGTGAACACATGATGCAGGACTCACGACTCATAAAACCATCTAGAATTGCATATCAAACTACAACAAATATGAGCATATATACAAAAAGGGCAATCAACGGATAACTCAAATATCCTTGACAGTCTAGCTGCGCCTATCTCGAAACTAATGTGGGGAAGAAATGGCCACGGTGTCCTCTAGACCACCACTCTTGCCACGTGTCAAGTCCACCCCGTGTGAACCCCTCGACCACGACCAACTGTAATTGTCTTTTTGTGCAAAGTGACACTAAAGCCCAACTACAGAGTGCATGTAACATATTCTCTTTTGAAAGTACTTCTTTACATAAAGTCATTCAACAAAATAATGTTAGCCTATTAGTATCTTTGAAATATCACAAAAATCACTGACTTTATTCCGATCGAGGTAACCTGTGACAAAGGAGCGGAGTGACTCTCCTCATGCAGTCTGCACTTCACTAGGTTCAACCTGTTGATTCATCGGTAACTTTTAGAATAGGCGGTGCTAAACCAAAAGCCTCAAGGTAAAGCTCTAATATCTGAGGAACATTTGTTAAGTCCTCCTCCTCCATCTACTTGGCATGAAGAGCTGGATAATACTTGAACCTGACCAAATATCTTCGTGTGAGCTTATCTTTCACTTTCTTTTCCTTGTGATCTAGGACCTATTTTGGAATGAGTATCACTTCTATCTCTTCCAACTCTGGCTGCTCGTCAGGTTCCTTGTTCTTTCGCTTTTCACCTTTGAAAGGTCTCAATAGACTCACATGAAATGTATTTTGAATCTTCCAAGTATATGGTAATTTCAGTTTGAAGTATACATCATTTATCTTTTCCTAGACCTGGAAGGGTCCATAGTATCTCATATTTAGGTTTGGAAAAAGCCTCTCCTTATCCTTCCGTTTTCGTAATTGTGCTTTCTCAAATTTGAGTAGCACCCAATCATTTTCCTTCAACTGTAAGTCACGTGGATGCTCGTTCGCTGCCTTCTAATGACTTTCTTGAGACTTCTGCAAAGCCTCCCTTACCTTGGCAAAAGCAGTGTCTAGATCTGAGTATACGGATTGGATCTTAAAAATCTTGTCCTTGGTGCCCAAAATCGGTGCAACCTTTCGGATACACTCAACAATCTCAAGTGGCACCTTCCCTATAGACGTATGAACGGTGTTGTAAGCAAACTTCACCAAAGTTTACTATGTCCGATTGCCCATTTGTCTGTGGATGAAGCGAGGACGAGAATTTAAGTTGTGCCTATTTTTTCCTATATTTCTTGCCAAAACAAACTCGTGAATTGGGGATCTCTATCAAACATGATAGATTCATGCATACATGTACTCTCAAAATCTGTAAGAGAAACAACTTGGCCAAATAATCGTCTTTCACTATCTTCTTTACAGAATGAAGTAAGCTTGTTTGTTGAATCTATTGATATTGTCCAAATTCCATCATGCCCATTCTAAGTCTTTGCAGGTTCAAAGATAAAGTCCATGGCTGTACTCTCCCAAGGTCGGTGAGGAATAGCTAAAGGTTGTAGTAGACCTAGTGCCTTGTGTCTGTCAAACTTGAGCTTCTGACACACTAGACAAGTTTGTACAAACTTATCCATATCCTTTTTTGAGCATAGGTAAGTAGAAATACTTTTGCTTTAAGCAGGAATGTATTCGTTGAGTTCGAGCATGTATAACCGCTTACTACTACTCCTCATAGATCTATGCAATCCACTCCAGTCTACGGAACATTTTACTCTCATAGGCTACAACATGGCCCTCCTACATTAAAATCGTCCCGAGACTGCAACCACACGCATCACATTATATCTCAAAATGTTTCCGCAAATCTGGTCAAATAACACAGTATTAAGTGTCAACTTTTTCTTAAGAGTCTTGAATGTTGCAATTTTAGATGGTCCCTAGGCAAAGTGTGTAGTAAGAACATACGCCCGAAAAGCTTCAAACTTCATGTACATTCTTGAATGTTGCAATTTCAGATGGTCCCCATGCAAAGTATGTAGTTAGAACATAGGCTCAAAAAGCTTCGAACTTCATGTACATTCTTATACTCTGGCCATTCTCATATGGTGTCTATTTTGGTTGGATCCATTTGTACATCTTTGTTAAGACAATGTGTTCTAGAAAACGTATCTCTATTAGGAAAAAGTCACTCTTTTTTCCGTTAATCACCAATGTATATCACCGCAATGCTTCGAAATCCTACAAGTGTCTATGATCTGCCTCATGGAGAATACTATGATTTCGTTAAAGAAAGTTTCCACAAATAACCTGTACTCTCTAAAAATTTATATCTATTATCCTGTTGAACGTTACAAGGGCATTTATGAGACCAACAGGCATCACCAAATATACAATTCAGAGGATGTCCAAGGACTTGTATACATCTCTAGGAGCAATCGTGATTTAATGATAATGACTTTTCAGGTGATTCTACTAAAACAAGTAGAATTGTGTAGCCTATCAAGTATATCATGAATCTTGGGTATTCATCCCTAGCAATGCAATTAAAGTTTTCCTATGACAAGCGGAACTGGAATATCTTTCCCTTGGGCCGCTAGAACTTCCTCCATGGGCGGTCCTATTTCATCAGGCGTCATCCGTAGTTGAGCTGCCAAATTTGTCGAGATAAAATTGGCCTTCATTGAAGAAAATCAGGACTTCTCGATCTCGTACTTTGCCCCACGCTCTTTAGAGCTCTGTACTGCCGTCTAGCTGTTTCGAGCTTGCCCCCACAAAATCAAGTACCAGTCGTGCCTTTGTCTTCCCTTTCTTTCCATGCTCATCAATCGCTTTAGATGTCTTTGGTTTGTCCTCGGCATACTGCTTTGGAGCTTTATTAGGGCACTTTGCAAGAATGTGACCTTGTTCTCAATAGTCGTAACATTTGCCTCTTTGTAGTATTCTACACACTGCCTGACTAGCAGTTTTCCGCCAGTTGGTCTTCTCTTTTATTGCTTACCCTTTCTTCTATTCCCATTGAACAGTTCTTGCCCATTTTTCACTATCACTGGCCTGTTTGTAGGGTATGTTAGTGTATCGACATGCATACCAAAACCCTGTTTGGCATAATCCATAGGTCTCTGGATAGAGTCAGACTTGTTTTGTAGACAGAAGCTTTGTATCTCTTTGGGTAAGCCGCAACAAAACCGCTCAACTTGTTGCTTGAAGGTGATCTTCTTGAAGGAAGAAACTGGTGAAAAAGTGTCCCAAAATCTCTGACTATATGTGTCCAAGGTGTCTTCTTTGGTCATCCTCAGATGATTCCAGGCTAGATGACATGCTCTTCATATTCTGCCGTGAGCTATTAGAATAGGAGGATGATGAACTCGGACGATCCTCGAAGTAAACATGCTTCTTGGATTTGTTGGTTGCCTCGAAAGTTATCTACCAGTGGAAATAGCCCAGATTGTCTGCTCCTCGATCTTTTTGAGATTGCAAAGTATTGACTTTGCGCTCAATAACATGGTCAAACTAATCTTCTGAGTACATCTTCTTTCGGTCTACACCCTAGTTTGGCTTGCTACTTCATGGTCGACTTGAGAGGTGCATGGATGGTAGCTTGCCATCAGGAATGTACCTCATCAAGTGGGTGATTCTTTAGGTATTTCACGTACTGTGGATCCTAAGAGTACTTAATCAACTGTTTGGCACAGGTATCAACCTATAGTTGACAATTGAAATCCATTCTATAAAATCAAGTGCTATGTAGGAGCAGACCGTGCTCTAGATGCATTGGCCCCAAAGACCGACGTATTTGCGGTATTTCCTTTTTATTATTCTACTAGAGTACTGTGTCGGGGGTTCAACTATCTGCCAGCACTTGCAAGTTGATCAGCTAAGAGTGAGGCCTTGTGCACACTTATAGAGGCCCTTGGACCACTCAAAAGCAGTTACATGAAAAGCAAAACTTCTAAAAACAACTTGACCAAAATCTGACGTCCCAAAAAGTGCAGAGCAATTTGCAAAAATCCGTACAACTACCACATCAGTAGTTTTCATTTCTCGGGCTAGTCCGTTCAGTATTGCCATGTGTCATCCTTCTCAGAATTTGGGCCTTGCTTTATTTAAAATAGGGTTTAGGCACCTCAACCAGGTTTTGGTAAGTTGGTAGGGTTAGGTTTTTACACCTAACCCTATATGGGCCACTTGGCCGGAATGTGCAAGTTGGTAAAACTTCTGCTCCTTTTTTTAAAAGGGTTTAGGCCCTCAAACGAGTTCTGCTAGTTAGGCCCTGCCACATCGTAAGTTTTGTGACAACGAGTACAACTTTTGCTTGTCTTCACCTGGCTTTGGTGTCTTCTTCATTGCCAACTTGAGAGGCAAATGGATAGTAGCACATTATCGGGAATGAATCTCATCAAGTAGAGAATTCTTCAGATGCTTTGCATACCGTGGATCTTTGGAGTACTTGAGCATCTGTTTGTCAACCTATAGTTGATTTGAAACTCTATTTTATCTAAGTCGCTTGGCGGTGAGAGCGGGCCATACTCTTTTCCTGATTCTTGGGAGGCAGATCGTCTCCCGTTAGAGTCTTCATTTTGTTCTTCACCCACGAGAGAAGGTGGACCAGTTTCCTACTTACCGGATTCACTGCTCGAATCTATGTGTGCTGTGGAAAAAGTGATCAGATCCTAGAAGAAGAATCGTTTGAGCTTTGATACCACTATAATAGACTTGGACACTCCAAGTCAAAGATCTACAGCAACACGTGTGAGAAAATTGCAAACAACTCAACTAAACCTGAAAAGAGAGAGAAGAAGAAGAAGAGACTTTCAACGTCGTAGGAAACTATCCCAAGAGACCGGCATAACCAATCTACCACACTTGGGTGATAGAAAGGCTATACCATTTTCCTCCTTATTAGCGCGCAAGAAGAGAATTTTAACGTCGTAGGAAACTATCCCAAGGTACCTTAAAGATCTATGTGACGAGGAGAGTTGAACTCAAGACCTGTTATTCAAGAGGTAAATGGCATAACCAATCTATCACTCTTGAGAGAGAGAGAGAGAGAGAGAGAGAGAGAGAGAGAGAGAGAGAGAGAGAGAGAGAGAGAGAGAGATTCGACACGGAATGGTGGAGTTTCATGCCCAGATGGATTGGCCCCAAAGACTGGCACCCCTTCTTTATATTTCTCTATTATTGCTTCACAAGAGTACAATGTCTGAGGGTCTCTCTCTTGCAGTGCTCTCAAGGTAATATGCCAAGAGAAGAGGCCTTGAAACTTTAAGTATGTAAAGGTCCCTGGCCAAAAGCATACGAGTTAAAAGCCCCGATCCAAAAGCTCTTACTCCCAAAAGCTAGCACACAAAGGGTTGTCTGTGAATTGCGGAAATCCATATTGCTATCATGTTAATATGATCCGTGTTTTCCAGAGGAAGAGGATAGGGTCTAAGAGGGCCTCTTTATTTGCCATGAACTTATGAAGGTGATTAATATTTTGTCAAATAGGTGTACGCCATGTGTGCAAGAATGGTGGGTGAGTAAGAGATGTGTAAGAGTGGTCAAAGGATGCACTTTTCGCCCCAAAAAAGAGGTGGACAATTTTATGATTCTCCGACTTCCATAACTCTCACATATCATCTCCGTTTAAAGCGAAGATCATAGATTTCCAATCTACTCATCAAGCTCTTTCTATAAATATGCTACATGATATGGTTTTACCCGTTAGATTTTAAATACCATTTTTGGGGGGAAATTTGAATTTAAATAAACTAGCCGTTTTGCCTATTTGAATTGAAAAGCTGTCCTTTCATTACTTTCCTATTACTATATGTTTGACTTCCTTAAACTGCCAAATAAAGAGGCCCTCCTAGATCCCATTCTCTTCCTAATATATAGAGGATTTTTGCTAGTAGCTTGATTTAGGTTTTTAGGCCCCTTGGCTACTTTGTGTAAGTTGGCAGAGGCTAGGTTTTGAAACCGAACCCCTTTTGGGCCTCTCAGCCATAATGTGGTCATTCCACATGTCAAAGTTAGACATTGCACTCCAGCATCATCATTCTTGTTGTTGCTAGAACAATGCTTCACCTAGTGCTCATTGCTGCCACAGTCAAAGTGTTCCCTTGAAGTATATACTCTTCTCTGCTCGAGAATATGCCCATGAGTTGCCGGTTTGAATGGATACTTGTTGGAAGGTTTCTTCTCTGCTTTTAGAAGCAACTAGCTTGTGCGACCCGCCTACCGGTGGGTCGCGCTCGCTCTTACTATGACACACATGCCAGAACTCTAAGCGGCTCTCTTTGGATGGGTTTTGTCAGACACACACACACACAGTCCTGTACAGTTCTCGTGGGTGATCCTCTCTCTCTCTCTCTCTCTCTCTCTCTCTCTCTCTCTCATATTAGGTGTGGTCGGATGCTGCCGGAGCATATCTGTCTAGCTGTACAGTTTCTCTCTCATCGTTAGAGTCTCTCTCTCTCTCTCTCTCTCTCTCTCTCTCTCTCTCTCTCTCTCTCTCTCAGTGCTATTGTATAGTATTCAAGTTTGCAACCTGGAGCAACTCGCAAGCATTCTTTGCACTAACACACGACACTACATCATGTAGATCATCACCAACATCAACAATTGGGCTCAAAATTTGCTTCTATTATAGCTACTACGTGAAGCAGCTTTTGGGTTTTGTATGACACAATTTATGGGGTTGCCGCATTTAGTTGCAGTAGCTGTGTGTTGGAGTAATATAGTGCCTTTAGCGTATTTTTAAGGACAAAAATTCAAAATTCTCACCTAATTTGGAATTTGGAGGATTTTTGTGTAAAAACTGATAAAATTCCTAAAATTTTAACCAAAAACCGGGTGATTTTCAATGGGTTCCTTTTTCCATTGGTTCACATAAAGTTTTTGGTGAGCACTGGTTGCAATGTGTAAGGTTTTTGTTGCATACAATACTTGTGATAATATTGTTGGGATGACTGTCGACGATGTCTCCCCTATGATGCACAACTTCTTGTTCATGAGCACGTTGTTTAGCTTTACTTATGTGCTTGTCGTATCATTGGTAGGGGTCTCCTTTCATAGACATGTAGTGAGCTGTATTATTAACGTGGAAGGTCGCAACTGAAGTCAAATACGTTGTTGAGGCAACTTCTTATGACGATGGTGCTTGCTTGCACAAACGAAGGCGGGAGACCCATACATATGTAATTGTTGACCTTGTAAATTGCCAAGCTTTGTTGGCTTTGCTAGCGAGTGCTCGGAGCTGTGATCTCCTAGTTGAGGAATCGGCATATGCCATATGCGCCCATGCCGTTGTGGTTGGCGCGGTTGTGCACCGCCAGTCAAAATAACACCATCTACCGAATACAGAGTAACACCTCAGTCACCTCACTTCCTATTGTGTACTTGAGGATTTTGTTTCTCGTACATCGTCGTAAATGCATCATGTAGACTTGTTGTGCCTGCTGCTCATTCTACACAGTGTACTATAGCTGTTGTGTAGCCACATGACAAAACAATTTTTACAGCCTTTGCCTCCACTAATTATCCCACCACCGTCTCTCCATCTCAGATGACCTACCCTACTCACCTCTTTCGTTGCCTTGGGACGATCATCTCCATGATGGCTGCCAACTAAAGCCCACCTGCAAATGTGACCACCTCCTCGGCCCTTCTGTCCTTGATTGCCTCTTGCTGCCCTTCGCAACGTTTCAGGCCGGACTGCGAAACTGACGGGTATGATGTGCTTGCTTGGAAGTTGGAAGATTTTAACCAAGAAGCTAGGTGTCTTACTCTCTCTCTCTCTCTCTCTCTCTCTCTCTCTCACACACACACACACACACACACACACACACACACACACACACACACACACACACACACACACACACACACACACACACTCATAAGGACGTCAGAACTCACCGGATGGAGTAAAGTTAGACACATTGAAGTGGAAAACTAGTCTCCTTAATATATAGTATAGATAGTGTCCATCGTGCAATCCATGCTCTCCATGAGACAATATGCCTTCAAGATGCAAGTTTTCTCTCCTTGACTCTCCTAGTTTGAACACAATTGGCATAAGTCTGGACAGCCGCCATTGACTCTCTCTCCGTCTCTGCGTTCGCATCCTTACTGGTGCTCGAAAAAAATCTTTTTTCCACTCTAAAGTACATTAAATTTCTCTAAATTTTGTACGTTCTCTTACCTTCAATTTAAAATTTAGAGGTAAATATCAAATTTGTAGGTGGTACATTACACTAAGCCTAGGTTTTTTAAATTTGTAGGTGGTACATTATACTAAGCCTAGGTTTTTTTCGAGCACTCATCTGATTCCTGACTCCTCAGGTTCGCTGTTCGTCGGACTCTCTCTCTCTCTCTCTCTCTCTCTCTCTCTCTCTCTCTCTCTCTCTCTCTCTCTCTGTGTGTGTGTGTGTGGCTCGCACTCAGGAACTGAGCCAATGTTCGAGAAAAGTGTGCCTCAGCTTAGCCTTGAGCCGGTTGCAAAATCAAAGTAGCCGGTTGAGGAGAGGGCAAGAAGGAGAAAATCTTACTTCAAATACATGCAAAAATATTGGCTTGTATCATAAAATTTCCAGTTGACCATAAAATTGTATCATATTGGCTTGTATCATAAAATTATTGTATGTTTGTGAAAATGATTTTTCCCGAACACTGGCCTGAGCACGCTGCTGTCGCATCTCTCCCCGCTCTCTCTCTCTCTCTCTCTCTCTCTCTCTCATCTCAGGTTCGTCGTTCGCTGTTGGTCGGACGTGCTCTCTCTCTCTCTCTCTCTCTCTCTCTCTCTCTCTCTCTCTCTCTCTGGTTCGCACTCAGGGCCTGAGCACGCAGCTGACGGATCTCTCTCCGCTCTCTCTCTCTCTCTCTCTTTTGCGCAGTGCTCAGACTCACAGCCTCAAGCCAGAACTCTCTTCTCTTCTGTCTCAGAGAGCACTGTCGGCTGCCTCAACTTGCCTTTTTTACTCTCTCACTCTGCCAACTGTGTGAGAACTCTCGACTCTCTAGTAGTCAATGAGTTTCTCTCTCTCTCTCTCTCTCTCCCAGTTGGCTCCAGTTGGAGGCTCCCATTCTCTCTCTCTCTCTCTCTCTCTCTCTCTCTCTCTCTCTCTCTCTCTCTCTCTGGCTCAAACAACCTCTCGGGCTCACACAACCTCTGTTTCTCCCTCTGTCTTGTTGCACGACCGCCCGGGCTTCAGGGAACACGTAGAGCGTACGCCACATGTAGGGGGGCCTTTTCATTTGCCTGCCAAGACCTCTTCTTTTGCCACATGGTAGGCCGGAATCCTTGTCCGCTTAATAGATAGTATAGATTTTACCGAAGGTTTGTTCTTTCTTTGTTGACTGTCTAACAATTTGCACGTTATAACCAGCCTTGTCTTTGTCGTTGATTGAGGCTACATCCTTACCGGATTGTAAGATTTTCAATTCCAACTGTGTGGCAAGGGCTGAAGCTATCTGAGATGGACAAAAAGGGTGAGATTTCTAGCGAAGCTTTCTAGAACGTCTCTACGTGTTGTACTTTCTCTCCTTTTAACTAGTCAACTTTATCCCATCTCTGAGTGATAGTTTGGACCGCATTTGGAGGCAAGAACTGAGCAATAGGTGAAAAATTATAATCTGATGCAATCGTGACTTCAATTGAGTTTAAGAACGCTTCTATCCACCAATGTGGGTCGTACCTATCAACGATATATCAACAGAGTGAATCATAGATCTCTTAGTGAATGTTTCATCACACCAAAAGCAATCTCAGATTGAGCAACAAATGCCAATATTTTGCTTGTATCATATTCACGATTATACGAATCAAACTTAACAAATGTGTTCCCAACTTTAAAGTCTTTGGGTTCCAAGAACTTGATTGCATCATAGAAATTGTTGTAACTCCACGTTAGACATAAAAGGAGCTGTCCTATTTCACCTCTCACAGGAGACACATACGGTTGACGTCCGAAACTTTATGCTCTGTTTAGTGCAGCAACACTATTCACTTACGTAAGAACGTCAGAATGATCATGTTCTTTCGCATGTAGACTGCCTTGCTTGAGTCCTATCTCAGAATGGCCATGTTCTATATTTTTCCCACAGTGTCCACCTCTTCACATGAAAGATTCCTTCTCAAGCTGTCCATATTGTTTATAAGAATCACCTTTAACGAGATGGTAATAAAAGAGTGTTGGGTCTTGGTACCAGTATAACGGGCTGGGTATGAGTGCTAAAATAAGATAAAATGATTTTCAAAGTTTTAATTTTTCACGAGATGGTAGTTAAAGAGTGTTGGTCTTGATACCAGTGTGCAGGGTATGAGTGCTCAAAAAAGATGAATTGTTTTTCAAAGTTTTTTTTGTTTCTTGTTATTTGCGTTCTTGAGTTTGCTTACACAAATATCATTTGTTTGTTTGATTGTGCAGGTAAGTTCGCAAAATGGTGGCAACTTTAGGAGGTATCAATAGTGTACATGGGATATTTCTGATGGCGACATTGGGCGATAATGATGTCAATATTTAATGTTAAGTCAGCATTACAAAAAGAAATCCTTTTTATCACGGTAAAGCCTCTGGATTTTTGACGGTAGACGTCATGTTCTTGAGAAATTAGATCATGGCCTCGAAGATAACTCACCATACATTGTCTTGCAATCTCACAAATTTATTCCAGCGAGTATTCTTAGAAGAGTAAAGTCATCGTGAACGGGAGTTTAGAATCAGATTTTTCTATGATAATATGATTTTTTTTTTTTTTTTTTAAAGTCTTGGTTTGTTTTCGCATGTAATGGTTACAATGAAAGAGGTTCACGTGTCTTTGGTACGACATTGTCGTAATGCACAGACGCTTTATCGGAATGATCCTAGCAAGGTACCAAGCGGTCAGGAGCGGCCACAACATCGAGTGCGTACAGGTTGGTGAGAGGAGGGTCCGTGAGAAAGCCATGGCCATGGATGTTCGTGAGATAAGCCGTTCAAAATTTATGCTTAAATTCCCACCTATCTTTCTAAACGTAAAGTTATAGTAATGTTGATCGACTTTTGTAGACCTTTGATGATTGACGAGGAGAAAGCCCTGATGGGAAGAGAGAATACATGTCTGATGTGTATGAATTTCACTCTATTTTTGTCTTTTTATTAAGTATGTTCCATATAGAAGTGTGTCCGAAGAAAGAGACAAAAGAGTGTTTGCATGTATGCATGTGATTGTGCGAACGTGTATGCGTGAATATGTGTGTGAGGTGGGTCAGGAGGTATAGATTTGAGTTTCAAAGCTTTCTCTAAAAAGATTTTAAAAAGCTTAGCAAAGAGCGTAAAAGATTTTTTTATTATGGATGAGAGAGAGTGATGAGCGAACCCACAAAGGCAAGCTGATTTAAAACCCACACTTGTGGGGAGGGAGAGAGAGAGAGAGAGAGAGAGAGAGAGAGAGAGAGTTAAAACAAAATGCTCTTGTACAAGAGAAGTGGTACCCTTGAATTACCACTACCAACACTCATTAAGGTATTTGTTTATATGTTCTAGCCGAAAGTGACAACTGTTTTTCAAGTGTCCTACTACTATGCCTAGATCTTTCTTCATAGAGTGCTTACTCGTATGTACATACAATGCTATATCCCCTCCACTCACATATAGATCTTCGCTCCTCTCCTTATGCCTCAAAGCCAAAACAATGTAGAGAGCGTCTAAAAAGTCATGTAGTCGGTACAAACAAGCATACATACTTCCCCTTCCACAAGCTACTAACAACGGAATTTACGAAAAGGGACATCTCTTCTCTTCGATTAGCTATAACTGGCAAGCTGAATGAGGAAGAGTTAGGTGCTACTCTACCACAAAGCAAAAGGTTCAAGATTCCCATCGTCATTGGTAAACATGTGATATAACACACGGGAAAGGCCTCGTGCACTAACAATTTCCTCCATCTCTTTCTTCATAGCTTCTTCTTGCAGTAAATCTCGCATCTTCTGGCAACCTATTACAAAGACCTTGTTAATCCCTCTTGAGTCCTTAGATTCGGCACACGCAAGGTCGTAGGCACGAAGCAAAGAAGCTATCCCTTCATCTATGCGCATTGGACAGATTCTGAAAGCATTGTTAATGTACGTTCTTGAAACATCTCTCCATTCACTCACCATGGGGTACAATATGAAGGTGGCAGATGACTAAGATCGATGAGCATTCGTGATGCAATTAAAAAAAACATTCAGGTACATCAAACGCAATCAAAAGAAAACCAAAAATTATCGAGCAAAGAGAGTAAAATCTCTTATCACCAAAAACCAAACGAAATCTAAGAGATCAACTATACATTCACCCAATCCTTCTAAGAGTGCATCTCGTTCGTACATATTTATTCCATGCCTACTTCAGTTCCACAAACGATTGACGAGTATGCAACGGGTCTCTATTCAATTAGGATAGTATAAACGAAGCAATCGGAACCCTCTCTGCAGAAGTTCCCCCTCGGGCCAGGGATCTATGCAAAAACAAAAATGGACAAAAGGAAACCTTCTATCCACGCATGCTAGTAGGTATCCTCTGTCGATTCCACCAAAGCAATTGGCATGGAGAATCTTCTTTAGAGTAAGCATAAGTGAAGAAAACGCAAAGCAAACATCTATGAAACAAGAAAGCGTTAACAAGCATGATCAAACAACGAAGCTTGAAACACAGGCTACTGCCATTAAGCCTGAGCGATAGAAAGCCAAAAAGAAATCTATACCAGAATCTCTACAAAAAAAGATGACCTATCCAAATGCTCTTCGATTCAACTCGAAGGATACTAGAAAAGTCCACATATGAAAGCAACAAAATCTCCAAGATAGATCTTGCAGTGCGAGTCGAGAAGACACACTTCTTGATAAAACACCAGAATGAATGACTGAGGAGACGCACCACAAAGCATGATTAAATGTGATGAAGGCCATAGCCTCACGATTTACCACCTTGCTCACAAGTGTTTCAAGAAGGATAAGAACGGGTCAAATAGCGGCAACAAGATATATTAACGTACCGGAAAAAGCATCTTCTTCTTCATCTTTCCATTGGCAAAAGAAAGGTCAGAGAGAGAGAGAGAGAGAGAGAGAGAGAGAGAGAGAGAGAGAGAGAGAGAGAGAGAGAGAGAGAGAGAGAGAGAGAGAGAGAGAGAAGAAGAAGAATATTTTTTTAACGTTGTAGGAAACTATCCCAAGAGACCTTAAAGATCTATCCGACGAGGAGAGCTCAAGACCTGTTATTCAAAAGGGAAATGACGTAATTAATCTACCACACTTGGGTGATAGAATATTTCTACCATTTTTCTCTTTTTATTGGGGACGCGCATACACACACACCCGAGAAGAAGATTGTTTTAACGTCATAGGAAAATATCTCAAGAGATCTTAAAGATCTATTCGACTAGGAGAGTTGAACTCAAGACCTGTTATTCAAGAGGGAAATGGCATAATCAATCTACAATACTTGGGTGATAGAAAAGGTATACATTTTCCTCTTCTGATTAACACGCACACGCACACCCACACCCACCCACACACACCCGAGAAGAAAATTGTTTTAACGTCATAGGAAAATATCTCAAGAGATCTTAAAGATCTATTCGACTAGGAGAGTTGAACTCAAGACCTGTTATTCAAGAGGGAAATGGCATAATCAATCTACAATACTTGGGTGATAGAAAAGGTATACATTTTCCTCTTCTGATTAACACGCACACGCACACCCACACCCACCCACACACACCCGAGAAGAAAATTGTTTTAACGTCGTAGGAAACTATCCCAAGAGACTTTAAAGATCTATCTAACGAGGAGATTTGAACTCAAGACCTGTTATTCAAGAGAGAAATCGCATAACTAATCTACCACACTTGGGTGATAGAAAGAGAGAGCATCCTACCATGATTCCAGTCACAATGTTTTACGAAATTTCACCAGCTCTTAAGCCTCGTGAAGGGAAAACAAAGACTAGCCTACAACTCAATCATCACAACAATGAACCACCCGACTGGGATGCAAAGAGGTGGGAAGGGTGGCTAGCCAACAAGCCAGCGATCTGTCAAGAGGGGAGCTATGAGGCAGAATAGTACAGGCTGTCATCGCAGGAACACATTATCATAAGAGGGAGGGGGAATCAAAATGTTGTTGCATGAAGGCAAACTAGCGAGACACTTGACGAGGAAGACAATGAATCCAAGTGATAAGATTCTTAGAGGCAACAAAATAAATGATTGCGTCAAAACTGCAAGGAACATGCCAATGAGAGGGCTCCAAGTCCATGCGAAGGACAGCCACCACTCCCAAGGAACGACTATCCAACAAAACACAACCTGGTTGCATAGATAACCTATCGCATTATTAAAGGCTAATACAATGCTGAAGATGGTAGCGTCAGCTGCGTCGATGGCTGACAAGGTCAATGAGCAAGTGGGCGCCTTAAGCCAAAGAGATACTCGAGACATAACTTACCACAACTGCTAACAATACTGTTGAAACATATATAAAAAAACCAGGTTGCTTTAAAGAGAAGAAGATTGCAAAACCATGCCTCTATTTATGTCAACCTCGTGATTAATTGTTGAACGATGCGTAAATACATGAAGATCGAAAATCAGAGACAAAGTATTTACAAGAGGAAGCAACATCTGGTGACCTGTTATTGTGGTTTGTATCTTGTATACTCGAATTGATTGCCTTTCTCCTCACCAATCGTCAAAAGAAGCGAATCAGTTTAAGTATATAAGGACAACACTGCAATGATAGGCCACCAAATGTTTTATTCTGTTGTAAATACTTTCTCTTGGATCTCCAATCTTTATATATTTACGCATGGTGAAGCATTTAACGAAGAGGTCGTCATAAATAGAGGCACGGTTTTGCAATCTTCTTCTTTTCAAAGCAACGTTTGTTTACATGTATTTCAATAGTATTGTTAACAGTGGTGGTAAGTCATGTCCCGAGTATGTCTTTGGCTTAAGATAGTGCGTCAGGTTTTGTATGCAGTTTTGCTGGATATTCGCTTCTTGGGAGTGGTGGCTACTCTCTGTGTGGGTACGTCATCTCTTCACATGGCAACTTGGAGCCCTGTCATTAACATGTTCATAACAGTTTTGACGCGCTTATTTATTTTGTTGTCTTGAAACCTCTTATCACTTGCATTCACTATCCTCCTCAGTGAGTGTCTCGTCGGCTTGCTGTTTTGAGTGTTTTGACGCGATCATGACAGTTTTGACGAGCATGGCTACTAGTAAGTATGCGTAGAAGACTTTGTTTTGTCGATTTTTGTTTTTGCATAGATCCTTGGCCCAGGGGACGGAGGGGAGGACTCTTGCAGAGAGGGTTCCCATTCCCTCATTGGCTTTGTCCTAATTGAATGGATCCGTTGCATACTTGTCAATCGTTTGTGGAACTGAGGTAGATAGAGTAGTGAAATGCGCGTGAACGAGATGCACTCTTACAAGAGGTGGTTTGTAACGGTCGATCATACAATGGTCGACCTCTTAGATTTGGTCTAGTTTTTGGTGATAATAGTTTTTACTACCTCTCTGCTCGATATTTTTTGTTTTCTTTTGAAGGCGTTCGATATATCTTTTTTTTTTTTTTGTAGGACAAATGGTCATCAATCTCAGTGGTCCGCTACCTTCATATTGTGTCCTATGGTGGGTAAGTGAAGAGATGTTTCAAGAACGTACACTGACAATGCTTTTCAAAATCTGTGTAATGCCCATAGATGAAGAGATAGCTTCTTCTCTTTGTGCCTACGACCTTATGTGTGCTACTACCTCTCCGCACCTTGTCTACCCCGGCGCTCGATGGGAGGCTATACGAGTAGTTGGCTCCCGCGGGAAGCGTCGTTGTGTTGACCCCCGTTTCGCTTCCGCTGATGCTGCACTTTGGAGGCTTTGGGTGTGGGAGCGTCGTGCCCTATCTCAGCTTTATTGGGACCAAGGTGAGTGGCATTGGCCTCACTCTAACCCCACCGGTGCATATGTATCATTCTTTGAGTACACAGTCAGAATTGGAAGATTCGCATTGATGAGACAGCACCCAGAGCAGCCCACTCGTATGCGTTTCTGGTTACATTCAGGTCTCTCCCATGCCTATGTACAGCAGTTTTGGTCAGCCATCTGGGATTTACATGTGGCTCGTCGTATTTCTTTTTTCCTTTGGATGATTGCACATGCAGGACTTCCAGTTGGGACTTGGTTAGCTTCTATGGGTCGTGATCCGTTATGTACTCGCTGTTCTTTGCGCCTACCTGAGTCACCTGCACACTGTCTTTGGTCATGCTCGTCTTCTCATGTAGTGTGGCTAGCAGTTTGCTTTTTACTTAGCAGAGATGGTGTTTAGCATGGATTTCTCACTTGGAGATCTGTCTCCTGGTTGTTGCTAACAAGCACAGAAGAGCCCAAGCCTTTAAAGAAAATGATTGGGTCTTACTCAAATTTCCCAAGGCTCGATTAAGGCACACGATGGGCAAGAATCCTATAGGACACCAAAAGTACTATGCTAAGTTAACAAAAAGGTACTATGGTCCCTTTCAGATTCTTAGGCCAATCAATGAGATGGCCTATCAACTCAAGTTGCCCAACCATTGGCTCATACACAATGCTTTCCATGTGAGCCTACTAAAGCCTTACAAAGGAGAGCCACCTCAAGAACCAACTATTGAAGACCCACCGGAGATTGAGGACCAAGAAGAGGTGCTGCAGTCCAAGTCCATTCTCCAACATGAAGACAAGGTACTAAGAGATGGTAAGACTATCCAACGATATCTTATTAAGTGTAAGAATTATCCTTGTGAAGATGCTAGATGGATGCAAGGCATACAATTAAAGGATAACCTAAACCTTGTGAATGCTTACAATGCTTCCCAAGAGTAAGCAAATGTAAAAAATGAACAAAGTTTTTGTCTTATAAGACTCTTTTTTTCTTTATTGTGCATAAAAATGAAGTAATATGCATGCTTAGATCAAGTTTGCGGAGACGACGTCTCCCAAACACCAAGTAGAGCTTGTCACTCTACTATGGGAGATTGATAGGACTAATGTACAGACATGCTTGCGGCAGCCTCAGGCTCTCAAGCACCAAATGGATTAATCAACCATTCTGGAACGATGTCGTAGGGTAACATAGGGATCCTCTACCCGCTAAGAAAAAGGACTCATGAATATGCTTTATCTTCTCTACCCCATAGTCGAGGACCACTATGATTTCAAGAGAGAGGTAATGTCATAATAATCAATATCTAATTCTCCTAAATGATTTTCTCATGTTAAACTAATCATTTAATATGGGGAAGTGTCAGGGGAGAAAAAGCTAGAATATTGGTTAAGCTAGCAGACCGGCCACAGTAGGGATCCAAAGGAGGGAAAATAGGGATCCAAAGGGGGGGCCATCTCATGAAGAGCAATGTGCAACAATGGGCTTTAAAAGACCTTGAGGTTCAGCCTATTAAGACCTCCAAAATGCTAAGGTTCCAAAATTCAAAGGTTATGTCCAAAGGTCAACTTTAGGGAAAATTGGATGCTTTGTGTGTGTCCCAAAAGTCTTTGTCAAGCCCCATATAAGAGGGGGCGAGCCCAAGAAGTAGCGGATGAGAGAGAAAGTCATACACACACACACAAGCTCCCTTTGTACACAAGGGGAAAGAGGGACATATGTCAGCTCCCTAGGCCAGATGCCCACAAGGTGTACTCAAATCCTATTGGATGGCCTTGGAGGTGGACCAATGAGAATTAGGCTAGAGTAAATCTAGTTTAATTAATTTTGAAAACACTTCAAAAAAGAACCAATAAGAATTAAGCTCTCTAGAAGACTATTGGACAGTCTCCCAAGGGGACCAATGAGCATTTAGCAGCCCAATGGCTTGCCTGATTCCTATTGGCCAAGAGGCAAAGGGGTCCAATGAGAGTTTAGTTAAATTATTAAATTACCTAAAGCTCTCACAAAAGGGGAAAGGGGGACACATGTCAGAAGGCTATCACTTATGCTGCTTAATTGTCATTGGCTAAGCCTCGGGAGGTCCAATAGGATGCTAGCATGAGTAATTAGTAAGGGGGGTCGACCAAGAGAGAGAGGAGGCTGATTTTTGCAAGGCATTATTGACACACATACTCACACAATCAATGTGCGAAGTAAAGAAGACTCTCTCTCTCTCTCTCTCTCTCTCTTCTCAAGCTTTAATGGAAATCTTATCACCTACTCCAAGCTTGTGAGAAGGGAGGCCTACACCAACAACTCTTGGCTTTGTGATGCAAATCCAACCAAGAGCCAAGCTTCAATGCATACTCATCTCTTCTACCATGCTAATTACTAAGCTAAGCTATGCTAATATGAGTGATTATGTGAGGAGATGTACGTCTTTCTCGTAAGAATACTCCTTCCTCTCAATCTACTCTCATACCCCGCTAGCTCTCACCATCTTTGAAGGTGTGTGAAGTCTTGGGTCTGAGACCGTGAGGGAATTGTTGTTGTGTTTGATAAGTGTTTTGCTTAGTGCATGAAGCTTCCATCTTCATTGCACTAGCTAGTCTTGAAGGAACCCAAAGAATTGTATTGTACAATGTCTCTCTTGATGGGAGAAACCATAATACAAAGCCTTTTGGAGGGGGGATCAGCTCCATGTAAATCCGGTCCTCAACTGTTGTCAATTGCTTAATTTCTCTCTCTTTTGAAAGTATTGTTCGAGCTATCCAACTAGGTGTTATGCTTTTTGTTGCTTTCTCCACCCAAGCACTCTTGTTATTTTCATTAGGAATCTATTCTAATGAAATGCTCCCTATGTTTATGCTATTTTCCGCTACACAAGTTATTAGGCTATTAAATGTTACACAGATTACCCAAATGGTGTAAAGTCACTGATTTCCTTTGGATTTCAGGGATACTAATGTGTTGACAATATTTTGCTGGATGACTTTATGAAAGAAGTGCGTCGAAATTGGAATTCCCGAACTTGAATCTGATTGATGTGTACTCTCTCATGTGATTCTGTTTGAGTGCAGGATTGAAAGACGAAATAATTGCAACATTTTGATCTTGAGAATCTATAGACATGATTGCAACAAGAAATAGCTAATCCGACATTAGTGAGGTCCGGAATGGATCTAGATACTATTGCTGAATATGTTGCCAAGAATCATGATCTTAGATTTGGAATCAATTTTTATTTGATTGATATGATGTGAATGTGCACTGACTGAGTTATCTTTGTGCAAGTGCTAGATTTGTGTTTGTCTAGTGTGTTGGTACTTAGAGTTAGTGTCTACTGAAGTGGTTATGGTCTCTGTCTGTTTTGCATGTGTAATCGAGGATGAATACAGTTCTTTCAAGAGGGGGGTATGTCACAAACTTATGAGGTGGCATTCTATTAGTTCCCAACTTATGGATACTCGCCAAACAAGGCCCTTGGGACAACTAGGGAAATTGAAAAGAGAGTGAACAACTGGTTGTCTGTATGGAGTCTGTTGAAGTGTTATGATTGGCCATACAGATTTCCGCAAAACGCGCTAGCTGTGCCACGTGGCAGACTGTACGGAATTCTGCGATCTTTGCTGTAGCATTTGGCGCGAATTTTTGGACCAGATGCTTTTGAAAGTTGTAGCTTTTTGTGTGAATGCTTTTGGGTTTCTGCTTTTGGGCATGCCTTGTAAGAGTAAAAGAGCCCTTGGAGCCTCACTCTGCAGAGCATTTGGACACAAAGTCTGAAAGAAGAGGTCCCTCGGGAGTTGTATTTTGCAATGATTAATGATAAAGAAATACCGAAAGGGGGGCCAATACCTTTGGGCACGGAACTATGCCGGGTCGTGTCTACTCTCTCTCTCCCTCTCTCTGTATTAAGAGAGAGAGAGAGAGGGAGAGAGGGAGAGAGAGTGATTTTGAAGTTTCTATGCATGTGTTACTATTGACTTCTCACTTGGAATGTCCAAGTCTGTGACACAGGAGACACTAGAAAATTAAAAGGCCAGGTTACGTAGATCGTGACATGGCAGTGTGGTACGAACCCTCGTAATTTGCGGATTTCTGGTGACATGGCACATCGTACGGATTTTCGCTGGTGGTACCGTAAATCGCGCTGACAGCTTTTGGTGTAAGAGAGAGGACTCAGATTCTTTTGGGATCCATTGCTCTTAGGACATGAAGTTTTTCATGTACTGCTTTTGGGCCTGAGGCCTTTATAAAGATTGCCAGGGCCTCATTCTCAAATTGGCTTGGGAGAACATAGCAGAGAGAGGATCCTCCAACATTGTACTTTGCCAAGAATTAATATAAAAAGGAAATATCGAAAGGGGCGCCCGACTTTGGGACGAATACCTATGGGCACTGAACTACCCCAAGCCATGTTATCTCTCTTAGTTGCGATTAAAATTATGAAGTGGTTTTTAGCTTCTCTCACGTGTTTCGTGCCAGATTCTCGACTTGGGAAGGCCAAGTCTGTTATAGTGGTATCGGAGCTCATTAGATTTTCCTTCTATGGAGAATCCGATCCCTTCTATCATGGCACACATGGATTCCATTGACGAATCCCACAAAGAGCAAACTAATATACCCGACAACTTAGAGGTTCGGGTGAAAATACTAAAGACTCGAATGGACGACTTTCTATCGAGTGGAAAGGGGAGTACGGACCACCTCCGTCCACGGAGTATTAACGATGGGAGATGCAACACTAACAACAGGTTGATGCCTATGCTCGACAGATGATCCAGTATTCAAAAGATCTTTAGTATGCAAAATTTTTGACCAAGCACTAGATCAACGAAATGCATTCGCGATGGCATACGGCCATCAATTCACCTCTGAAGCCAGCTTTGAACACCTATTTCGCGGGTGTATTCGGAGGATGAATTTGAGGAGCAGTAGAAAGGTGGGTCAATCCACTCTTGAAGACCAAGAAGCACCCGAAGAAATAGAGATGAGTAGTAGACTATCCTGGCTACTTGGGTCGGAAGTCTACTTTTGCAAACGCACGAAAGACAAAGAAGTGTGTACAGTTTGAGGATGTTTCCAGTTCATTCTCAATTTCTTTTGATAATTTCGACAGTGACAGAAAGAATACGAAACGAATAAAGACTCAAAGACACAGCAAGAACAAGAAGGCGGCTAAGAAGAGCAGATCCCACCGAAGATCTTGGAAGTACTCAGACAGTTCGGAGGAGGACTCGTTCTCTTCGGAGAGTTCGGACTCTGATGAGAAGACATTTTACTCTAAGAAGTACCATTTTTAAAGAGCCAACTGAAATTATTTTCTCGAGGATAAGGGCAAGAAGACCAAAGATTTCAAGGAGGGTGGAAAAGTTGTCACAAACTGGTGACGTGGCTGGCTAGCGCGCGCGCGCGCACACACACACACACACACACACACACACCTTCTCCTTGGCATGGACCAACCCGGGGAAAAGGCTCACGTGCCAGGTTTCGGTGGATGTTGATCGGTAGTCCTCGCGTTTTGCGGCGCCATTTGCGAAAACAGTGTACAGAGTCCAGACGTCCAGCTTTTGGTCTACGCAAAAGCTATGCAATTGATGAGAGAGAGAGCCCTTTGTTGCTTTATTCTACGCAAGGGGGTTCAGAGAGAGAGAGAAAGAAACTCTCCTATTTTATTTTTCAAAGCTTTTGATTTTTACCTTTTAGGGCTCCTCTTTGAGTATCCCTTTGTACACTTTAAATAAGCAGGCAGGTCCTCAAAACTCATGGTTTCTGGATGCAGAGTCCAAATGTGAGCGCTTGCCCGCACTCTTGTACTTTGAACACAGATTAATACAAAAAGAAATACCGAAAGGAGCGCCAGTCTATGGGGCCAATATCTCTAGGCACCGAACTCCGCCGGGTCAGTGTCGAATCAATTGTGAACTGTTTTGAAGTGGTTATTTGTGGTGTCGCGGTAGATTCTCGACTTGGAGTGTCCAAGTCTGTTACAGTGGTGTCAGAGCACGGCCGATTTCTCTTCTACGGAAAATCCGATCCCTAATTTTTTTCCATGGCACGTATGGCTTCAGGCAAGGATCAGTGGACTCCCTCTGCATTCAGAGATGCAGGAGGGGATCACAACGAAGATTCAGGCACGGAGTACGGCCCACCTCGGGAGTAGTACGGCCCGCCTCGGCCTACTCCGACAGAGCGTCAAGAGATGGAGCGTCAATGATTGATCGACGACGCAACAAAGATGATGCTCAATTTTGTGAAGGACCCAAAATTTGCAAAATATATGAGCTAGACCTCTTTCGATGAGGTGCATACGTAGTGGTAGAAGACCATGAAGCCACCCCCCAAACCCGCTCTCAAGAAACCTCCTAACCCCAGGAAGTATACAGAGCAAGAATTAGAAGAGGCGGTTGATGCATGAATTGCTCAGCTTTTTGACACGCAGAACAAAGTTAAAAAGCACGAGAAAAAGCAGAAGAAAGGCACTGACTTCCCCGGGTTATTTGGGTCGTCAGTCTACATTTGAAAAGGCAAGAAAGCAGAAGAAGCGTGTTCGATTTGAAGGAGTGCCCAGTTCTTCTTCCTCGTCTTCTTCTGACAGTTCTTCTAGCGCACCTGACTCGAGCGAAGAAGACAGAAACGACAAAAAGCGAAGCAAGAAGCAACGCTTCGGAAAGGGCAAGAAAAAGGCAAAGAAGTCCAAATCTCGTCCCGTGATTGACAGTTCTACAGAGGACTCGTTGTAATAGACTTGGACACTCCAAGTCAAGAATCAACCACGACAGCACCAAATAACCACTTCAAAACAGTTCACAGTTCATAATTTATTCAACACTGGCCCAACGATATTGGCCCCAAAGACTGGCGCCCCTTTCGATATTTCTTTTTGTATTAATTTGTGTTCAAAGTACAAGAGTGCGGGTAGGTGCTCACACTCAGACTCTGCGTCCAGATGCTCTGAGTTGTGAGAGGCCTACTCACATATTTAAAGGTACAAGGGATGCCAAAAGCAGAGCCCCAAAAGCTTAGAATGAAAAGCCTAAAAATAAAAGCAAAGGCTCTTTCTCTCACAAGCTCTCTTGAGCCAATAAAAAAGAAAGCAAAAGCTTCTTTCTCTCTCTCTCCCATCCATTGCGTAGATAAAAGCAATGTCAGAAAGCTGCCATCAACAGCCCGCAAATTCCGGCGCAAATTCTGGATGTCCATACTGCTGCAACGTGTCATGCCCAGAGTTAGGGTTTCGGCAGTTTAGGGTTTTTGGCAGCTGAATTAAGGTTTGTAAGTTTTAGGGTTAGGTTTTTAGAATTAGGGTTTGTAGGTTTTTAGGGTTAGGGTTTCCAGAATTAGGGTTTGCAGGGTTTTAGGATTAGGGTTTCCAGAGTTAGGGTTTTGCCACGTCATCACTTTGTGACATACCCCACTCTTGAAAGCATTGTAATCGTCCTCGATTACGCCTGCGAAACAGACAGAGGCCATAAACCGTCTTAGCAGATACTGACTGTTAGTACCTACGTACTAGGAACACACATCTAGCACATGTACCAATCGATAGTAACATCACACGACATCACAGGACATCACTCGACATCACAGGACATCATATAACATTGAACATTCATTCGGATCTTTGATCAGGATTTATCGGCAATGTAGCTAGCAATCGTATCTAGGTTTAGTTGGGACCTCATCGATGCCCGACTGACTAACCCCTATTGCAACCCTTCGAGATCAATTAGACCCAAAATGCTGCAGTCATTTCGTCTATCAATTTCTGCACTTAAAAAGAAGTCAAGAACAAATCAGTTTCATATTCAGGAATTCCATTTCATAAAGTCATACAGCAGAATACTGTCAGCTCTCAGTATCCCTGAAGCTCAAAGAGACATCAATGACTCTAGTATCAAAATCGAGGCATCTGTCGACAAAGGAGCGGAGTAACTCCCCTCTTGTGCATCCCACTGCACCAAATCTCCGGCCAAGCTGAATTCTGGGTTCCATTTGAAGTAGACTATGATAAACCAAAAGCTTCGAAGTAAGGTTTCACAATCTGAGGAGTATGTGTTAGGTCCTCCTCCTCCATCCACCTCGCATCCAATGCAGGATAGTTCTTGAATTTAACGAAGAACTGCCTTCGGACTTTACCTTTATTCTTTGTATCCTTATGTGCCAAAATCTGTTCAGGAACAAGGATCTCCTCGTTTTCTTCCACTTCGGGTTGCTCATCAGGCTCCCCATCATCAAGCACATCACCTTTAAAAGGTTTCAAGAGACTCACATGGAATGCATTGTGAATCCTCCAAGTGTCGGGCAGTTTCAATCGGAAGGAGACATCATTAATATTTTCAGAGATGTGGAAAGGTCCGTAGTTTCGCATACTAAGCTTTGGAAAAAGCCTCTTCTTTCCCTTCTTCTTTCTCAGGCGTGCCTTCTCAAAATGTAAGAGCACCCAATCATCCTCCTTCAATTTCAAATCGCGACGATGGCGGTCCGCTGCCTTTTTCTGTCGTTCTTGAGATTTCTGCAAAACCCCGCAGACCTTGGCAAAAGCTGTGTCTAAGTCGCGCGTATACTCATCAGCTACAAAAATCTTATCTTTCGTGCTTAGGAAGGGTGGAACCTTGGCAGCACCTTCAACAATCTCAAATGGCGCCTTTCCTCGTCAAAGAGTGTATCGTGTTATTGTACGCAAATTCCACCAAAGGTAAGTACTTTCCAATTGAGTCTTTTGATCCGAGATATAAAACTTCAATAAATCTAAAACCATTGAATTGGAAATCTCAGATTGCCCGTCAGTCTGCGGTTGGAACGATGACGAGAACTGCAACCACGTGCCAATGTTCTCCCAAATTGCCTTCCAAAACAAACTCGTAAATCTGGGGTCCCTGTCGGAGACAATCGTCTCAGGGATGCCATGTAATCTGAAAATCTGGGCCACAAACTGTCTCGCTAAGTGATCCGGCTTGACTGTTTTCTTCATTGGAATGAAATGAGTCGGCTTGCTAAATGTGTCAATAACAATCGAGATACCATCGTGACCACTTTGTGTTCTCGAGAGATCAAAAATGAAATCCATTGCAATACTTTCCCAGGGGCTGCTGGGTATGGGCAAAGGCTGTAACAATCGCTTGCTTTATGCCTGTCAAACTTGACATTGTGGCATACCAAGCAACTGCGCACAAACTCTTCCACATCCTTCTTGAGTCTCGACCAAAAGAAGTATCTCTCTACCCCTTTCATGGTGGTAGCAATGCCGCGATGACCCGTAAAAGGTGAACAGTGGCATTCAGTCATAACCTTTTTCCTCAACGGTTGTGTAACGCACAACATGGTTTTTCTCATCAAGTAGCCATCCCGAATGGAATATCCCGCTATTGTCTCCCCATCTCGTATCTTTGTGAAAACGTCTGCAAAATCTGTATCTGTGGCATACTGGTCGACCATATCCTCGAAGCTCCTATGATGTGTCGCGGAAATAGCCAGAACCAACGGCTTTCGAGACAAAGCATCTGCCACTACATTCTTCTGTCCCTGCACATAGACAATCTGGAAGTGAAACCTTGACAAGATGTTAGCCCACCGCATCTGCTTTTCCGAAAGCTTCTTCTGCGACAAGAAGTAGCGCAAACTCTGAGGGTCTGTAAAGACAGTAAAATCTGCTCCGCGTAGGTAGTGCCGCCACTGAGTAAGAGCATGGATAACCGCCAAAAGCTCTTTCTCATAAATCTGTGCTGTCATTTCCGGCCTTGAGAACAATTATCTCTTGTAAGCAATGACATGGCCTTCTTGCATTAAGGGCGCACCGAGACTACGACAACAAGTATCACAATATACTTCAAATGACTTCTGCAAGTCCGACAAAGTCAAAACTGGTCTGGTAGTCAATTTATCTTTCAATGTATGAAAGGCAATCACCTTTGTCTGTCCCCACGAGAAAGGAACTCCTTTCTGTGTCAAGATATGCAAAGGGGAAGCAACCTCTGCAAACTTTCAAATGAACTGCCTGTAGTACGAACACAGTCCCAAGAAGCTTCTAACTTCATGCACACTCTTCAAATCGTGCCAATCACGGATAGTCTCTATCTTGGCCGGATTTATTTGCACTTCTGCTGATGATACAATGTGTCCCAAAAAGTGTATCTCTGGTAGGGAAAATTCACTTTTCTTTGCATTAATCACGAACTTGTGATCTCGTAATGCCTGAAAGATTTGAAGCAGATGATCTCTGTGTTCTGCCTCATTCTTGGAGAAAACAATGATATCGTCAAAGAAAGTGCCAACAAATAGCCTGTGCTCTTGAAAAATCCTGTTCATCATCCGGTTAAATGTCGCAGGAGCATTGGTTAAGCCAAAAGGCATCACCAAAAACTCGAATAACCCAAAGTCGTCTGAAAACCTGTCTTGTAGATGTCTCCCAGCGCGATTCTGATATGATGATATCCACTCTTCAAATCAATCCTGCTAAAGCACGAGGATCCCTGTAATCTGTTGTGTATATCATCGATCCTAGGAATCGGAAAATCTGTTCTCGATGGTGATTTTGTTGAGAGCTCTATAATCGATGAACATTCTCCAAGATCCGTCTTTCTTCAAAACTAACAACACTAGAGAGCAATACGTGAAGTACTAGGCTGGACAAGACCCTTTTCCAAGAGATTTTTCACCTTGTTTATAATCTCTTCATTCTGTGCTCGGCTCACACTGTAAGGTGGCCAGTTCGGTGGTGTGCTTCCAGGTATCAGATCAATGGGATGATCTTCAAGACGAGTAGGTGGTAACTCGCCTGGTAGGCCCTCTGAGAAGCAATCGGCATGAGAGTGTAGAAAATCTTGGTGTTCTTTATCAAGTTTAGACATATTTGTCCTATCCTCATCACTCAACTCTTTCATAAAGATCGAGTAAACAAACAGATTGGATTTCATTAATTTAGAAATGGCCAAAGCAGATACAATAGGGACTGACTCGCCCTTCAGTTTAATGTCAAGTACAATGGTTCTGCCCTTCTCTGTAGTCAATGTCGCTTTCCTTGCCCGATAATCAACCACGGCGTCGTTCTTGTGGTACCAGGGAATTCCCAAGAGAACATCACAACCTTCCAAAGGCATTATGTAAAAGTCCTCATGCCCCAAATACCCTTGACAATGCAACCGAAGTTTGCCAATGGCAGGTGTAATGGCTACGTCCCTGTCGGGTGCCGCTAGAACTGCCTCCGCAAGTGGTCCTATCCGATCGGGAGTGATCTCGAGCCGCGCCTCCAATTCCGGTGAAATGAAGTTGGCCTTGGCTCGTCCATCAAAGAAGATTAGGGCCTCTTGGTCTTTCACTTTGCCCCAAGCTCGTCAAAGTTCTGTACTCTCGCCCATTGTGTTGGGATTGGTGCCCACACAATCTAGAACCTGTCCCGTTTTCATCTTGCCTTTTCTTACACATTGCTCAGCTGCTCCCAAACTCTTAGGCCTTTCGTTGTCCTTGTCGTTCTGTTCTATCTGTGCCTTTGTAGGGCACTTCGCGGAGGTATGTCCAAATTCTTTGCATCCAAAGCACTTTCACTCCATGATGAAGCAAGCTCGCTCCCGAGGAGTAAGCTTGGGTCGTGCATCTTTCTTTTCTTAGTTGCTCTCTCTCTTTCTACCTTCATTTGCTGAAGTCTGTTCGGCTCGTTGTGTCATGACCTCATCGGTGGGGTAGGTAAGACCGCTGGAGTGAATGGCAAAACCCCGTTTCGCATGACTCATCAGCTGAATATTAAATAGAAGACGACTTCTGTTCTAAGCAGTGATCTCGGATCACTGTAGGTAGACCCAAGGTAAACCTCTCAATCTGCTCCTTGAACGAGATCTTCTTACATGAAGAGGCCGATAAAAAAGAGCTCCAGAATCTCTCGCAATAAGCGTCCATTGTATCTTTCTTAGTCATCCGAAGATGGTTCCAAGCAATTCGTATATCCCGTTTGTACCCTCGAGTCAACCAAGAAGAAATAAAAAGCCTCTTGAATTTCACTCATTTAACTTGCGCAGTCTTGGTTAATAGAAGCATGGACCATCAAGTTCGAGCATTCCCTAAAAGTAAGAGGCAACTCTCCGAATCTTAGAGTGCTCTGAATAACGTCCTCCCGCGAAAGCGATGTCAAACTGTTGTACAAAAGACAAAGCCTTCGAAGCATCTCTATATCCCGAAAACGTGTCAAGTTAATTGATTGTCCACCTTCTTTAAACTCTCGGACTTTCTTGCTTTTGTCTTCTAGAAAGCCATACTGGTTGGCTTTGTAAAAAAATTTCTTCTTTGCATAAAAGTTGCTCTTATCAAAGTTTGAAGTGTCTGTAGACGAGTCCTCTGTAGAACTGTCAGTCACTGGGCGAGATTTAGACTTCTTTGCCTTTTTCTTGCCCTTTCCAAAGCGTTGTTTCTCGTAGAAGAGAAATCAACCGTGCTTTGATACCACTGTAACAGACTTCGACATTCCCAAGTCAAGAATCAACCACGACAACACCAAATAACCACTTCAAAACAGTTCACACTTCGCAATTTATTCGACACTGGCCCGCCGACAGAGTTGTGTGCCTAGAGATATTGGCCCCAAAGACTGGCGCCCCTTTCGGTATTTCTTTTTGTATTAATCTATGTTCAAAGTACAAGAGTGTAGGCAGGTGCTCACACTCAAACTCTGCGTCCAGATGCTCTGAGTTGTGAGAGGCCTGCGCACATATTTAAAGGTACAACGGATGCCAAAAGCAGATCCCCAAAAGCTTAGAATCAAAAGCCTAAAAATAAAAACAAAGGCTCTTTCTCTCACAAGCTCTCTTGAGCCAATCAAAAAGAAAGCAAAAGCTTCTTTCTCTCTCTCTCCCATCCATTGCGTAGATAAAAGCAATGTCAAAAAGTTGCCGTCAACAGCTCGCAAATTCTGGCGCAGATTCCGGATGTCCGTACTGCTGTTACTTGTCATGCCCAGAGTTAGGGTTTCGGCACTTTAGGGTTTTTGGCAGCAGAATTAGGGTTTGTGGATTTAGGGTTAGGGTTTTCAAAATTACGGTTTCCAGAATTAGGTTTTCTGCCACGTCATCACTTTGTGATACTTGTCTACAGACAGTTCAGACTCTGATAACAACTTCTTTTATGCAAAGAAGAAGAATTTTTATAAAGCCAACCAATATGACTTTCTGGAAGACAAAAGCAAGAAAGTCCGAGAGTTTAAGGAAGGTGGACAATCAATTAAATTTGACACGTTTTTTGGTTTATAGAGATGCTTCGAAGGCTTTATGTATTGTACAGTAGTTTATATCGCTTTCGCGAGAGGGCGTTACTCAGAGCACTCTAAGATTCAGAGAGCTGCCTCTTACTTTAAGGGGAATGCTCGAACTTGGTGGTCCACACTTCTATTAAACAAGACTAGGCTAGTTAAATGGCTGAAATTCAAGAGGCTTTTTATTTCTTCTTTGCTGACTCGAGAATATGAACGCGATATACGAAATGCTTGGAACCATCTTCGGATGACCAAGAAGGATACAGTGGACGCTTATTGCGAGAGATTCTGGAGCTCTTTTCTATCTGCGTCTTCATTTAAGAAGATCTAGTTCAAGGAACAGATTGAGCGGTTTACCTTGGGTCTACCTACAGAGATCCGAGACCACTGCTTGGAACAAAAGTCAGCTTCCATTCAGGAGTTGATGAGTCATGCAAAACGGGGTTTTGCCATTCACTCAGGCAGTTTGACCTACCCCACCATTGAGATCCAAATGACACTAAGAGCGGAACAGACTTCGAAAAAATGAAAGTAGAAAGAGGAAGAGCACCCCAGAAAAGAAAGATGCACGACCCAAACTCGCTCCTCAGGAGAGAGCTCGCTACATCGGGGAAGGGAAGTGCTTTGGATGCGGGGAAACTGGACATATCTCCGCAAAGTGCCCTAAAAAGGCACAGAAAGATTAGAACTACAAGGACGACGAGAGGCCTAAGAGTTCGAGACTACAAGCTATTTGTTGGCATTTTCTTTGACGATATCATTGTTTTCTCGAAGGATGAGGCAGAACATAGAGATCATCTGCTTCAAGTCTTTCAGGCATTACGAGATCACAAGTTAGTGATTAATGCGAAGAAAAGTAAATTTTTCTTACCAGAGATACACTTTTTGGGACACATTGTGTCAGCAGCAGCAGGAGTGCATATGGATCCGGCCATGATATAGACTATCCGTGATTGGCACGATTTGAAGAATGTCCATGAAGTTAGAAGCTTCTTGGGATTGTGTTCGTGCTACAGACGGGTCATTAGAAAGTTTGCTGAGGTTTCTTCCCTTTTGCATATCTTGACACAGAAAGGAGTCCCTTTCTCGTGGAGACCCATAGAGGTGACTGCCTTTCAGACTTTGAAAGAGAAATTGACTACGGGACCAATTTTGACTTTGCCGGGCTTGCAAAAGTCATTTGATGTATATTGTGATGCTTGTGGTCGTAGGCTAGGTGCGGTCTTAATGCAAGAAGGCCATGTCATTGCTTACGAGAGCCGATTGTTCTCAAGGCCGGAATTTAGAGCATAGATTTATGAGAAAGAGCTTTCGGAGGTTATCCATGCTCTTACTCAGTGGCGGCATTACCTACTCGGAGCGTATTTTACTGTCTTTACAGACCATCAGAGTTTACGCTACTTCTTGTCACAGAAGTAGCTGTCGGAAAAGCAGAGGCGGCGTGCAAACATCTTGTCACAGTTTCACTTCCAGATTATCCATGTGTGGGGACAAAAGAATTTGGTGGCAGATGCTTTGTCTCGGAAGCCATTGGTTCTGGCTATTTCCGCGATTGACCATAGGAGCTTCGAGGATATGGTCAATCAGTATGCCACAGATGCGGATTTTGCAAACGTTTTCACACAGATACGAGATGGGGAGACAGTAGGGGGATATTCCATTCAGGATGGCTACTTGATGAGGAAAACCATGTTGTGCGTTACGCAGCAGTTGAGGAAAAAGGTTATGACGGATGCCACTGTCCGTCTTTTACGGGTCACTGCGGCATTGCTACCACTATGAAAAGGATAGAGAGATATTTCTTTTGGCCAAGAGTCAAGAAGGATGTGGACAAGTTTGTGCAGAGATGATTGGTATGCCAGAAGGTCAAGTTTGACAGGCATAAAGCACATGGATTGTTACAGCCTTTGCCCATACCCACCCGCCCATGGGAAAGTATTGCAATGGATTTCATTTTTGATCTCCTGAGAACACAAAGTGGTCACGATGGTATCTGGACTGTTATTGACAGATTTAGCAAGCAGGCTCATTTCATTCCAGTGAAGAAAACAGTCAATCCAGATCACTTAGCGAGATTGTTTGTGGCCTAGATTTTCAGATTACGTGGCATGCCCGAGACGATTGTCTCCGACAGGGACCCCAGATATACGAGTTTGTTTTGGAAGGCAATTTGGGAGACCTTCGGCATACGGTTGCAGTTCTCGTCATCTTTCCACCTGCAGACTATTGGGGAATCTAGGATTGCAAATTCAATGGTTTTAGATTTATTGAAGTCTTATATCTCAGATCAAAAGACTCAATGGAATAAGTATCTACCTTTGGTATAATGTGCCTACAACAACACGATACACTCTTTGACGGGGAAGGCGCCATTTGAAATTATTGAAGCTGCTCCAAAGGTTCCACCCTCCTAAGCACGAAAGATAAGATTTTTGAAGTTGATCAGTATAGCGCGACTTGAACATGACTTTTGCCAAGGTCTGCGAGGCTTTGCAGAAATCTCAGGAAAGACAGAACAAGGCAGGAGATTGCTATCGTCGCAATTTGAAATTGAAGGAGGATGATTGGGTGCTCTTATGTTTTGAGAAGGCACGCCTGATAAAGAAATAGGGAAAGGAGAGGCTTTTTCGAAAGCTTAGTATGAGAGACTATGGACCTTTCCAGATCTCCGAAAAGATCAATGATGTCTCCTTCCGACTGAAACTGCCTGACACGCATTTCATGTGAGTCTCTTGAAACCTTTTTAAGGTGATGTGCCCGAAGATGGGGATCTTGATGAGCAACCTGAAGTGGAGGAAAACCAGGAGATGCTTGTTCTTGAGCAAATTTTGGCACATAAGGACAGAAAGAATAACGGTAAAGTATGAAGGCGGTTCGTGGTTAAATTCAAGAACTATCCTGCATTGGATGCGAAGTGGATGGATGAGGAGGATCCGAGGACCTAGCAGATACTCCTCAGATTCTGAAACTTTACCTTGAAGCTTTTGGTTTAGCATAGTCTATTCCACTTGGAACCTAGAATTCAGCTTGGCCGGAGATCTGGTGTAGTGGGTTGCACAAGCGGGAGCTACTGCACTCCTTTGTCAATAGATGCCTTGATTTTTGAATACTAGAGTCATTGATGTCTCTCTGAGCTTCAGGGATACTGAGAGCTTCCAGTTTTCTGCTGTATGACTTTATGAAATGGAATTCCAGAATATAAAAATTGATTTGTTCTTGACTTGTTTTTAAAGTGCAATAACTGATAGACGAAATGACTGTAGCATTTTGGTCTAAATGATCTCGAATAGACATGGTTGCAATAGGGGTTAGTCAATCGGGCATCTATGAGGTCCTGAGTGGATCTAGATGCGATAACTAACTGCATTGCCGATAAATCATGGTATAAGACCGAATGAATGTTGAATGTGATTTGTCATGTGATGTCCTGTGATGTCAAGTTATGTCTTTTGATGTCGTGTGATGTGACTATCGATTGGTACATGTGCTAGATGTGTGTTCCTAGTGCGTTGGTACTAACAATCAGTGTCTGCTAATACAGTTTATGGCTTCTGTCTGTTTTGCAGGAGTAATCGAGGGCGATTACAATGCTTTCAAGAGGGGGGTATGTCACAAACTGGTGATGTGGCTGCCCAGTACACACACACACACACACCTTCTCCTTGGCATGGACCATTTGGCTGACGTGGCAGGTTTCGGTGGAATGCTGACATGGTGTGGCTGTACGGTAGCCCCCGCGTTTTGCGACGCCATTTGCTGAAACAGTGTACGGACGTTCAGGTTTTGATCTACGCAAAAGCTACACAATTGATGAGAGAGAAAGAGCCCTTTGTTGCTTTATTCTACGCAAGGGGGTTCAGAGAGAGAGAAAGAAACTCTCCTACTTTATTTTTCAAAGCTTTTTATTTTCAGCTTTTGAAGCTTTTGGGGCTCTGCTTTTAGCATCCGTTTGTACTCTTGAAATAAGCAGGCAGGGCCTCATAACTCAGGACATCTGGACGTAGAGTTTGAGTGTGAGCGCCTGCCCGCACTCTTGTACTTTGAACACAGATTAATACAAAAAGAAATACCGAAAGGGGCGCCAATCTTTTGGGCCAATATCTCTAGGCGCGGAACTCCGGGCCAGTGTCGAATTGATTGTAAACTGTGAACTGTTTTGAAGTGGTTATTTGTGCTGTCGTGGTAGATTCTCGACTTGGAGTTTCTAAGTCTGTTACAAAAGCCCTAAAGTTTGATACTTTTTTTTTGGTTTTTGGGATACTTATAAGGCCCTCTCTTTCATCCAACAATCAGCATAGCTTGCTCTGGAGGATGCTATTCAAAGCACTCCAAGGTCAGGAGGGCAATATCTTATCTGAAGGGAAACACGTAAACATGGTGGTCCATCCTACTGTTCCAAAAGGAAGCACCAACGAAGTGGCTATAGTTCAAGTGACTTTTTACCTCTTCCTAGCTCACTCAAAAGTACGAATGAGATGTGATCACCGGTAGGAATCATCTTCGGATGACCAAGGAAGATACTTCAGACATTTATGGCTAGAGATTTTGGGATACTTTTCTACCGGCTTCTTCTTTCAAAAAGATCACCTTTAAGCAACGGATTAGGCGATTTTGTTGTGGTTTATCTAAAAGAGATACGGGATCACTGTTTATTGCAAAAGTCCGAGTCCATACAACAAGTGATGGGACATGTAAAGCAAGGGTTTGCAATGCATGCAGGTTCTCTTACATATCCCACTGATCACTTCTTCAAAGCAAGGACCGGATAAAATTCGAAAAACGGTAACAGAAGAAGAGGAAAACTTCAAGAAAAGAGAGACTCATGCCCTCGATTGTCAGTAGAAGAGCGAGTTGAGTATCTCAAAGAGAGGAAGTGTTTCGGATGTGGAGAACAATGGCATGTGTCAGCTCAGTACCCAAATAAGGCGCCCAAAGGACAACCAGAAGACAAACCAAAGAACTCCAGAGCAGTCGAAGAGCACAAAAGAAAAGGAAAGAGGAAAGCAGGGCTGGTACCAGACGTTGTGGGATCGACCCTGATCAGATGGATGAAAGTACTAAACTTTGCAGAGCATGGGGCAAAGCCAAGGCCAACTTCATTTCAACTGAATTGGCAGCTCCACTTCGATTATGCCCGAGGAAATGAGGCCATCGGCTGAGGCAGCTCTAGCGGCGTCCGGACGGGCTGTTGCCATAACACGTGTCATTGCCTGTAATAGACTTCAACACCCTAAGTCAGGAATCTGGCAGGATGCACGAGAAATCACTTAAATTTATTTTACACTTCAAATAGATTCTACATGGCCTGGTGTAGTTCCGTGCCCAGAGGTATTGGCCCCAAAGTCTGGTGTCCCTTTCGGTATTTATTTCTATATTAACAATTGAGCAAAGTACAAATTGCGCACGTCCTCTCTGCTCAATGCTACTAGGTAAATCTGAGGGGGAAAAGTGGCCCTAGTTACAATTTATAGACCCATGGCCTTCTAAACGCCGTACATGAAAAGCTTCAGGTCCTAAAAGCATCTTAGGCCCAAAAGCTAGCGCTCTAGGCAGCAAACGTAAATCATGGAAATCCGTATACGATGCCACGTCACCAACCAACACGTTTTGTGGATGTCCACAAAGCCTGCCATGTTAGCACACCTCCGCATTTTTTGGGCCGTCCATACAGCTATGCCACATCAGCACTCTTTACGCATTTATAAATAATGCCTTGTGTCCCCTGGGCCCCTTTGAAACGAAGCCCCATAAGTTGGAATAACTTATATCTGTGAGTTTCCATTTTATCTCGTCTGGGTGTACATGCCACATCATCATTTTGTGATATATTCTCCTCTTGAAAGAATTATAATCGCCCTCAATTACGCTTGCAAAAATCAAGCCACAAACTAGTTTAGTAGACACTGACGGACGCACTAGACAACACAAATCCAGCACTTGCACAAAGACGACAGTCACTAGACATCCACATCACATAAAGTCCATCTCGGACCACGATCTCTCGACAACGTGTTTAGCAATCGCATCTAAATCCACACCGGATCTCACTGATGTCGGATTGACTAATTCTCATTGCTATCATGTCCATCTCACATGCAATCTCAAGATCGAAATGCTGCATTCATTCCGTCTTTCAAACATGCACTCAGACACGACTCACATGAGAGAGCACATGTAAATCACAATCATTTCAGGAATTCCCATATCGAAGTACTTTTTTCATAAATTCATCTAACAGACTAGTGTCAGTCCCATCAGTATTCCTGAATTCTGAAGGAAGTCGGTGCTTTTATTCCATATAGGTAATTTGTGACAAAGGAGCGGAGCAACTCCCCTCTTGTGCAGTCGCGCGTGCACCAGATTCAACCCGCTGATCTCTGGGAAATCTTGGAATAGTCGAAGCTAAACCAAAACCGTCAAGGTAAAGTTCCAATCTGAGGAGTATCTCCTAGGGCCTCCTCCTCCATCCACTTCGCAGCCAATGCCGGAAAGTTCTTGACTAAGAACCGTCGTTTATTTTACCTCTCTCTTTTCTTTTCCATGTGAGCAAGTATCTGATGTGGAACGAGAATCTTCTCGATCTCTTTGCTTCAGGTTTCTCCTCAGGCTCCTTGTCCATTGGTACCTTACTTGGATCTGAGGAATTCTCTGATCGACAAGCTGATTCCCTTTTCCTTTTTTTCCTTAGTGTCCCTAGGACGTGTGGGTAGCTTTGCTAGCTTCCCTTGTCATCCGGTTTCCCTAATTCATTCTCTTTACTGGAAAGCTCTTGCCTTGTTGAGGTGGATACTATCCTGTTCGCCGAATAAGTTAATGAGCCGGCATGCATTCCAATCGTTTCTTGGCATGTCCCATAAGTCTGTGAATAGAGTTAGACTTCTGGTTTAGACAATAATCTTGAATCTTTGTTGGTAATCCACAACAAAACTGCTCAATCTGGTTTCTCAAAGTAATCTTCCGAAATGAAGATACTAGCAGATAAGTATCCAAAACTTCTGGTAGTAGCCATCCAATGTATCTTTCTTAGTCATTCTCAAGTGACGCCAAGCCGTGATGACATCTCTTTTATATTCATCTGGTATCCAAGTTGACCTGAAAATTTTCTTAAGTTTTAACCATGTCGCACGTACTTCTCTACGTAACAAGAGTTTAGATCACCATGTCTATGGAGTTCCTTTCAAGTAAGATGCTGCCCTTCGCACCTTGGAGTGTTCTGTGAACCAATTTCCAGAGAAGGCGACGTCAAACTGTTGTACAAACTCAAAGGCTCGATAGATGTCCTGGTAGCTTGAAAATGTCTCAAACCTGATGGCATGATCCCCTTCCTTGAACTCCTTGGTCTTCTTGCTCATCTGGTCACTATCAGCAGAGGACGAGCTCTCGTCCTCGTCCTCTGAACTGCTAGATGGCCTTCCATGCCCTCTAGACTTTCTCAAAAATCTAGTTTTCTTGCTTTCTCTCTAGCGCTCCGCTTTTCCCGCCTTTTCTCATCTTCTCTTGAACTAGAGGATGAAGAATTGTTGGAACTCTCTCAAGACAAAGAAAAATCTGAGTCATCCTCAAAATGAGCACGCTTCTTGGATCTACTTGCCACCTCGAAACTTGACTTATGGTCCAAATAACCGAGTAAATTCACCGATTTCCTCTTCTTTGGGGAGTGTTTCAAGCCTTTCATGATCTGGTTTCTCTTGTGGTCAACCGCTCTATCCAACTCTTCTTGCAAGTACAGCTTCCACTTTTGTGCACTTGTTTGTCCTTCAACTTTCCTCCTGACCTTAGAGGAGAATCAATGGCCTCACACCATCTCGAGTGAATCTCATCAATCGGGTAATCCTTCAGGTGTTTTGCAAATCTCGAGTCTCTGGAGTACTTGATCAATCTTTTCATAGACGTGTCAACCTGAAGTTGACACTTGTACTCTACTCTGACAAACTTCTCCGTTGAAAACTTCATGAAAAGAGAGACTCATGTCCTCGACTGTCAGCAAAAGAGCGAGTTGAGTATCTCAAAGACAGGAAGTGTTTCGGATGTGGAGAACACTGGCATGTGTCCGCTCAATGCCCAAATAAGGCACCTAAAGGACAACGAGAAGACAAGCCAGAGAGCTTGAGAGCAGCCAAAGAGCACAAAAGAAAAGGAAAGACGAAAGCAGGGCTGTTACCAGACGTTGTGGGGATTGACCCCGATCAGATGGACGAAAGTACTAAACTTTGCAGAGCATGGGGCAAAGCCAAGGCCAATTTCATTTCAACCGAATGGCAGCTCCACTTCGATTATGCGGCGTCCGGACGGGATGTTGTCATTACACGTGTCATTGCCTATAACAGACTTGGACACCCTAATTCAAGAATCTGGCAGGATGCACGAGAAATCACTTAAATTTACTTCACACTTCAATAGATTCTACACGGCCTAGCGTAGTTCCTTGCCAAGAGGTATTGGCCCCAAAGTCTGGTGTCCCTTTCGGTATTTATTTCTATATTAACAATTGAGCAAAGTACAAATTGCGTAGGTCCTCTCTACTCAGTGCCACTAGGAAAATCTGAGGGGGAAGAGAAGCCCTAGTTACAATTTATAGACCCATGGCCTTCTAAAAGCCGTACATGAAAAGCTTCACGTCCTAAAAGCATCTTAGGCCCAAAAGCTAACGTTCTAGGCAGCAAACGTAAATCATTGAAATTTGTACACGATGCCACGTCACCAACCAACACGTTTTGTAAATGTCCACAAAGCCTGCCATGTCAGCACTCCTCCGCATTTTTGGGGCCATCCATACAGCTACGCCACATCAACACTCTATACGCATTTAAAAATAATGCCTTGTGTCCCCTGGGCCCCATTGAAAGGGAGCCCATAAGTTGGAATAACTTATATTTGTGAGGTTCCATTTAATCTCGTCTGGATAGACATGCCACATCATCATATCCTCCTCTTGAAAGAATTATAATCGTCTTGAATTACGCTTGCAAACATCAAGCCACAAACTAGTTTAGTAGACATTGACTGACGCACTAGACGACACAAATCCAACACTTGCACAAAGACGACAGTCAGTAAACATCCACATCACATAAAGTCCATTGAGATCTCGGACCACGATCTCTGGACAACGTGTTTAGCAATCGCATCTAAATCCACACCGGATCTCACTGATGTCGGGTCGACTAATTCTCATTGCTATCATGTCCATCTCATATGCAATCTCAAGACCGAATTGCTGCAGTCATTCCGTCTTTCAAAGATCTACTCAGACACGACTCACATGAGAGAGCACACGTAAATCACAATCATGTTAGGAATTTCCATGTCGAAGTACTTTTTTCATAAATTTATCTAACAGACTAGTGTCAATCCCATCAGTATCCCTGAATTCTAAAGAAAGCTAGTGACTTTATTCCATCTAGGTAATCTGTGACAAAGGAGCGGAGTAACTCCCCTCTTGTGCAGTCCCGCGTGCACCAGATTCAAAACCGTCAAGGTAAAGTTCCAATCTGAGGAGTATCTACTAAGGTTCTCCTCCTCCATCCACTTCGCAGCCAATGCCGGATAGTTCTTGACTAAGAACCGCCATTTACTTTACCTCTCTCTTTTTTTTCCATGTGAGCAAGTATCTGATTTGGAACGAGAATCTTCTCGGTCTCTTTGCTTCAGGTTTCTCCTCAAGCTCCCTGTCCATGGGCACCTCACCTGGATCTAAGAAATTATCTGATCTACAAGCTGATTCCCTTTTCCTTTCTTTCCTTATGTCCCTAGACGTGTGGGTAGCTTCGCTAGCTTCCCTTGTCATCCGGTTCCCCTAATTCATTCTCTTTACTGGAAAACTCTTGCCTTGTTGACGTGGATACTATCCTGTTTGTCGGATAAGTTAATGAGCCGGCATGCATTCCAAATGGTTTCTTAGCATGTCCCATAAGTCTGTGAATAGAGTTAGACTTTTGGTTTAGACAATAATCTCAAATCTCTTTTGTAATCCACAACAAAACCGCTCAATCTGGTTTCTCAAAGTAATCTTCCGAAATGAAGATACTGGCAGATAAGTATCCCAAAATTTCTAGTAGTAGTCATCCAATGTATCTTTCTTAGTCATTCTCAAGTGATGCCAAGCCGTGATGACATCTCTTTAATATTCATCTGGTATCCAAGTTGACGTGAAAATTTTCTTAAATTTTAATCATGTCGCACGTACTTCTGTACGTAACAACAGATTAGATCACCATGTCTTTGTAGTTTCTTTCAAGTAAGATGCTGCCCTTCGCACCTTGGATTGTTCTGTGAACCAATTTCCAGAGAAGGCGACGTTAAACTGTTGTTCAAACTCAAAGGCTCGATAGATGTCCTCGTAGCTTGAAAACGTCTCAAACCTGATGGCTGGATCCCCTTTCTTGAACTCCTTGGTCTTCTTGATCATCGGTCACTATCAGAAGAGGACGAGCTCTCGTCCTCTGAACTGCTAGATGGCCTTCCATGCCTTCTAGACTTTCTCAAAAATCTGGTTTTCTTGCTTTCTCTCCGGCGCTCCGCTTTTCTCGCCTTTTCTCATCCTCTCTTGAACTAGAGGATGAACAATTGTCGGAAATCTCTCAAGACAAAGAAAAATCTGAGTCATCCTTAAACGAGCACGCTTCTTGGATCTACTTGCCACCTCGAAACTTGACTTCCGGTCCAAATAACCGGGGAAAGTCACCGATTTCCTCTTCTTTCCAGAGTGCTTCAAGCCTTTCATGATCAAATCTTCATTCTTTTCTTTAGTTCTCGTGTCGGATTTCAACTTTTCTTGCCTCCCCCCCCCCGAGAGGTGTTATCTTTGTCAGATTCTCGGTGAGAACATATGCGTAATCTGGGGTTCTTTATTGCTTATTCCTTGTAAGACAAAGTGTTGAAGACGGGAGCGTGCCGGATGCGTGATGAAGTAAGGGTGGGAGTGCCTAGTGAGTCCGGGTTCGGATACAAATATTCTTTATAAAAAAAACTGTGTATTTCGGGGTTGGGGCACAAAAATTCTTTTAAAAGAAACTGTGCGCGCTACAAAAAGGATTTGATCCTCCGTAGAAGAAGAATCTTTTTGAGCTCCGTTACCACTGTAACAGACTTGGACACCCCAAGTTGGGAATCTTGCACGACAAATGACAAATCACTTAAAAATTTATTTCACACTTCAATAGGTTCGACACGTCCTGGCGTAGTTCGGTGGCGAGAGGTATTGGCCCCAAGGTCTGGCATCCCTTTCGATATTTATTTTTATATTAACAATTGAGCAAAGTACAAATTCCGCGAGTCCTCTTTGCTCAGTGCTCTCAGGAAAATCTGAGGGGGAAAAGAGATCCTAGTTACTATTTATAGGCCCATGGCCTTCTAAAAGCAGTATATGAAAAGCTTTAGGTCTAAAAGTATCTCTGGCCCAAAAGCTAGCGCTTTAGGCAGCCAACGTAAATCACGGAAATCCGTACAGAGTGTCACATCAGCAGCCAGTGCGTTTTGCGGCCATTCGTACAACTTGCCACATCAACACTCTGCAATTTTTGGGCCGTCTGTACAGCTTTGCCATGTTAGCACTCTTTACACATCTAAAAATAATGCCGTGTGTCCCTTGGGTCCCATCGAAAGGAAGTGCAACATGTTGGAACAACTTATATGCGTTAGTTTCCATTTAATCTCGTCTAGGTGGACATGCCACGCCATCATTTTGTGACATTGGTAAACTTCGCATTGTCATGAGTATTTAGGACACGAGGACTTTTAGATCATGCCTTTGGAAGGGTGATGTCCTCCTAGGAATCCCTTGGTTCCAGAAGAACAGCATGGTGGTTATTTTATTGGGCAAGGAAAGCCATCATGAAGAATGAGAAGGGCAAAGAAATTGTACTAGACGTAAAATTATGTCAGACCTCGAAAAGGAATGACAAGATTTGCTGCAAGCTTAGGCCGATTGTTTGTCTGAAGGCTTACGTGGCTAGTTACCTCCTTCACATCATGAAGATCACACAATTGACTTGTTTCCCGATACTACACAACCAAACCGGTCACCTTATCAAGTTAGCCGAGCCCAAAATGAAGAAACTATGAACCAGGTAAACGAACTTCTTAAGAAGTACTTCACCATTCTGTTTGCCTGTGTTGCTGGTTTTAAAGAAAGATGGACCTTGGAGAGTGTGCATTGACTAAGGAGCTCTAATAAAATCACCATAAAAAACAGATTCTCTGTTCTAAGATTCGATGATATACTAGACAGACTTCAAGGTTCTACTTGTTTTAGCAGAATTGATCTGAAGAGTGGTTATCATCAGATGCTAATTGCTCCTTGGGATGTCTACAAGACAACTTTCAGGATGACTTTTGGTTTGTATGAATATTTGGTGATACTCTTTGGTCTCATGAATGCTCCGATTACATTCAACCGCATGATGGATAGGATTTTCAGAGAGTACCGATCATTTGTGGACACCTTTTTCGACAACAACGACATCATCTACTCGAGGAGTGAGGCAGAGCACAAACACCATCTGTTGCACGTTCTCCAGGCATTGCGAAACATAGATATGTAGTAAATTTGAAAAAGAGTGAGTTTTTTCTTAATAGAGATACACTTTCTGAGACACATCGTCTCAGCGAAAGGTATAAAGATGGACCCGGCCAAAGTTGAGACCATTCGTGATTGGCCCAATTTGAAGAATGTTCATGAAGTTCAAAGCTTCTTACGTTTGTGCTCTCATTATCGACAGTTCATTCGAAAATTTGGAGAGAGAGCTTCTTCACTGCATGTGTTGACTCAGAAAGGGGTTCTTTTTTGCTTGGGGACCGTAAGAAATTGCAGCCTTTCAGACTCTCACGGAAAAGTTGACAATGAGTCTAGTGTTGGATTTGCCAGACTTGCAAAAGCCCTTTGAGGTTTATTGTGATGCTTGTGGTCACAATTTGGGAGCAGTCCTAATGCAGGAGGGCCATGTTATAGCTGAAGAGAGCAAGATGTTCTCACATCTTGAACGAGTTGCACCGAGTTGCACAGATTTACTAGAAAGAGCTTTTGGTAGTTAACCATGCTCTTACGCAGTGGCTACATTTTCTACTAGGAGCCGATTTGACTATGTCCAACTGACCATCAGAGTTTGTGCTACTTTCTATCTCAAAAGCAGCGTTCGGAAAAGTAGATGAGGTGGGCTAACATTCTGCCGCAGTTTCATTTCAAAATTGTCTTTGTTTAGGGACAAAAGAGTTTAGTGGCAGATGCATTGTCTCACAAGTCCTTGGTTCTGGCTATTTCAATGTTCCATCATAGAAGCTTCGAGGATATGGTGGATCAATTAACCACCGAGCTTAATTTTGTAGACATCTTTAACCGGTTACTAAATGGGGAGACAGTTGTAGGCTATTCCATACAGGACGGCGATTTGATGTGGAAAACAATGTTGTGTTAACAGCCTTTGAGGAAAAAGGTTTTGACAGAGTGCCATTGTCCATCTTTTTGGGCCACTGGGCATAGATACCACCTTGAAGGGAGTTGAGCGTTACTTCTATTGGCCAAGGCTCAAAAAGGACGTGGACGAGTTTGTTCGCCGTTGCTTAGTATGCCAAAAAGTCAAGTTTGACAGGCATAAGGCACTAGGTCTCCTGCAGCCTCTAGCTATACCATCCCATCCTTGGGAAAGCATCGCTATGGATTTTATTTGGTCTTCCCAAGACTCAGGGTCGGCATGATGGTATTTGGAGAGTTATCAACAGATTTAGTGAGCAAGCTCACTTCATTCCAGTAAAGAAAATAGTTAAGCGCGATCATTTGGCGAAAGTGTATGTCTCACAGATTTTTCGATTATATGGTATGCCTGAATCTTTTGTTTCGGTCAGAGATTCTTGATTCACTAGTTTTTTTTGGAGGGAAATCTGGGAGAACATTGGCAGGCAGTTGCATTTCTCGTCCTCGTTCCACCACACACAGACGGGCAATCTGAGATAGCCAATCAGTGGTTTTGGATTTGTTGAAGTCTTATATTTCAAATTAGAAGACTTAATAGGAGTGCCCTTGGTGGAGTTTTCCTACAACAATACAATTTATTCTTCTCGACGGGGAAGGCACCATTTGACGTAATGGAGGGTGCTAAGAAGGTACCACCATTTCTAAGCACCAAGGATAAGATTTTTGAAGTAGACCAATACACTCGAGATCTGGAAACTGCTTTTGCCAAGGTGCGCGAGGCTCTTGAGAACTCTCAAGCATGGCATAAGAAGGCAACAGACAATCATCGGTGCCACTCGCAGCTAAAGGAAGATGATGTTGGGTGCTCTTACGGTTTGATGAACGGACAAAGAGCAGCTTTTTCCAAAGCTGAATATGCGATACTATGCCCTTTCGAGATTCTAGAGAAGATCAATGATGTATCCTTCAGATTGAAGTTGCCAGATACCCGGAAGATTCACAATGCATTTCATGTGAGTGTGTTGAAACCATTCAAAGGGGAGGTGTCAGTGGACAGGGAGCCTGAGGAGCAACCTGAAGTGGAAGAGAGCGAGGAGATTTTGATCCAGAAGAGATGCTGGCTCATAAGAAAAAGAATGTGAAAGGTAAAGTGATATGGCGGTTCTTAGTTAAATTCAAGAACTATCCGACATTGGATGCGAAGTGGATGGAGGAAGACGACCTAGCAGATACTCCTCTGATACTGGAACTTTACCTTGAGGCTTTTGGTCTAGCTTCGACTATTCTGAGAGATCCCGGAGATTAGCAGGATTGAATCTGGTGCAGACGGGAGTGCACAAGAGGGGAGTTACTCCTCTTTGCTATCACAAATTACCTAGTTCGAATAAAGTCACTAACTTTTTTTTGGATTTCAGGCTACTAATGGGCTATAATATTCTGCTGTATGGCTTTATGAAAGATGTACTTCGAACTGGGAACCCTCGAAATGAATCTGTTACATGTGCTCTTTTATGTGAATAGTGTTTTAGTGCATGTTTGAAATATGAAATGAATGCAGCATTTTGGTCTTGTTTTTTCGGAGATGAGATGGACATGATAGTAACAAGATTTAGTCAATCGAGACATCTGTGGAGATCAATGACAAATCTAGATGTGATTGCTAAATACGTTATAGATTGATCATGATTCTCATCCAAGATCTCGACGGAAGTTGTCAGGTGCAGCGGAGTGCTTAAGGGTTTAGCTCGGATCTAGTACTCCTCACAAACACAAGGGACACTTTACTTCACTTGAAAGAACTGAACTAAACTGAAAGAAAGAGAGAGACACGAGACAGAGAGAAAAGAGACGACATTAAATGTCGGGTCCCAAACCCTCAAGGGTCCCCTTGCTCTGATGCCAGAGCAAGTACTTTCTTTATTCTTGCACAATGCTGATACAATGTCTAAATGCTGATGCTAATGGGTACTCATGCTACTAATGCCAGGTACTAGTACTGGTACTGTGGTATTGCGGGCCTATGTCGACGACGATGATGTCGACGACAATGATGACGGTGATGAGGTTCTTGACAGGTTTGTGGATCTATGTCGACAACGATGACGAGGAGGACGAGGAGGAGGTTCCTGACAGGTTTGTGGATCTATGGCGACGACGACGCCGCTTGGCTTAAAGCCGGGATCTGCTAGCGGTTTAGGGTGTTAGGGGTTTGCAACCACGGGTCTGCAACCACGACGAGGCTAGGCTGAATCTGCTGGCGCTTCAAGCTGAAACGCTGGCTGTCTTGGGCTGAAATCGCTGATCATGTCTGCTGAAAATGCTGGTCATGCTCTACTGCAAACGCTGATCATGCTCTGCTGAAACCACTGGTCTTCAATATGAGAAAACGCTGGGCTGCTGGCTGGTCATGCGGCACGGCTGGGTGCTCCCTGTCTCCCCTTCATCTTTTGCTTCTACAAGCGCCCAATGGGCTGCCTATATAGAAGGCAACATTTGGGTCGAGCAGAGACTAATTGAGCCCCATGAACATGCTTTAAAATTGCTGGAATCACTTAATAATAAAGTGCCAAAATAAGAGGTGGTTCATGCGCGGTAATGCCTATTTGCTGAAATACTGTTTTGTGCAAGAGAGGGTATGCAAGTATGACCGGCCTGGACATGTATGTCCTGCTAGAGGCTCACAAAAGTGCTAGGCTAGGTCCTAAGATAATGTCTCATGCTAAATTGTAGCAGAAACATGTCCATGTAGTGCAAGTGAAGTGCGCATGTGACATCCCCCCTGTTGAAGGTGAAGCACAATTGCCGAACTTCTATCTTGGAATTCTTTTTGTACTTCTGACGCTGACTTCTTTTGATGCTTGTGGATGCATAACCGATGAAGATTCCTCCAAACGCTTGGATACCGCGGATGTAGGTCTGGTGCGATGCAAAAACCGATTATACCAGTTGCTATAGGCAGACTTACTACTGTCGCAGAATACTAGCCTTGGTGCTGACACTGCCTTGTGAGCAAGTACGACCACTCAAATGGTCTTGTCGTGAAAACATTGCTAGTGAAGCTGAAAGTTAAGGGTGCTCGGAGGTATTTCCAAGGGTTTCTTGTCGATAGAAGTGAATGCACGCTACATCCGGATGCGAATGCAGAAGAGGGTTAGGGATCTTGTCTTCAACTCCTTCCATATCCGCATACGAGGCTAGTAGATCTTGGTACTCAAGATCTAGGTTTACGTGGATCCGATGTCAATCTTTGTTGAAAGACATAGCGATGCAGACGGGAGCTAATAAGTCCATGATGGGAACTCGGAAGGTTTTTCCAAGAAAAACATTTCGGGACTGTTCTTTCAGTTCTTGATGGCTTTTATCTTGAGTTCGCAAAGCCGAAGCACACACAGAGTTCTGATACCAATGTTAGGTGAAGTGGAAGTGTTTAGCTCGGATCTAGTATTTCGCACAAACACAAGTGACACTTTACTTCACTTGAAAGAACTGAACTGAACTGAAAGAAAGAGAGAGACACAAGAGAAAGACAAAAGAGACGACACTGAATGTCAGGTCTCAAACCCTCAAGGGCCTCCTTGCTCTATTGCCAAAGCAAGTACTTTCTTTATTCTTGCAAAATGCTGATACAATGTCTAAATGCTGATGCTAATGGGTACTGATGCTAATGGGTACTGATGCTAGTGATGCTATTAAAGTTGGGTACCAGTATTGTACTATGGGTCTATGTCGATGATGATGATGCCGACGACAAGGTACTGATGGCTTTTCAAAAGTTTTCTTCTCTTTAATTCCCCTTATAAAGGATACCTTTTTCTTTGTGAGATCATGGAGAGGTATAGCAACATGGGCAAAATGGCCAATAAAGCATTTGTAATAGGAACAAAGTCCAAGGAAACTTATGGCCTCATGGACCGAAGCAAGTTGTGGCCATTCTAAAATAGCTTGAATCTTTGTAGGGTCCTTGCGTACTTGATTATGAGAGAATATGTGTCCAAAATAGTGAATATTGGTTCAGAAAAATTAGTTTGAAGCTTGTGCTGCTGTAATTCTTTGAACACAATTTGCACATGTCGTCCTCTGTGCGAGAGAAAACCAAGATATCGTCAAAAACTATTCCTATGAATCCTTAATGACGATGAAATGTTTGATTTATCATCCGAATGAAAGTTCTTGGCGCATTAGTAAGTCCCAAAAGGCATTTGTAAAAACTCATACAATTCGAAGGTTGTACATAACGAAATCTTATATATATCTTCAGGTCCAATACAAATCTGATGATAGCCACTCTTGAGATCTATACAACCAAAAATTCGTGCCCCTTGTAGCTTATCTAAGGTATCATCGATTCGAGAAATGACAAATCTATTCTTGATCGTAATCTTGTTTAGAAAAAACTCTCTCTCTCTCTCTCTATGTGTGTGTGTGTGTGTGTGTGTGACAAAAATCAAGTAGAAAGACACTTCTTTATTTCTTTTTTAACAGTGGTTTGACTGACCATACATATGGGCCAATTACTTGCACTTGCAACTACGTATTGCTGCCCTTTGAAAGGAAAGGATAGTTTCTTGCTTACATAGTATGGGATAGGACGAATTTTGTAATGCCAGGACATTCCTAAAAGAAAATCATATCCTTGTATTGGGGAAACTAGGAAAGACTCTTGATTAGAGTACTTTTGGATCTTCAAATTCAGATGTCCTTGCATAGGAGTAGAGTTCGTGGTCAACCCCTCGAAGAGTGAACCAGAGCTGATCGAAGTTTCCAACCTCTCAGGAGTGAGACAAAGAGATTCTGAGGTGTCTAACAAAATGAAGTTTTTTATCGAGTGGGGATCAAACAAGATAAGAACTCTTGGTCCATTTAAAGTGCCCCACCCTTTGATTAGCTACCTTTTTCCTTTCTCCTTCCTGGTGTTAGCTTGTACTTCAAGGAATGAGTTTGACGCAGCAGATGGAGAATCTTTCTTGAGATGTGGGTAGTCTGGTTTCATGGCCTTTCTTACTACAAAAGAAACACTTGCACTCTTTCATGTAAGCTTTTAACTAAGAGGGAGAAAGGTATTTGCTTCGCTTAGTGCCCTCTGGCTTCTTTTTTTGGCCTTTGGGTTGATATGTAGGCCATTTCTAGTGGAAGTATCTATCTCCGTAGAGAGACTTCTACATTGCATCAAAGGTACTTGTAGCGAGGAAAACGTGTCGTGCTCTCTAGAATGGGTGCTCGTCAATGCAGTATGCATGAAACCTCACTTCAATAGAAGAAACATCACATAGCAACATGATTGCTCAAGACACAATACAACTCAAAACACAACCACAGACTCAACTCAATGGAACTTGACAAACTCAAAGAACTGTACAACTCTGGCTGGCAGCACATAGCTCCAAGCTCAAGACTCAAGGTACAATAGCGATGTCGAGGCTCCAATGGGCAGGGAGAGTGCAAGTGGCATGCAGAACTCTAGAGTCAGGACTCAAGACTAGATGCTAAACCATACGACGTGGAAAATGATGAACCTAAGAGCCACCAACAATTGGCAGATATCCTAGTCCAGCTAAGCCCATCTCCTAACTGAGGTGCTAGATATCTAGCCACGGTGTCCACTGAACCACCATCCGTAACACATGCCACGTGTCACTGCCGAGGCGAGAGTCCGCCTAGTGTGAACTCAAGCCCAACTGCAACTAACTGTCTGTCCAATGTCTGTGACACCCTACCCTTGCTACAGGTTGTGGGCAACAAAACCACTCACCATCTCGGTGAGACAAACTCTGAACTAGCAAGACAAAACACATCTCAAACCGTATGAAGAAGTTGAGGTTGAACGAAGAAACTGAATTCGAGGAGGAAGAGACCCATGCAGAATATGATGAACTCTGCCACAACGAGTGAGAAAAACTGTACAGAATATAGAAGGCAAAAAACTGGAGAAAGCCCATGTCTTAAAAAAATCCTAGGAGAAAGCCCAAAGCTTTGTGGAAAGCTTAAAGCTTCTCACGAGACAATGCCTTTATGAAAAGATCTGCAAGGTTGTCTTGTGTTGGCACATAAGCCAAGCTGATCTCTCTTGTTGAGAGCCTCTCCCTGACATAGTGGTAATGCACCTCAATGTCCTTTGTGGGAGCATGAAAAACTGGGTTCCTCGCAATGGCCAATGCGCTCTGACTGTAAGTGTAGATAGTGTTGGCAGTGTCCTACCCAACACCCAAATCAGCCATAAGGCGTCTGAGCCATATACACTCAATCGTAGCTGTGAAGACTGCCTTGTACTCAACCTCACAACTCAAAGTGGCCACAGTAGGTTGCTTCTTGCTCAACCATGATATACATGAACTGCCAAGCATGAAACAAAAACCACTTGTGGACACTCGCGTGTCAAAACAACCAGCCCAATCTGAGTTTGAAAAAGCATGCAAGTCTGGCGGCAATGATCCCCCCTTGGGATAAAACAAGCCAAGACGTAAAGTGCCACTAAGGTAGCGGAAAATCCTCTTGACAGACTGCCAATGCTTAGACCCTGGGCTATGCATAAATCTGCTGACTTGTGAGATTGCAAACTGAATATCTGGACTCGTGTTGCATACATAAATGAGGCAGCCAACAGCAGTTTGGTAAAGAGTGACATCAGCAGGATCACCAGCATCATGTAGACTCAACTTCAAACCTGTTTCCATGGGAGTGGCAATAGGTTTGCAATCCTCAAGTCCAAACTTATATAGCAATGTCTCTATGTAACTTTTCTTACACAAGGCAATACCACCATCACACTGCTTAAACTCTATACCCAAGTAATGATGCAACAATCCCAAATCTTTCATCTTGAAAGTAGCATTCAAGTCAGCCTTAAATTGAGCAATATGTCTCTCATTTGGTCCAATGATCAGCAAATCATCACCATAAAGAACCACAATGAGAAATACATCATCCTCACGCTTTACATACAATGTGCTTTCTGTTGGATTGTTACGAAAGCCTCGTTTAACCAAATGAGTGTCAGCTTTCTCATACCAAGCACAAGGAGATTGCTTCAACCCATACAAAGCCTTCTTACATCTGCACACTTTGTCGTCTTGTCCTTTTATGACAAAACCGCGAGGCTGCGTTACATAAACTTCCTCAAATATGTCACCATTCAAGAAAGCAGTTACAATGTCTGATTGATATACATCCCAACCAAAATGAGCTGCCAATGCACATAGAAAACGCACAGTAGTCATACGACAAGTGGGAGCAAAAGTCTCTTCGTAATCTTTTCTTTTTGCTGTGCATAACCCTTTGCAACAAGTCGAGCCTTATGGCGATTGATCTTACCATCTGGATTGCGTTTCAACTCGTAAACCCACTTCGTACCAATGGCCTTTTTGCCAGGAGGCAAATCACATAAAGTCCATGTGTCATTTGCTATAAGTGCATGATATTCTGATTGCATGGCAGCCATCCAATTTTCTGAATTTTGTGCTTCATCAAAAGTCAGAGGCTCCTCAACATCATGTAAGCTAGACACAGCCAAAGCATAACAATCTGATGCATAAGATGCATGACAAGAGCTTGAACGAGTACGACTAGACAAAGGTGCATCCAATTTATTGTCACGCAAAGTGTGCACCAGCCATTTTGGCATACCTCTAGCCTGCTCATTTTCAGCCCTTTCCTCATCAAGTACATCATGTACATCTGCATCAGTAATAGGCTGATCTGTAACATTTTCAGAAACCCCCATAGACTGTACATTTGCCTCATTGGAATTTACATTCGTAATTCCACCATTGAAAAGAGGCAACAAAGTGTCATAAATGTCCTGTGAGCTTACATTATTGTCTCTAGTATATGACAGCAAGGGCTCAACAGAATCTTCCACAAACACTACATCGCGAGAAACCAGAATACGTTTTGTTTGCGGATGATACAACCTGTAACCTTTGCTTTCAGCACTATAACCAACAAAAATAGAATTGACAGCCTTATTTTCCAATTTTCTGCGCTGCACTTGTGGCACCAAAGCATATGCCAAACAACCAAAAACACGCATGTGCTCAATAGAAGGCTTTCTATCATGCCATGCTTCATATGGAGTTATAGACTGCAAAGCTTTCGTAGGACACCTGTTAAGTATATAAGTGGTACACATGATGGCCTCAAGCCAAAAAGAATGCGGTAAAGCTTGACTTTTGACCATACATCGTGCCATTTCCGTCAGTGACCTGTTTTTCCTCTCAACAACACCATTTTGCTGAGGCGTATAACGCACTGTACATTGGTGTTTTATCCCACGACTAGCTAGAAATGCATTAAATTCATGAGACATATACTCCCCCCAATGATCGGAACGGAGGTTGCCCATAGTACATTTCGAGACATTTTCAGCCATAGCCAGAAATTGTTTGAAATTGCTTCGCTTTAAGAGGAAATACCCATGCATGCCTGAAGTAATCATCAATGAAAGTCACGAAGTACAAGTAATTGCCCAAGGACGGAGTTTGCATGGGCCCACAAACATCACTATGCACAAGCTGCAACCTACATGTGGCCGAACTGAACCATCCTTTGGTAATTTAGAACGCTGCATCTTACCCAAAATACAGCCTTCACAAACATGTTTGACAGGTGCTTCAAGAGGTGGCAAAGAAGCAACCATATCATATTTCTGCAAACACAGCAAACTGACAAATTTCAGATGACCAAAACGTGCATGCCAAAGTTTTGCATCTAAAATAGCCCTTGAATCTACAACAGCATTTGCAAAGTTTTGTCCACACTTGTCATACAAAGTGAGCTTATATAGCCTACGGCACAAAAGGCCAGATGCAACAATTTCATCACCAAAACTGAGATCATGAACTGTACATCTGTCATCCACAAATTTGACTACAAGTCCAAGTCTAGCAAGTGCGGATACAGACAAGAGATTCTTCTTGATCCCAGGTACATAAAGTGCATCAACAAGTGTGAAGGAACTGCCATTAGCAGCAGTGAGCACAATCTTTCCAACTCCCTGAACTGGATAAGAGGCATTGTTGGCACAAAGTGACTGAATTCCCATGAGGGACAGACTCGAGAGAGATAAACAATTCACGATGTGAGGTAATGTGCTTTGTAGCACCACTGTCGAAATACCACACATGTGAATCTGCAACAACTAACAAGCATGCATCATGGACAACAGGATTGTAAGTGCACTCTGCGCTAAAAGCCCATTCTGCATCAACATGAGCAACACAGTCTCCTTTCACAGAAGAGTCAAAAATGGCTGCATTTGTAGTGGAACCAGCATTTGCAGTGGAACCACCCTCTTTCTTCTTAGCCTCTTTGGCCTTCAACTTAGGACAGGACTTGATCAAGTGATCATTGGCTTTACAATAATGGCAACGCATCTTCTTTTTGCCGTTATCACCAGAATTCCCAGACGAAGTACTGCGAGCGGGAGCATTAGGAACAGAATTTTTGCCACTCGTAGCAGAACTATAAGAAGTGTCTGCTTTACTGTTTCCACCCTTTCTTTGAGAAGCAATAAAAGCCTGTTCAACTGCACGCTGCCTAGTCCTGTTTTTTCTAGAAAGTGACTCTTGCAACAGCAATGTGCATAATGCATCAAACTTGACAACTTCATGATTTCCTTGGGTCATTAGTATCCAAGTACTAGCAAAAGTCTGGTAGGAATCTGGTAAGGCATCAAGAATAGTCTGCACAAGGGAACTGTCTGAAATGACTTCACCTGCAGAAATAAGCTGCTTATTGATATCCTTACACTAGCAAGGAAAGTGTCCATATCATCTTCCTCATGCATAATCTTCGACTCCAGCTATTTACGCAGCAAAGCAATTTTAGCCTCATTGCGGCTTGCATAAAGACCTGCTAGAATATCCCAAGCCTGTTTTGCAGATTTTGTTGTTTAGATGTGAGAAACAATGGTGCGCTTCACAGACAACGCCATCAATGCATGAGCCTGCGCATCCTTAACATCCCAACAAGCTTGTTCTGCCATAGGCAAAACAACTGTGACAGCTGCAATCCTTGCAACAAGACCTGCAAGATCCTCAACATCGCCTACATCCTCAGAACCAGGACGTACATCAATGCCCTGCACAATGTTCCGGACACCCTTTGACACAAGAACATGTTGCATCATATAAGCCCACATAGGGTACTTGTCCCCCTCCAACCTGTCCTCAGCAGCAAACATATTGAACACATCTGTGTTGTTATTGTCAGCCATGGTAAATGTTGCACCTGATGTGAAAATTGCCCGAAAATAGGAGAAACGGAGCGAGAACAACCTGTGCTATATAGCACAAACCGTAGAAGACTATAAGGCACCTGTTATGCAGAAAACGACACTGAGAGAAATTATGCACAAAATGACGAAATAGCCTGTGCAGTACTGTCTGTAGTGGAAACGGAGGCCGAAATGAGCTCACTGAAATCGGAGAAAGTGACTAGGCGTGTGCTGGAGCTGTTGGCGACTAAGCCCGGGAGGACGTGACCTGCTTTGATACCAATTGTTGGAATTAGGGTTGCAGAGAGACACACACAGCTTGGAGAAGACGAAGGAAGCTCAAGGCACACTATAGAGAGTGTGTTACTTAGTGTGCAACGGAAAGATAGATAGCCCTAGAGTGATGGGCGTATATACAATGCACTGGGGAAAAAACCTCCTAAAGAGGTAAAAAATTCCCCGGCGGTCCTAGTTTGTTCACACACATCACTACCACATGTATATGGTAACAACTACACTCAAGAACAAGGTAGGTTGAGGCATTGCAGTGAGGTTAGGGGAAGAGAGAGGAAAAGGTAGGGCCTAGGCTAGGGAGGGTAGGGGCAAGAGCAAGGGAAAAGGGGTGGATAGGGGGTGAGGGTAGGAGCGAGTAGGGAGAGGGTAGAAGCAAGAAGGAAGTGGGTAGGGGCGAGGGAGAGAGAGGGGGTGGGTAGGGGCGAGTAGCGGGTAGATAGGGGCAAGTAGGGGGTGCGTAGGGGAGAGTTGGGGGGGGGGGGGGGTGAACTCAAGTAGAGGAGATCTGTTTCCGCTACTATGAGTCTTCATAGGCTCACCCAATCCAAAGGCTTCTATCAAGGGTGCATGGTGAGTCGGTGTTATGACCTCCACGCTCTGAGCTGACTCAGGAATCTCACTGGGTTTAGTTACCGTGGAAACATTGACAGAGGGTGTACCCGCTGGCAAAGATTGAATAGAGACACCATAACAAGGCATAGATTTGGTAGCGTCCAACAACTCCAGTAGATCTTCGTCTGAATCGTCAAGTGGAGTAGGCTGTTCCAATTCAAGGCTGGTGTCTAGGGACAAAGAACTATGTTGTACGACGGGATCCATGTCTCCTTCTAGGTGAATGGGTTGCATTGGGGAGCCTAGAGTATGTATTCACATCACGTCGTTTTCCAAATCATGAAGTGCTTTCGTGTGTCGCAGCCATGATCTATTGATGAGCAAGGAAAATCCGCCCTCAACCTGGATAAGATGAACCACAACAAAATCCAAGTTAAAGGTAAAGTCTTGTACATGCAGAGACACTTCGTCCACTATGCTCACTGGGAAGACTGTCCGTTGGTTGGCCAATGTGATTGTGAAGGGAGCATTGCGAGTTGCTGTAGACCTTGAGCTAACATAGTGAACTCGGGCATCAGGTTGATGCCAAATCCACCATCCACTATCACTCCTGAGACTTTCCGAGCCAAGATGGACACAGTGAGACGAGGGCTTCTATAATCAGTGAGGGGAGCAGCGAGATGGGATATCATATAGGACTTTGATGGTCGCATTGGGAGGTGCCCGCCACTAGGAGTTGCTCCGAGGTAAAGTGATTGAATAACAGCAAGGGTGTCACTTCTAAAACTCGCATCTAGCCGCAGCATGTCGTAGAGGGACACTTGTTGGAAGGTGTTCTTCAAGATTATCTCTGCTGTAAGCTTTTCTTTTTCTACTGATGGTTTCTCTGATACTTTTATCTTTTGTACATTGGAAACTGCTTCCAAGAAGGCTTCATTAATATCGGAGAGCAAAGACTTGGATTCTTGCTTGTCATTGGGTGATGGCTTGTCAACAGCTGAAGGCAGGGTATCCATTGTTGTGAGAATTTGTGGGGGAGTTGAACGTGTTGGAATGCTAAGACCGAGAGCGGCTCTCTGGGCCCGACGCCGGTTGGATCCTCTACCAACTGTAGCTTATCTTGAGAGGTAACCACATGGGCAGAAGGGAGCGGCTGAGGAATGGTACTAACGGCTATCAAATTGAGCCATGGATGCACGAAGTTTAGGGAAATCCTTACTGCAATGATCCTTCGTTTTGGGGCAATGATGGCAGGGAGGGGACCCTTCTGGGAGGGGGCATTTGCTTTGGTAATGACCATATTCCCTGCATCTATAGCACAAAATGGGCCGATTCAATTGGCGAGTCCAAGGGCGAGGTGGTCCTTGCTCCTGGTGCATGGAGTTGGAGGGGGAGGCATAGAAGCTTTGAGGGGATGAGGGAGCATGGGCATGATAAAAGCTTTGAGATGGAAAAGGACTTTGCATACCTCCGATGCATACCTTGCATAAGAGGGGCTGTCAACAAAGGTGGCATGTGGTTTAGATGGCCATAGGGGGAAACTATGTTGTATGGAGGTGCTAGCCCTTGTTGAAGAGTAGGACCAAGACTTTGCCTTATTTATCCCGATCCTTTGAGGTAGTAGCAATCCTTGTCCTCATGTATGGAGTTCTCATAGAAGTGGCAATAAGCTCGAAGAGGGCATTCTTGTGGAGGGTTCCCTAGCGAACGGCATGAGGTACACCAAACCAGAGCCTTAGACTCTTGCTGAGTCCTTAGCTCCTCTAGCTCGTGCTAATTTGGTGCAGGACCTCTTGATGAGGCGGCTTTCTTCTTGGAGAAAAAATGATCTCTCCTCTTGAAGAGCTCGTTGTAACTTCAAGGCTTCGAGCTCCCAGCATAAAGAAGTTAAAGGATCATATGGACTTTCCAAAAGTACAGAGGGAGTCTCGACTTGAGAAGAGTCTGTAAACAACTTCCTTGCCCCCTCTATCCTAGTAGCAGAAGCAACAAACTCCTCCAGGTTGGCGTCAGGTCAGAGATTCTCTTTTAAGTTTTTGTTGAGAAGTCTTTGGAAGAGCCTTCTCTACCCATTTCTTAACCATAAACTCACCTGGTTGTTGAGGAAGCTTGGCGACCAGAGACTTTGTTCTGTCATGAGTTCTGCAAAAGTTTCTTTGGGCTAAAGCATTAGGTTGGCCAACTCTTCTAGAACCGTTGCTTGGAAGTCCCCTAGCCTGAAAGCTTCACAGAAGTGTTGCCTCAATGTGGCCCAAGTGGCAAAGTGATTTCAGCAAATTGACTGTACCACTTGTCTGCTAAGACATCTAAGGTAGATGGAAAGAGTACTAAGTAGGCATCTTTACGATTGAGACCACGACCTCTGCAGAGAGAAACAAACCTCCGGGCATGGTCGTCGGCTTCCTCTATGGAGAAACCCTGGAAAGTCGAAAACTTAATATTCACCTTAGCTAGAACGCTTGTGAGCTCCTCCATGGTCGTCTGCGCAACAACTTGTTGCACTGGAGCTTGTTGTAACACAGGGGATGATAAGTTTATTGATGGGGGTGACTGGAAACATGTAGAACTGGTTGATGGAATGCAGGTAGCTGCATGGGATGGTAGGGGTAATGGGGCGGTAGACTTCTACCTGGCATGAAGGGTTGACACTTCCTGTGGTAGTACTTCAGAGGATTGAGTAGTGGGATTTGTCTCTCTTTTGACTACCTTGTATGTGTCATGCAGTGACCAAAAGCCCACCCAAGCTTTGGGGATGAAGACCTTATAACTTGTTGAATGCTGGTCCAATCGCCACTAGACCAAGGCGAGTGAATGGACCACTTAGCTGGACTTGGACGAGAGAGACTAGACCAAGGCGAGTGACTGGACCACTTGGCTAGACCTGGACGAGGACTAGTCCGCGTCGAGAGAATACTGGACGAGGACGAGAGACTAGTCAAGCAAGTCTAAACGAGCAGGTTGAAAACTAAGCAGGTCGAGGGAAAACTAGACGAGACCAAGCTGAGGCATACCTAGACCTATATAAACAAACCGAGTGATACAAGGAGTTGAACCCGATTAGCTCCTCGACTTGACTTCGACTTCAAGGGAGTGAGACTTCAGTTGAGGTCCCACCGAGCGTGCCAAAAATGAGAGAACCTGTAGCGAGGAAAAGGTGTCGTGCTCTCTAGAGTGGGTGCTCCTCAGTGCAGTATGCATGAAACCTCACTTGAACAGAAGAAACATCACATAGGAACATGACTGTTCAAGACATGATACAACTCAAAACACACCTGCAAAATCAACTCAATGGAACTCGACAAGCTCAAAGAACCGTACAACTCTGGCTGGCAGCACACACAGCTCCAAGCTCAGGACTCAAGGTACAATGGGGTGTCGAGGCTTCAATGGGCAGGGAGAGTGCCAGTTGTTTGCAGAACTCTAGACTCGGGACTCAAGACTAGATGCTAAACCATACGACGTGGATAATTATGCATAGCCACGATCGGAGCCAACCACTCATATGTACCTCCTAAGAGCCACCAACAGCTGATAGATATCATAGTCCAGCTAAGCCTATCTCGTAACTGAGGTGGTGTTGATCTGGCCATGGTGTTCATTGAACCATCATTCATAACACTTTCCACGTGTCACTACCTAGGCGAGAGTCTGCTCAGTGTGAACTCAAGCCCAACTGCAACTAACTGTCTGTCTAGTGCCTGTGACACCGTAGCCCTGCTACAATATTAAACTCTTGTTTGCGAAGAGTTCCTTTTGAATGCAAATTTCGAATAACCAAGATAGCTTGCATCATATCTGAAGGGTTATTTCGAGGATACATCTTCATGCTTTCTGAAGTGTCGATTGGAGTCCAACTTCAAACTTTCGCATCTTCTCTTCACCGGAGACTTTCATAAATGGAGTGACCTTAAGAAGGGTCTCCTAGAACTTGTGAACGCATGCAGAAACCACTTAATGCTCTTTTTGGGAGAGCCAATTCCATTCTTTCTTTACATCTGTTTCAAAATCATGAGGAAGTCAGCATAGAAATGCTTCTTGAACTCTTTTCCGTCTTTGGGTTTGCACCCTTCTAGAATTGTTGTAAGCCACCAATTGCTAGCCATATCGTTAGGATACATGCTAACATGGCGCAATTTGGATCGTTCTGAGAAGTTGCCTTTTGCAAATGCTACTTTGAATTTTACATATGAAAGTAAGTGCCTTGGTGACAATCCTATTGTAGTGTTCAAATTTGACATCCTTATCTCCAGCTTCAAAAGCCTTCTTCTTGTGACGCCGAGACCGTTTCTTGGAGATAGCTTTGGAATCTTTTTGCACAGGGATTCTATGTCGATTCTTCCTTTGATCCCGGTCTTGTTCTCCAGGTTCCCTTGGCTAATCAACGGGCTCATCTGGATCCGATTGCAAATGTTTTTTATGAACTATGTTGTCCAAGCTCTTCGTAAAAGAGTAGTTTGAAGGGTAACTGGGCGAGAAGGACAAATCTTCTTCATGGTGATGGGAAGTTCTCACTCTAGGATCTCTTTGGGCTGTGCTAGAGCCCCAAATTCAAGGTTGTCTCTGAGGTGGCTCCTCCACCATTTTTGCTTGTCCTCTTTCAAGGGTCTTAAGCACCTTTTACACTTCTTGGCTGAGCGAGAGTCACTTGTAATTTTGCAATCTTTTGTTTGAGCCACTCGAGCTCTTTTGTTTGTCCTGCCATAAATGGGTATGTTTCTTCCAAGAATCTCTCTCCTTATTAAATAGAAATTGAAAGAACCTTTCTTTGTTACCATTGTCATAGAAATAGAGGCGTCCACTTAATTATTTTTGAGGAATATTAAATCAAGTCACATAGAGATCCACATGAGCTAATATTTAGAAAACCATGCACAGAGAAAACATGACACTAGGGACTGGAGACAAAAAAGAACCTTTTCAATGAAACAAGGGACAAAGTTACATAGAAAAATAGATTGATGTTAACAAAAATATGAAAAGGCTACCACCAACTCATTCAATCATGCAGTAGCGGTCTTTGAAAAGGTCATCTTTTTATTCAATGCAAGTGTCTTTTTCACGAGGTAGGTGTCGCTCGTCTAAGATGGCTTTCATCATTAATAAAATAAAAAGATTACGTAAAATTATCAATTAGTGACGGAATTTGAAGCTTTTGACACTATCATTGTGTCCAACATGCCTGAAAACTTCAAAAATGAAACTTAAAAAGTGGTTGTCTACTTGCTTCGTTCCAACACACACACACACACACACACACACACACACACACACACACACAAGGCCAAAAACCCTTGAAAAGGGAGAATGGCCCCCTCTGTGTCATTCAACGAGAAGGCCAAAAACCCTCGAAAAGGGAGAATGGCCCCCTCTGTGTCATTCGACAAAAATCCCTTTTTGGGGGTTTTTTGACCTTTTCTTCCTCTTCGAGTGTCAAGATGAGGTAGATAGACAGTGTGGTAATATTTCTTTGGATGTTCCAGAGGCAATGTTGGTGTCAAAAGCTTTAGATTTTGCCATTAAAGTTTGTTTTATAAAATTCTTTTTATTTTATGAATGACGAAGCCATATTAAATAAGTGACACTTACCTCATAAAAAAGAAACTTGCATTGAATGAAAAGGTGATCGTTTTAAAAAGTACAAAAAGTTAGGTTCACTTTTCAAAATGTTTAGTTGTCCTTTTGGACGTACTCAGTAAGCGTAATGCATTTTATTTTATTTTTTCTCTAGAGAGCAATAGAATTTCTTACAAGGTCGTCTCAATTAAGACCTCCAAAATAGCATAATGAGGTTCACAAAAACAACTTACTAGAACTTTTTTGATGATAGCATTGTAAATAAAGTACATAACAAAAAATACCAAAATCATATGTTCTATTGTTATAAAGGGCAATATTGATCAGTACGGACACCAGGTAATGAAAGAGGAAGAAAGCTAGAGATTGTAGGCCATGGTTTAAAAATGGTCTAGACATATGGCTTTGTATAGAACTTCTTTGTTCTTGTTGCCATAGGCGGCGAGAGTCCCATTCATGCACTTGGTGGCTTCGTATTATCTATGATCTCGGACGCACTTACTACAACTTAGATAGGTGTCCTTGTGTTTATTCTACCCTAGGAGATTCACTCTATACAAAATAAGGAATGTTGTCTATGAGAAGACAATTTGAGAAAAAATCCTATTTATTCTTTATATAAGCTAAATATGACTTCCTTCGACACTTCTATGATTTTCAATTTTAAAAAATATTATGTCGCTGCTCACTTATTATATAAGACCTAGAGACAAGTAATTATACTACGAACATTAAGAAGTGAAGGGAGTTTAGGAGGGCCTCTTTATTGGGCAGTTTAAGAAAATGCTTAAAGTTTAAGCCAAGTTTGACAAAGCTTCAAAGCCTAAAAGAGAGGGCAAAAAAGCTTATGCTAGGATTTTTAAAAATATATTTTTATATTATATATTTTAAAATAGACTTTTTTAACCCAAAATAGAGGTAGGTAATTGAATTTTATAACGTCTTTTTCCCACTCCTCTCCTCTCTCTCTAACACATAAAACACTCTCTCTCACTTAGTTCTTATTAAAGGAAGCATTTTTCAGCTCTTCCTTTGTCAGAAAAGCACATTTTCAATATTCTCTGTCTGCATTCTCTTTCTCTAAAAAACGTGAGTCAACTCTCTCTCTTTCCCTCCCTTCTCTCTCTTATCAATTCTACCACTCAATCACAGTGAGGATATTCTATGCTACCTACTTCTGACAGAAAGTGTAGATCCTCCAAGGTTGCAGATCTACTCTCTCACACATGCTTCTCCCACACTAGCTCCAGGTGAGAGCAGTGGGAAACTCCATTATCTCTGTGTGCAGCAATATTTCTCTCTCTAAAGCTCTTATTATATATAATCGGAATTCATGAGAGATTGAGTTGCACTCCTTCACACACACAGCTTGGAGAAGACGAAGAAAGCTCACGGCACACAACAAAGAGTGTACTACTTAGTGCAATGGAATGATCGATAGTCCTAGAATGAATGGACGTATATACAATGCACAGGGAGAAAAACCTCCTAGTGAGGGAAAAAATGTCCCGGTGGTCCTAAGCGTGCACACGCATCACTACCACATATATATAATAACATATCCCCCCTTGAGTGATGCGGTGAACGAGAGCTGACACATAAGAGTAAAGAAAAGTGTCATGCCTTGAGGACATGATCAATTCACAAAGGGGAGTAAGCGCAAAGCTTTGAGAAAAGCTTCAAACTTCTCACTAGACAATGCCTTTGTGAAAATATTTGCAAGGTTGTGTGTTGGCATATAAGCCAAATAGTTCTCTCCCGTTGAGAGTCTCTCCCTGATATAGTGGTAATGCACCTCAATGTGTTTTGTGCGAGCACGAAAAATTGGGTTCTTCGCAACTGCCAATGTGCTCTGACTGTCAGTGTAGATAGTGTTGGCAGTGTTTTGGCCAACACCCAAATCAGCCATAAGGCGTCTAAGCCATACACACTGAACCATAGCTATGAAGATTACCTTGTACTCAGCCTCACAACTAGAAGTGGCCACAGTAGGTTGCTTCTTGCTCAACCATGATATACATGAACTACCAAGCATGAAACAAAAACCACTTGTGGATACTCACGTGTCAAAACAACCATCCAATCTGAGTCAGAAAAAGCATGTAAGTCTGGCAGCAATGATCCCCCTTTGGGATAAAACAAGCTAAGATGTAAAGTGTCACTCAAGTAGCGGAAAATCCTCTTAACAACCTGCCAATGCTTAGACACTGACCTATGCATAAATCTGTTAACCCGTGAAACCGCAGATTAAATATCCGGCTTCGTGTTGCATACATAAATGAGGCATCCAACAGTAGTTTGGTAAAGAGTGACATCTCCTGGATCACGAGTATCATGAAGACTCAATTTCAAACCTGTTTCCATGGGAGTGGTACTATACTTGCAATCCTCAAGTCAAAACTTACATAGAAATGTCCCTATGTAACTTTTTTGACACAAGACAATACCACCATCCCACTGCTTAAATTGTACACCCAAGTAATGATGCAACAGCCCCAAATCTTTCATCTTGAAAGTAGCAATCAAATCAACCTTAAATTTGCAATATGTCTTTCATTTGGTCTAGTGATCAGCAAATCATTCACATAAAGAACCACAATGAGTACATCACCCTCATGCTTTACATACAATGTGCTTTCTGTTGGACTGTTAAGAAAGCCTCGTTTGACCAAATGAGTGTCAACCTTCTCATACCAAGCACGAGAAGATTGCTTCAATCCATACAAAGCTTTTATACATCTGCACAGTTTATCCTCTTGTCCTTTCTTGGAAAAACCACGAGGTTACTTTACATAAACTTCCTCAAATATGTCACCATTCACGACTGAGTATCAATGTTTGATTGATGTATATCCCAACCAAAATGAGCGGCCAATGCACATAGAAAATGTACAGTAGTCATACGACAAGTGGGAGCAAAAGTCTATTCATAATCTATGTCTTTTTGTTGTGCAATAACCCTTTGCAACAAGTTGAGCCTTATGGCGATCAATCTCACCATTAGGCTTGCGTTTCAACTTGTCAACCCACTTTGTACCAGTGGCCTTTTTGCCATGACGCAAATCACATACAGTCCATGTGTCATTTTCTAGAAGTGCATCATATTCGGATTGCATGGCAGTCATCTTATTTTTTAGTTTTGTCTTCATCAAACGATTCCTCAATATCATGTAAGCTAGACACAGCCAAAGCATAACAATCTGATACATAAGTTGCATGGCGAGAACGTGAACGAGTACGACTAGACAAAGATGCATTTAATTTACTGTCATGCAAACTGTGTACTAGACATTTAGGCATACCTCTAGCCTGCTCATTCTCAGTCCTTTCCACATCTGCATCAATAATAAATTGATCTGTAACATTTTCAAAAACCCCCATAGGCTGTACATTTGCCTCATTGGACTTTACATTTGAACTTTCACTACTGAAAAGAGGCAACAAAGTGTCATAAATGTCCTGTGAGCTAACATTACTGTCTCTAGTACATGACAGCAAGGGTTAAACAAAATCTTCCACAAACACATCTCATGAGACCAAGATACGTTTTGTTTGTGGATGATATAACCTCTAACCTTTCCTTTCAGCACTATAACCAACAAAAATACATTTGATAGGATTAGCATCCAGTTTTCTGCGTTGTGTTTGTGGCATCAAAGCATATTCCAAACAAGCTAAAACACGCATGTGCTCAATAGAAGGCTTTCTATCATGACGCTTCATATGGAGTAATGAAATGTGTTTAGTACAGAAGTGGCACACACAATGGCCTCAAGCGAAAATGAATGCGGTAAAGCTTCACCTTTGACCATACATCTTGAGCCATTTTCGTAAGCGACCAGTTTTTCCTCTCAGCAACACAATTTTGTTGAGGCATATAAGGCAATGTATAATGGTATTTTATCCAACTACTAACTATAAATGCATTAAATTCATGAGACATATACTCCCCTCCTCGATCAGAACGGAGGGTGTCTATACTACAGTTCGATTTTTTAGCCATAGCTAGAAATTGTTTGAAGCGGATATACCCATGCATGCCTGGAGTAATCATCAATGAAAGTCACAATGTAGAGGTAATTGTCCAAGGACGGAATTTGCATGGGCCCATAAACATCACTATGTACAAGCTGTAACCTGCATGTGGCCCTAACTGAACCATCCTTTGGAAACTTCGAACGCTATATCTTACCCAAAATACAGTCTTCACAAACATGTTTGACGTGTTCTTCAAGAGGCGGCAAAGAAGCAACCATATCAAATTTTTGCAAACGCAGCTAGCTGACAAAATTCAAATGTCAAAACCTGCCAAGTTTTTGCATCTCAAATGGCCTTAGAATCCACAACTGCATTTGCAAAATTCTGCCCACAGTTCATATAAAGTGAGCTTATACAACCCACGGCATAAAATGACAGATGCAACAATTTCATCACCGAAACTGAGATCATGTGTTGTACATCTGTCATCCACAAATTTGATTACAAGACCAAGTCTAGCAAGTGCAGATACAGACAAAAGATTCTTCTTGATCCCAAGTACATAAAGTGCATCAACAAGTGTGAAAGAATTGCCATTTGCAGCAATAAGCACAATCTTTTCAACTTCCTAAACTAAATAAGAGGCATTGTTGGCACAAGTAACTGAATTTCCATGAGAGACAGACTCAAGAGAGGTAAAAAAATCACGATTTAAGGTAATGCGCTTTGTAGCACCACCGTCAAAATACCACACATGTGAATCTGCAGCAACCGACATGCATGCATCATGGACAAGAAGATTATAGGTATACTCTAGACTAAAATCCCATTCTGCATCAACATCAACAACACAATCTTCTTTCACAGAAGACTCAATAATAGATGCATTTGTAGTGGAATCAACATTAGCAGTGGAACCACTCTTTTTTTTCTTAGCCTCTTTGGCCTTCAACTTAGGACACTGCTTGATCAAGTGATAATTAGCTTTACAATAATGGCAACGCATCTTCTGTTTACCCTTATCACCAAAATTTACAGACGAATTGCTGTCAGCAGAAGCATTAGGAACATGTGATTTACCACTCGTAGAAGAACCATGAGAAGTGGCTACATTGTTGTTATCACCTTTTCTTTGAGCAACAATAAAGACCTATTCAACTACACACTGTCTAGTCCTGTTTTTTCTTGAAAGTGACTCTTGCAACAGCAATGTGCACAATGCATCAAACTTGAAAACTTCGGGATTTTCTTAGGTCATAAGTCTCCAAGTACTAGCAAAAGTCTGGTAAGAATTTGGTAAGGCATCAAGAACAGTCGGCACAAGGGAATTGTCTGAAATGACTTTACCTACAGAAATAGGTTTCTCGTTGATATCCTTGACACCAGCAAGGAAAGTGTCCATATCATCTTTCTCATGCATAATCTTCGACTCCAGCTCTTTACGTAGCAATGCAATTTAGCCTCATTGCGACTTGCATAAAGGCCAACCAGAGTATCCCGAGTTTGTTTTGCAGATTTCGTTGAACGAATGTAAGGAGTAATAGTGCGCTTCATAGACAACGCAATCAATGCATGAGCCCTGCATCTTTTACATCCCAACGAGCTTGTTTTGTCGTTGGCAAAACAATTGTAACAACAGCAATCCTTGCAGCAAGACCTGCAACATCCTCAACATCGTCTGTATCCTCAGAACCAGGACATACATCAATGCCCTGCACAATGTTCCAAACGTCCTTCGACACAAGAGCATGCTGCATCATATAAGCCCACATAGGGTAATTGTCCCCATTCAATCTGTTCTCAGCAGCAAACATCTTGAACACATCTACGTTGTTGTCAACCATGGTAGATGTTGCACTTGATGTGAAAACTATCCGAAAAGAGGATAAGGAAAGTGGGAACAACACGTGCTATATAGCACAAACCGTAGAAGATTACAAGGACCTGTTATACAAAAAACGGCACTAACAAAATTTTTGCACAAGATGACGAAATAGCATGTGCTTTGTACTGCATGTAGTGGAAACGAAGGCCAAATGAGCCAAAATCAAAATTCTGAGCAGGCCTAGCTCTTCAAGTATTCCTAAAAATTTTGTCGATCTATGAACGCTCACCAAAATCGGAGAAAGTGAGCAGACATGTGTTGGAGTTGCTGGTGACTAAGCCTCGGAGGACGTAACCTGCTCTGATACCAATTATTGGAATTAGGGTTGCAAGAAAACACACACAGCTTGGAGAAGACGAAGGAAGCTCAAGGCACACAACAGAGACTGTATTACTTAGTGTGCAATGGAAAGATGGATAGCCCTAAAATGAATGGACGTATATACAATGCATTGGGGAAAAAATCTCCTAGTGTGGGAAAAAATGCATTGACGGTCCTAAGTGTGTTCACACAGATCACTACCACATGTATGTGGTAACACAGCTTTCTTCAATGAAGGGAATCAAGTAAACATCTCTTTGTTGCCTATTCGTCATTGCAAGAGAAGTGCGTGAAATATTTACAACAAGCGAAAGAGGAGACAACTAGAAGACGAAGCAATTAAACGATGAGATGACGAAGCTCAATAAAAAAGTAGAGCAAAAAAAAAAGAGCAGGAGCGTCGGCTAGAAAATTATGTACAACTACAACACACTTCACGTAATATGTGCCTACGAATTGATCATCTCACACACATTCCCTTGGGCTACCACATTTGTAAGGGCAAGAGACAAGTGATTTCTATGCTATCCTTAAGGGAGCTCAAAACTTTATTTCCTACATTTTTTGCAGGGTGCTATAACTTTATTTCAATATGCAAGAACTTGGCTCGGATGATGATGGCGCAAAAGATAGGACGTGCTCTATTGTATTGCAACATATCATCAAGGCAAAGCAGTTGGTGGAGCTATTGGATGATCCATCCAACGCTCGCATTGCCAACATTTTGCGCGAGAAGTATTTCAATGAGCTAAAGAGCATTGTGTTGTCTCAGGAGATGATGGAGATATGTGACAGTGGAGGAATAAGTTTCAAGGCCTATGAAGCTTTTTACAGATTTGTCACACTAGGTCACATGGCAAAAGGTCTATTTAGGGTGCTGCCAACACCTTACAGTGTCAATGTTGCAAAAAGTGCTCCAATAATGATGTTGCAAGCTTGTTGGGTGTAATTTCAATATGTGGAGTATATCATGCCATTAGAAGACGACATATCCTTCCGCTACAACAATTTCAACAATGTGTATATTGACTTCTTGAATCTTTAGGAGTCAATGATAAGATTTTATGGATTGACACAGGAAGAGTGTGATGGCAAAGTTATATTTGTAATGAATCTTAATGAGTGTCAGATTGTAAAAGGTCAATGGGTAAGCGTTACATTGATAAACAGGGCCTTGGTGGGCGTCGATGTCAAGCTAGATGCCAAGGAGAAGGAAAACACGTATTTAGGTGTTCAATCTGAGAAGAATATTTGGTGGCTGATAGCTTTTCATCTCCTTGAAATGGTATTTCAATCACACCTTTATTGTTGACGTCATTCGCTTGGGGAAAAAAAAAGGACAGAGATTGCAAGTTTTAGGTCTTGGTAGGTTCTAAGTTGAGTGGCATTTGGCAGGAGATTTAAAAACACTCAAGTGTATGTTAGGGTGCAAGCAAGGTGCAATGACCCTCTTTCCATGTGTTTATTGCTACCACAATAAAGTCTCAATGGGAACTGAGGGCAAGGGTGCAAAGGCCAGCAAGTCGAAAGGTGATAAGGGTAAGAGTGGCAAAGTTGCAGTCAACTCTGTGAAAAGGTGTGTCCTCTACACAAACAGTGGTAAAGCAATACAACAATGGTTTCAAGGTATCCTCCGTTGTGACCAGCCAGTCTCCCCTAATCAAGACATGGATCCCAATTGGAATTCTAGCTGGCTAATGCAGGAGCTCGAAAAGACGTGATATACCACATAGTAGCCAAAGATTGTCATGCCAAACTTCAATGAAGTACTTTCGTCCTATTGGAGAGAAGGAGAGGAGCAGTTTGATGCTTTGGAGACAAATCCAAGCTAGCCCGACCGCCTAGACGTAGAGAAGTCCCTAGGGGATCCAGTTGAAGCCCTCCTGACGACCAATCAAGCATAGGAGCTTTGTCAATTCAAGAAACCAGAAAGCCACTGACTTCATCTACTTGATCAGTCCCTCAAGAGCCAACTCATGCTTGTGAAGACTTGCCTTGTGGCCCTTTAAGTACGGGCATGAATTGTCAGCAAACTCAGCATTGAGTAGCTCGTCTCTCCTAATAGGCATCTCTAAACCACGCAAACCAACCTCCCATGAAGTCAAAAATCTTCTCTTCGCCTCAATATAGAAGAGAAAAAGGAAGGGGGCAAGAGGGCAACCCTATCAAATTGAACGCGTGAATATGAAGCGTTCTTCTCTTTCTCCTGCTAAGAGCACCGAACTGTGCGTACATCTGTAGAGAGCTGACACTCCTCTGATCCAAGGAGCCACCCTTTGATACGAGTGCACTCAAGTCATTCTCGAGATCCCTTCTCTTCAGCCAATCACTCAAGGACTCCCTTCTTCTAGTACACAGCTTGTTTGGGGCGACACATACTTGCAATACCGAGCAAGGCTCACCCAGTTGCAACACTTCACTAACAGGAGGAGGGTCTCACAACCGAGTTCATGTCAGGATTCTGGGAGCGTTTGTGGGAAAGAAGGCAGCCGAGGAGAGTTACCATGTTGTTTCAGTATCTAGTTGCACATAGAGCTACTGCAGTTGGGAGTTGGCTGGTACATAGCGTGTTCTTGACAACATGTGCAACCTGTGGCCACACTTTGGAGATTCAATGTCATTGTTTGTGGGATTGCCCCATGACACAACAGGTTTGGCTTCAAATTCTTTGGTTGATGCCAACAATTTCCACAACCCTACAATACACTTGGAGTGATGCAGCCTGGTCCACACCCTCAGCACTCAGTTTAAAGATGGTCCTTGACCTACACTTGAGCTTGCCACAGAGCTTACCCCTAGGAGTGGTGCAGTGATAGAGAGTGATGTTGGGAGCTCATCTGTGGCTTGACACTTTGGTTCATCTGGCGGGCCCGCTCCTTTTACATCTTCAAGGATTCCCCTGTCCCACCAATAGAGATTGTTCGTGACATTTGACTGGAGATGATCCATACACTCAGGGTCAAGTTTGAGAGACTTCAAGGTAGCTTCGATCGCATGCAGGAGCGGAGCGCCACGAGGCTTTCTTGAAACTGTGGCGCCCAGAGCCTTTCTTCACTGTGGTTCAGGGTAGGCCTAGATGGCACTACTGTGATCTAGCATTCATTGTACATACTTTTTCTTCTCACTCGAAGAATCTGCCCATGTTTCTGATGTAGCCGTCTCTCGCAAAGGTTGGTTGTAGCCCCTTGGACAGTTTTATTAACTAATGAAAATATTTTTTCTTGCCCAAAGAAAAAACATTGAAACGAGTATTAAAACCAGAATCAAGGAATTCTCAAATCGGCACCAATGCAGGCTCAAAGAAGATCTATGAAGTAAATTCCAAGTAGTATTTTCAAACAAAATTTAAAAAGTATCTAATACAAAGCAATTAGAAATTCATTGAGGGTTTTGTTCGGACAATCGAACTGTAGCGATGACATAGCTTATCCTTCTGGATCAAAGTGGTCGTATGGTTCCAGATCTAGAGCGCTGCATCATTCCTGTGTGCCAAGGCATGCCCAAGAGAGAATCACAATTGCCCCAACTTCATGATGTGAAAGTATATCTTTACATGATATCCTTGGATAGTTGCCAGAAGAGCATCAATGAGAGGTAACACTTTCTGAATTTTCTCAATGGCTAGCTCAGCTTCAAGTTCTCTGTCTTGTGAATGGTAGTCAGAATCGTGCTACTTGAGGAAGTCAAGATGAATTAAATTTTCGGTAGCTCCCAGGTGAAAGAAAAGAAGGGATTTCAAGCCATTGATTTTTCCATAAGCTCTACACACTTCATTAGAACTTTCAAGATTAGTGCCATAAATATCAAGTAAGTTCAATTGCAGGTATAGCTCGCTTAGCCGGAGATGGTTCTAAGGATCTATTAGATATTGAAGCATAGGTAGGCTTTGCGGGTCTATCTGTTCATCAAAAACAATTAAAGAATTGTGCCCTGATTGAAAACACTGAAAGCATTGGCCTTCTTGTAGTAAAGTTTTTCGTTGTTGAGGTGTCAAAACGAGGCCTTTTTTATTGACTTTCACGAGAATCGTGAGGAGTTTTTCGTTGTGGTCGAGGATTCAAATTTGTTGTCAGGGTTTCTTCTGTAGTAAACTCTAGCTTGCCTTTCATGAGCTTATATCCGACACCAGCATGGTCCATTAGTTCTTGCATTGTTATACTTGTTTGGAAAGACAATACTTCTATAGCAATGATGGCAACCTGATTGTATATCGCTCACATTGGTCCTCCAAGGGAATAAAGTTGAAGAAAGACACCGCCAAGTAGACATCAAGGAACCTTTGGTTGTTGGTCTACATAGCAAGCATTTTCAGGTTTCCCCATTCTGACAATGTGGACTTCGAACAAGGAGGTCATGTAACTACGTGCAAAAGTAATCTTGAAAGCCCGCCAAGTCCTTGGAGCATGCGGTTGGATAGCGATTGAACTCGATCATTGCATATCATTATCTTTGAGAAATCCCACAACTTGAGAAGTTTTTCATTATTCTGTGTAATTCCTCAAAGAATCGATGTCAAATTGTTGGAGGAACTGCAAGGCTTTCATTCTATCCTTCACGAAAAAGTTAAGAATTTTATTGTCGTTCCATCATTTTGGTTTGGTTCAATGAAAACCCCGGATGTGGATAGTAGGGGTATCCATTAGGGCTCAAACCATTGTACTCAGGTGGTGATGGTGGTAGGGGAGGTGGTGGAAATGGAGGTGGTAGAGGCAATTGCACTAGATCAAGGTCAGGTTGTATCGTGTTGCTAAAGACTCCCCCAATTGGAACAAAAGAACTACTGTAGCGGAAGGGCACCACGTGCCAATGGTGTTTTTGATGAGGTGTCTTTCATAGGTTCAAGCGTGTTCTCCATGGTTGACTCTCATTTGCGAGCAATCAAGCGTGTTCACGATAAACCATTCAATGGGTTGGATGTCATTCTTTGCAGTGATCTATGTCAGATAAGACCTGTTAAGGATAGCTGGATCTTCTTGCAAAAACATGCGCTTTTAGAAGCAATTTCGTACACTCATCCACAATGCTACGAACTTACACTAACAATGTGACAAAACGATCTAGCATTCATAGATATTCTTAATAGACTTTGAATTGCACAACATACTTTTGAGGATTTGGAATATCTTAACAACAACTACTATAGACCTGTTCCAATTAGCTATCAAGTTTCTCATCTGTTTTACTCCAACAAAGAAAAGGACACTCATAATCTTGATGTTTTCATTGATCAAAGTAAAACCAGATCTAGAGAACTCCCAGATGTTCACAGATTTTAGTGGAGTCATGTATTGTAAGCCCAAAGATGAAGTGCAGATACAAATTCAAAAAGTCAACCCGAGTGTTTATCCAGAAATCTGCACAAGCCAACAAACCATACAGCTAGTGCATATGCAATCAAGTTTATTGTACATGGATTACAGTGGTTGAATCTCTAGTCGAGAGCCAAAAACGAAAGATCCAACACATCAACCAATAGAAGCTAATCTAATTGGAGGACCAAATCAAAGGCAATACAAAGGTCAAGACGAAACAGTCTTGTTAACCCTCACGCACATTCCTATCACCTAAGATGGACGCCGTATTATTTATTTGGTAGAGTCAAGTATCGGGCTTGTCGGTCCAATTGGAAAAGAGTAAGAGTGATCGTCGATGAGGGGTGCACTCTAACTGGAACATTCAAGGAATTAGTTGGCTAAGCATGGGCGTCGAAGTGTGAATGGGGTGAGCTCATATAAAAGTCAACTAAACCTAAAATTTACTCATTCTCTCATTTGTGCAATTGAAGAGTGCTCTTGCTCCATCTCCATCTTCTTCTTCTTCATCTCCTTGTGTGTGTGTATGCGTGAGAGAGAGAGAGAGAGAGTGTGATCGAGCATTGTGACGACAGCACGGCGGCATTGAAGCGGTTGAGCGCGGCGTAGCGGCGTCTCCCTCTTCTTCGTGGCGAAGAATCCTCCACGATAGCAAGCGTAGAGCGGTGAGTGACACACCATCTTTATCTTTGAGCTTACTATTTTAAGCTAGTTATGTACTAGGAGCCATTTGTGGCTCGTGCAGTGTATCGGCAAGTTCCTTGCATTGACACGTGCGATAGACGCTCATATTTTTGGTGCCGCTGCTGGGGAAATGCCATACACTAAGCTTGAGTTGCACTCTGTGTTTCTTTGTGGTGCAATTTCAATTGTAGGAAAGGTAGGGAAGGAAGGTGTGTGTGTTGAAAAGAAGGATTTTGTTTTGCTACTATGTATTTTTTTGTTAATGAGGTTTTGAAAGGTACTGTGTTTTCTCTCTGATAAGGTGTTAGTATTAAGGTTGTTAGTTCTGTGTAATGTAAAGTGCAATAAGTAGGAAGTAGATCTGTTAGAGCTAATAAAGTGTGTTAGTGTGTAATAGTAGGTGTATTAGTTGTAAGTAGGTAGAGTGTGTGCTCGCGTGCATGCCGCGGCAACCTTATCCAAAAAAAAAAAAAAGGTAGAACCAGGATCGAGAATATCTTCCAGACCCAAGTCCAAGCTTATGCTCAAGTTCAGGCCTCAGTCGCCCTTTAAAATTATGTATTTTAGCTTCACACGTAGCTAAAAATCAACTTTTTTTAGAAACAATGGAGCTTCAGGTGATCGAACGTTGTGCTGTAAAGCACACCACGACCCTCTGAGTGATATGCTTGTTTTGAGCTATCACACACTTTAATAAAAAAACCGATCATTAAAAAACATAAAAAACGAGTGAAAACGGACGTCTAAAAAAGTAAGTGGTTAACCTTCGAGGTTATTCGTTGACGCTTGTAGGGTGCCAAAGGTACATGCATCTGCGCTCTGGTCGTGTGCTAGAGACGGAGCAACTAGAGAGAATTTTGACTTACGCGAGTTCTCAATATCCACTTACCTTAGGTTCCGAGCCCTCGGCGGGGACCCAAGGTAGTACAAACCAAAATCCAAACATAGCGGCTAGTGACTCTTCCTCTGACTACGACGTCATGGAGGGTTTTCCAATGCGTAATCCCGATAGCTCAAGCCAAGACATGCATGCCATTGGCCCACGGTGTGGGCCGAGCGTGCTTAGGCGCTTGAAGGAAACCTTTAATAGAGCCACTCGCTCCGAACATGGAGCTAATGATGTAAATGAGGAGGGTGGGGAAGTAAATTCTCCATTCATAACCAACGTAGACCCTATGCCTTTTAGAGAATGTGCATGTGAATGCTCCATTCACTGCACCCCTCGACTCTTCAGATTTATTTCCCTCTGAGGTTATATTACCTGATGGTAGAAGCCTTGCCAAAGTGCAAGAGGTTGAGCGGTATATCCTTGCAGCAAGGGAAAAAGAAATCGAGAGCTTACGCAAGGCTGAGTAACGAAGAGAGTTAAAAACGAAAGCCCCTATGTCAATATTTTTGCTAGGAGAGCAATCGAGTGCTCCTGACTTAGCAACCGCTAAGGGCCAACCCCTAGAAAGAAACATTGCATCTAGTTCAAAGGACACCCCTAGCACCTCAAACTTAGATGGAGCGTTCCTAAATGAAAACTGGGAGTACGAACTACAAACGGAAACTCTAACCGACCTATACACAGGTCACACCTATCACGTGGGTTGGTTAGATGTCCTACAATCCACAATGGGTGCTACTATTGTGGAGGATCAACAACAAAGAATTTGTGAGGTCATCCATAGGGTCATTGAGTTAGAGAGACAGAACAAGGGGATCAACATGCCTTCAACGGGTCTCATGAGATTCTTGGAAACAGGAAAGGCTAAATAACCAACCTTATCGCAAATGAAGACTCCCTCGGTAAGTCCGATGGATCTCCCATATGTTGTTTCGCCAGGGGTCTCAGTGCAATCTGAGCCCACAAGCGATAGCTTTACCTTTCCAAGTCTAGCTCATCTTTCCCTTGATGACACCACGGCTACCATGCCTACCCTAATGATGGGCATGCCAAGAAACACGCCATGGACCTCATTTGGTAGTAAAGCATCGCTACATGGTAGCTCCATGCCTGCAACAGTACCTACAAGTGTACTAATCGTATGCACCTATGGGTCATCGTACTCATGTAGTCCCTACCCCTCCCATTGTTTCAACTACATATGCTCCACAACCACAACACCCAAGCTCTTATTTTCATGGGACCATACCGACTAGCATTAGCATGTCACATCCGACGTTTGCTATGCTCAGGGCCACCCATATGAACTTTGGGCCACCACATGGCACAACACCGTACCCAACGTGGTTCCAAGCCCAATGCCAATACCTACTCCACGTATAGTCTCCGGAGCACCTTCACCCATGGTGCCTGCTCACTTAGATGACTTGGCAACATTTGCTCAAGCTATCGATCGATCTATTGCTGAGAATATGCGTAACAGGCATGATAGAGAACCTAGAAGCAAGGCAGTATAAATAGCCAAGCTCACACAAAAATCTAGTGGAGACGGGGATGTGAGAAAGCATATCGAATTTTTTGAAGAAATATGCGATTCTCTAGGAGAACACAATGACCTACATAAGAGTAATGCTTTAAGCCTAACCTTAAGTGGAAAGGCAAGGAATTGCTATCGAACCCGAAGGGTGGAAGAAAAAACGATTTACCCTACTCTTAGGAGATTGTTCCTGAAAGAATATATACGAGAGGAAGTGCTTTGGGGGGTAGCCTCTCAGCTCCAAAAAGCCCAACGAGAGGAAGGAGAGTTAGTGAGAGATTTTATTAGTCGCTTAAAGCATTTGAATTCTCGTTGTAATCCAAATGAGCGCTTCAACAATAAGCAATTGCTTGATAGATTCATTAGGGGATTACGACATGAGGATATCTACAATGACCTAGTCATTAGAGGTATCACCACTTGGGAAGCAGTCACCACCAATGCAATCCAATTGGAGGATAATTTAATGATTCAAAGAGAAAGAGTGTCTGTTGAGCCTAAATCTATTAGCTCGCAAGCATCGGGGCATCAGCGAATGACCCTAAAGCCTATTGCGAAGGAGCCAAAGATATCTGAGATGACTTTAGCAGATCTCACCAAGGCCATTCATGAGAGCCTTAGAGACAATCGTGCTCCGCAAAACAATCATATGTATCCAAGAAGGGAGCAACAATGGTGCTTAGTATGCTATGGACCGCATAGTACTAGTGAATGCCCTACTTTTAGAGTAAAATTCAATGGGAACTGCAATGATTGTGGGAGGTATGGTCATTAAGCTAAGGATTGCATAGTATTCAAGTGTGTGATGGCCAATAGACCAACCTTAGCATGGACAGACACACCTCGAGTGCTTGCATTGATGTCGGCCCCACCTCTTGAACAAACAGCACAACACATGGTCCCTAGGGCCCAAAATGTTGTTCAAACAACACCCTTACCACCTCCAGTGCTAGGACCACAACCACCACATCTAAGAATCACTTATGTGAATCATGTGGGTTGTGAGTCATTTATTTCTTATTTGGAAGGTTGTGAGGAAGATATAGACCCTAATATTGCCTATGGGATTGATATGCTTGAAGAAAGTCCAGAATACTATATGGAGGACTATTGGGGACAAGTCAAACCTGTCTATCAAGTAGCTGCTCTTGCGGCAAGAGGCCAAAATATCAATTACACTGCTAAGAGACCACCTCTTCAATGCTATGAGTGTGGAGGACCACATCGTGTAGCCGAGTGTCCTATTAGGCTACAAAAGAACGCCACACTAATGCAAATCAATCAAGCAAGCACGTCTACAATGCCGATACTCATGTGTAATCGATGTGGCATAGATCATTTGATTACCCAATGTCCAAATAATCCAAATGCACCGAAGATCACACCATTAAACTTGATTGAGGTTACCGAGAAGCCATCACAAAGTACACCTATGATACAAATAAACGTACTCACACGATCGATGCTCCAAAAACAAAATTATATTCTTGAGGAAAGAGACACGGCATCAATTGCCCAATCTCAGAAAAAGAAGAAAACAAGAAGGAAGAGATCGCAAAAAGCAACGAAGTCAGACCCCTGTTCAAAGACCAATATAGGGATCGGTAACGACCCTGTATATATGAAGGACACTGAAGAGGATTCTGATTCAGGTGAAACCATGGAGACCAAAACGACCAGTAAGATAGAAACCAACAAGGAAGATCTTCATGAGCCACAATAGCCATGATCCAAGAAGAAGATAGAAACTTATCCAAACCCAACAGAGGAGATTGAGCGAGTCAAGCAATTAAGGAGTTTGGTAGAAGATACCCAAAGGGATCTAGAACCAGCACCTAGGCAGATCCAGATTACAGACACCGTGTTCCTTACGCAATAACAACTTCCAAGTCCATAGACCCTTAGCCATACCTAGTGTCATCCAAGAAGAAAGTGACTTAAAGTCATGGGAAAGTGGACATACTCACTTCTTGATGGAAAGAAGGTTTACAGAGGGACTACCTGATCTCATCCAAGAAATGGAGATCCTATCTTCTCCACATCAAGGGACTGAAGTCCAAAAGGTGTCGTTAAACATTGCCAAATTGATGGATTTCATGTCTTCAGAAGTTAGAACCACATCATGTCTAAACTATATAAAGACCCTGAGCTAGTCTTTACTCTTCGAGCCTTCCTCAATGGAGAACTAAAGTTTGGGCTACCACAATTTGCACAGATGGATGGAGATGAGGAACACTTAGATCCACAACCCAACCTAGATGAGAACCTTGTTATAGAAATACCTGTTAACAAGTTGGGACAATACTTTGAGGGTGATGAATCCAATGCGACCATACCAATCACTACTAAGGGATTAACTGTGAAGGGAATCCTTGATGGTGGTGCTGGGGTTAGCATTGTGACTAAAAATTGATGGAAAACTATTAGAAGACCTCACCTTGCGACCACAACAATAGTATTGAAGATGGCCAATGGGTTTATTGTTAAACCTATTGGGATGCTAGAAGATCTCAAGATCAAGGTCTTTGGACATAAAATAAGGATTACCTTCATTGTTATGGATTTCTCCAAACACACTATGGCATCGGAGATGAGCTTAGGACGTCCTTTCATGAGGGAAGCAAAAATGGTGCATGATTGATCTAAAAACCATGTCTACCTGTAGTTCCAAGACTTTGTCATTATAGTGGATCTTGTAACTGGTCGAGCACATCCTATAGGAAACAGGTTTATAATTGATCATAGATCTGACACCACAATTCACTCGGCCCCATTGCAGTACTGTTACACATGTAAAGTGGACACTAATGCTGGGAAAGATTCTCCTTATATGGATGTACTACCTGGGATGACTGAGTGGGACAATGTGGATTGGGTCCACCTAGCAGCAACCATAGACACTTGGAGAAACAGAGGGACGACCTGGGTAACACCTGAGGGGGATGAAATGTCCGTACCCTTAAATATGCTAGAAGCAATGCATATAGCTTCTGACAAGACTCATCCTCATATAACAAAAAAAAAATACAAGTGGATCCCTAAAGCTTAAGGAAACGTAGCGGTAGATTTCTAAATGACTATTGGAAGCCCAAGGCTACTATCAAGGAAATGATCAAATCTAGGTGCCAAAATGTAGATTGTGTTCTTACTTGTCACCTGACCCATGTAAGCCTAATCCTGTAGCTCCAAAATGAATCAACGATCGCGGAAAGAAAAAAATTACAAAATGCTACACACCCACTCCATAGCTAGTTTGGGTACTGAAGAAAGAACGATTTGTTCCACCTAGCTCCGGAAGGGGGAAGTCCCATGAAGCTTCTAGCTCCTCATGTAATGCATCCATAGAGGTAAAAGCTTCTCCACAGCCTCCACCTACAATATTGGACCTCCATAAAGCTACAGAGAAATCCACACCTCCCAGTGTTCAAGAATCACCTGATGAACCACTTCAAGTTCGATCCTGGGAGAGTACCTATGTTTGTCTGCTTTGATTGTGATTGGTAGCATAATATTCAACGCATTTGCTTAGTATCAAACATTAAATTCAATGTAATTTTTTGTCATAATCACTTGTCTAGGTTTAAAAATCAAGCAGTCCAACTAAGCTAGTTTGACCAAGCTAGGCATTAGAGATCTTCTCTTAATACCATGGAGAATACCTTCCTAATAATCTATGGTTATTTAGGTTCTTAATCCGATTTAGGCAACATTGTGTGCAATGCACTAGGGCTTTCTAGTGGGCTTAGTCCCTATTGACTTTTAGCTTAAGTATTATAAAGGGAGTTTAATAGTGTGATGAGTTTGGGGAGGGTAACAGTGTTATATGATCCCCCAAAGTTACAAAATTAAAATGCTGAAAATGAACAAACAAAAAATCAAAGTGCCACAATGTAAAATCTTAAGCTGGAAGAGAAACCTCAGCTTGATTTGGTACTCCACTCACATGTATCGCCTATGGTACTAGAGCCCTAGATGTTCCCAGCGTGCACGCTTTTCCTTGAAAAGCAAAAAACCCAAGGCATACAAAATAAGCACACACATCAAAATTGAATCACTGTGAAAAGACTTTGGGGGGTCAAAGAAAAGGTAATCAGTCATGCAATGATTTACTTTTATTGTAGCTTAACTACAAGGTCTTCTAGGTATAGCCTCTAGTCAGCCCTCATACATCAAATACTGGGCTCTCGCGATTAAACAACTTAATTGACCAGAGAAAATTGAGAAGCTTGCCTATGGTATTAATAATCGATCTTTAGTGTCTTTCGATCGTTAAATTAGCGATCCCATATTTGTTTAATTTTTTACCTTTACAATTGTTTATGTGTTTGATTATATTACAATTTAATGTTTATTGCTGACAAATGGTTTAGAATTCTGCTACCAATCAATTTGTCTGTCTAAAACTGCATATGCTTTTTAGTTGTATATGAGAATACAATTATTGTGCCAATGTTGTTTGATTTTGCAGTGACTGAAGAAGGATAAAGACATTCATCTCAAATGCTCTTCCACCACGACGAACGAGCTTCAACTCAATAGCTTCCGAGGACGGAATCTGCATCAGGAAGGTGGACATGTTAACCCTCATACACATTTCTATCACCTAAGACGGACGCCGTATTATTTATTTGGTAGATGTTAAGCCGGTTACGCCGCTAGCGGAAGCTAAATAGCGAGAACTCAACCAACAACAGAATTTGTCAGACGAGGACGGAGCTTGACCCGCAGGCGCATGGAAACAACTAGGTGGGTGTCAAATCACCTACTCGACCTTCTAATGACAATCACTACTAAGGAAATCAAATCTAAGTTCTAAAATACGCAAGTGACTGAAATCCGTACTACGAACGAATGCTATACGAAACAGGATCTAGAATCATTGAATCGATCTCAAACTCAAGGGGAAGTCTATACACTAGGTAAGAACAACACCCTAAAGACTTGAACTGCAAAATCAACCTATAACCACTCCGTGCAGTAAACGCGTATGAAGACAGGCCGAAAAATACAGGTGACCGAAACTTGACCCCGATGGTACTAATGTGTAGCTCTACTCGTTGTGGTTCTATAGATATGTTGCACGCTCTATTCCGACACACGAGTTGGAAGAAAACTCACACCGAAGCTCGTAGGAACTTACCACACGTAGAAGCCGATAGCGCGCACTCTTGGTATCTGTGCGTAGCTCTCACCGTTGCTAACACAATGGCGGTGTCGCTTCTCCAATGGCGGCCCCGTAGCTCGCGTAGCAAGAAGATAAGACTCTCTCTCTCTCTCTCTCTCTCTCTCTCTCTCTCTCTCTCTCTCTCTCTCTCTCTCTCAGACACAGTAACTCACTTTGATTAATTGAATCCTCTTAGGTTACAAAACTTTGGCTTATATACCTTAGCCTTGGAGGTGAGAACATCTCTAATTATTTACATCAACAGGTGAAATTACTTCGGGATTACAAGCTGGAAACTCAATTGAGTCCCGTTACTTAATGAATGGCTCAAATCAAAATTAATGTCGGAAAGACATTTATTACAATCAATGGTTACAAAATGATGGGTGTGAGCAAAAATGTGGGTGTGATCCTCTGCTGGCTCAACACTTCCTCTGTTGGCTCAACACTCCCCCCCTCCGCGTTCATGTCGTCCCTGACATGACTTTTAGGCTTGGTCGATAGAGTCCTGTCGTCTTGAGCATCTGCAAATGTGATTCGTAGCGTAGGTTGCCGATGGTCAAGGTTGGGCCGAATATTTTGCTTTCGTGAGTGAAAAAGCCGGTGTAGAAAGCTTCTTCGAATGTTTGCATGTGGAAGCTAGGCAAAAACATAATTCTTTGGTATAAGAGATGTAACACCTTTGGTGATGGCTGCAATGAAAGATCATACATCATATCCGTCACTGTGTCAGCCGTCGATAGTAGACTCGAGGTCGTGGCTTTATCTGGCGCGAACACTTCAATGCATGCTAAGAGAGTCCTGCAGATTTTCTTTAGCATCTGACACGAAAGGTCAGGAGAGCCAGTAAAGAGTTTGATGGTGCCCGTTAGGGTTTTCACCATGTAGGCTTTACCTATTCTCTCTCCTGCCTTTGGTCCTGGCATCCTTGGGTAATTAAGCCAATTTGGCTTCTTTTCTGCAATCCTGCCATGCTCTTTCCAGCTTCTGACTCTTGGCACCGGGCAGAAGGTTGCATCCTCCCGAATCTCCTTTGGAGCCTCTACCAAGTAGATGAGGTAGGCTGGGTATTTGTTCAGCCAACCTTTCCTCCATCTAGGTTGAGAATCTACAATCTTCTTTGATTGTTCATCTTTTGTGATGTCGCCTTCGTAAAGAGCGACATACTGCTCCTCCTCTATTCTCTTTTTCGTCTTTATCACTTCAAATTTCATCAGAGGGAAAGGCAGGCTGGGTTGCATCCACTCTTCATGGAGCACTTTTGTGTCTAAACCTTGAAGTCTAATGGAAATGAGGAGTCTCCTTTCCCATTCCATTTCCGCCTTGGCACTTTCCTCTGTTGACTTTTCTATTTGGTCCTGGAGCCTTTGTTCTTCTTCTTCAGAGATTCCTGAAGTTGAGGCTACTTCTTGAACTGGGGCTGGATCTTCAATTGTGGTTGCCTCTTCAGTTTCTGGTAGCTCTATGGCTGCTCCCCCTGCTTCTTCTTGTGGTGTCTCTGTTTCTCTTCTTTGTTGCTCTTGGAGGTCTTGGAGCTATTTGCGGAGGGCCTCATTTTCTGTCCTTAGTGTTTGGTTTTCTGTTGTGAGCCTCTCCTCTGCAACCAATGATCCCTCCGCCATGTGCAATCTTTGCACTTGCTCTAACCTTAGCTCTCTTTGCAAACTTCTGACCTGATCTTCCAGAGCTGGTACGAGGGCTCCCTCTTGTTCTGTTCCTGCTCTGCTAGCTCTAGGGGTGGTCCTGAGTCTCGTGATTGTCCTTTCTTGAAGTTCGACTCTTTTCCTTAGCTCAATGAGCTCATCCTTGGCTGCCTCCAGCTCATCTTCTATTCGCTCCTTTGCTTCCTGTGAACTTGTTACCTCTCTTGAAGCTTCGGCTAGTTGGAGTATCAAGCCGTCTCTCTCGTTTTCTGCGTCGTAGAGTGATGCTTTATGACTTTCAGATTCAGTCATAGCATTCTCTAACTTCTTCTGCAACTCTGCTTCCTTTTGTTTTGCTGTCTCAATTGCTACTTCCTTTGCTCTGGATCTTTCTTTAATCTTGCTGAGCAGTTCATGCACCATGTGCATGTCTTTTTCATCTTCATCTGTCAACTTGACAGCTCTTTCTGCCACCACCTCCAATGGCTTCGGCTCTTCTAGTATGTTCTGTTCGTCCATTTTCTCTTCACTCTCCATTGTACCCTTTGTCTTTTCCTTCGTCCCTTCCCGATCATCTTGTTTTCGTAGGGATATCCCATAAACTGCCTTTAGGGCCTCTTCTTCACTGTATCCGATCGCTATCAGATCCTCATAATCATTTTTCTTTTGCTGAACTGGATCTATCTCCTTTTCCTTGGTCCCGGCCTCCGGCTTTTCCATAACTTCTGTTTCTATTTCTATTGTGGTCTCCTCCACAATAATTTCCGTCTTCTTCGGGCTTGGTACATCAGTAAAGGAGGGCTGATTGTCCTCAGTCATCTTGGCTTTCCCTTTGTTTGCTTGCCCGTCTTTCTCTCGAAGTTCAGTAGACTCATCTACTTCCTTCTTCTCCTTGTCGTCCTTTTTCAGCTCAGCTTTTAAAAGCTGTACTTCCTCTTCAGTATAAGGCTCGACAGGTTGCTGCTCCAGTATGGCCTCCGACTCCTCATAAGCTCTAATATATTGATCATATTGATCAACATGTGGCCTGGCTGAGCTGGTTCCGACTTTAGTGGGGTCTGGCACCCACATTTCTTCAAAGTCCCCCTTTAGAGCTCTCTCCGCTCTAAACTGCTCCACCAGCCTTTCCATTCTTGCGGCTTTTTGACTTTTGGTTTGCTTGGGATCAGCTTTCTTCTTCGCTTTCTTCTTGAGCGGCTCGTCCACAGCCTCTTCAGGTTCTGAAACTATTTCTAGTTTTCGGCGTGCTCTTGTGGACGCCCTCTTGGATACTTCTTGCTGTTCTTTCTCTTCATCGGCTTCTCTAAGCCACTCATTCTGGGAGGGAACCCGTGGCCCTTGATCCCTCGCTCCAATAGCTTCATAAGCTATTCTTGTTAGGATTTCTCCTCCTCCTATGTACTTTGGCTTCTGGTTGTGCATGGCGATTACTTGCTCGTGGATGTATTGAGCATAATTCACCTCTTTTGGCATGTTGCTCTTCAGTGCCCATGTGATGGTTGTCGCAATGGCATGGGGTGGTGTAGTATACTTCTGCGGTCTTTTACTGCACACATGGAGAAACTGGTTGTATAATCGGCAAAGGGTTGCCGCTCGTTGATCTGCCATATCTCCGTAGGTTGTATTTTGTTTCTTTGATCCATAGACCTCTATGGCCTCCCTTCTTTCTCTGACAGAACTCCCTTTGTTGTGCAGCTTCAATGCATCTGCAATGAGCTGTGGAGTGATCTGTACTTCAACTGTTTCTCCATCCATGGCTGTCAACGTGGCTTTCCCATCCTTCTGAATGGATGTTGCCAACTCATACACTCTTCTTGTGTCTACACCTGATGGTCTCGAGGTGAAGAACCTGTGTAAGTCAGCCTTTTCCAGGTATCTGCTGATGTTCTCTGATCTGCTATAATCCACTAATTCTCGTGGGATCATAGGTACATCGACCGATTGCCCTTGAGGATCTCTGAAAGTCCCCTGGTAGATCTTTATTCCCTCTTTTTCTAGTACTGCTTCCTCCACCCAAGTCTTGGTTGGCTTGAGGGTTTCTGTTGGAATATCAAAAGGTTCTGCTTCTGCAAGAGCATCCTTGATGGTTGGTCTTTCTCTTAGTTGCCGATGACTTAGCGGAATCAATGGATCCTGTAACTCCAATTACAGAAGTTAGCGTCTTTTTAGTACTGAAAGCCGAAATGAAGCTTTTAACTATTCAAATGACTTGAAAATTGAAACATGAGCTATTCAGGGCCTAAGGATGCAATGTAGGTGAAAAAATATGCAAACTGGGCTCAAAAACATGCTTGAGACATCATACGCGTATGATGTTTTTTGTGTCAGAATGACTTCATATTGGTTGTGCTTGTAGCTGATAGTGTATACATGAGTATCATATGCTTGGATTTGAGTTTGGATCCCATTTGGTCAAGTTTTGGCCAGTTCGGTCCAGTTCAGGCTCTTGGCAAAATTTTGAAAGGGAAATGGATTTTATGATCCAAATTGGATAAAACTTGGTGGTTCACCTTCAAATGGCATGTAGATCACTTATGTTTGGTGGTTGAAGCCCTGAGGTGCCAAAATCACATAGTGAGACATCATACGCGTATGATGTCTTTTAGTGCATTTTTGGACCAATTTTCTCTATAAGCTTGGTTTTGGCTTTAGATAGGCTTATTCAGTGGATTTATCAAGTTTGGATAGAATTTGGACTAAAAATGGCTCTGGAGACATCATACGCGTATGATGTCTTTTTCATCAATTTTTCATGGGATTGGTTCTGTGGACTCTCCATGTGCTAGTGAAGGACTGTTTATACTCAAATCTTGGTTTGGACTTGAATATGTTGGATTTGGGACAAAAATAGGCTTTGTATGAAGGATTTTCTCTTAATTGGGCTAATGGGGTGATCCACCTGACCAAATGGTTCCAAACTTCATATGTAGCATGTATTAGATATATATAATGGATGTATGATGACAAATGAGCATTTTTTGCTCTGTAAGTGCAAATAGACATCATACGCGTATGATGTCTTTTGTGTCAAAATGGTGCTTTTTGGTTCCAGATAGCTTGTAGATGTGTTAATCAACAATCCTACAAAGTTTCAATGAGTTTGGAGTTATTTTGACAAAATTAGGACCAAAAATCAATTTTATGGTCTACTTTGCGTCTTTTTGGTTTTCCTTGGGTTTTCTAACTCCAATTCTCATGATACTTGGTTCATAGGATGTGATTAACATGTGGAATGAGGCTATGCACTCAAATGTTGAAATGGATGTGAAAATCATACTGTGAGACATCATATGTGTATGATGTCTTTTCTTGAAATGTTGGTTTTTTTGTGCAAAGAATGCTTTGTGCTAGTGCCCTAAGCCCTGCTAACTAGTTTTCAACTTAAAAAGTCATCAGTTTAGCTAAAAAGCCCCCTTATAGGCATTTCAGTCTCCGAAGTCGTCTTTTTGCCTTGGAGTTGAATTTCTTCAACTTTTCTTCTCGAGAGTTGCATTTCCAGCTCATTGGATATGTTGTGAAGCCACCTATTTGGTTGAACTTGACTTTGGCTCCCCGTTCTCCATCTTTCTCCATTTGGTTGCCCGAAAGCGTCTTTTTCACCATCGGTAAGTGAATCAGCTTTCTTTTGGGTTTTGCTTGCAAACATAAGTCATCCATGTATATTTTTGAAGCTACTTGTGAAGTTTCATGTCATTTGGTCGTCAATTTTAGCCGTTGTGCCAAAATGACGCTTTGTGTGTCCGCAGCCGAATCGGTTGTTCCGACCTACTTTTGGTGATCCAAACCCGGAGATACTCCATGGTTGCATTGCCCTCGATGTTGTTAAGCTTCCTGAGAAGTTTTGTGTCGTTCCGACAACTTTTTTCTGTTTGCCTCTTGCAGGCTCTGTTGACCTAGGGTTTTTTCAGTCGTTCTTTCTCGAGCTTTGAGTGTTAGAAACTCATCTCCTATACTAGGGTAACCCACCTCTAAGTTCTTGCAAGGTTTGGTTAGGCGGTTGTGCCCCTACCTAGCGTTCTTCCCCATTCCCCGTCTGCTCTTGTTTCTTGGTTTTGGTGAGTTTTCGCGACAAAAGTTAACGATAAGCATCAAAAGCTTATGGCAACGAGTCTACCTCTCATGTCTGGTGTCCTCTGAGCTCTCGTAGCAGTCGTAGAAGGCGGTAGAAGGTCGGATGCTCCTGTGTGCTCTTTGCTCTCTCCAAGAAGGTAATAGTGGAAATGAGCTTGATAGTGAAGTGAAAAATACTTAACTTCGGGCTTCCCGGATCACTTGTTACCAAATTTGACATGTGCTCCTATCTCGTCGTGAAATGCACTTTAGGATTTGAAATTTCTCAATTTGGACTCCTTTTGACCTGTTTCTGAGAAATCTGTTCACTTTGCCAAAATATTGTCATTTCGGGCTTTCCGCAACTTTTTCAGAATTGTACCCAATTTTTACCATGGGTTGCCCTTATCATTAGGACCATCACCGTCTATTCTTTTCTTTTTTCCGATCTCATTTCACCTGCTTTTTTATTTTTCTTTTACTTTTATTAAGAAAATCATAAAAAATAAAGGAAAATAGCAAATTGAAGCCAAAAAATTCCAAACATACACGATAAATAGCTGGTAACCCTGTGTATATGAATATACACTTCTTTGTGATTTCTGGACTTGGATTACCACTTTTTTCCACTTTTTAGCTCCAAAAACACTCTTATTTAGTGATATTTACACATCTAAAGACCCAAATTCATCATTTGATCTCTTCTTGTTGCAAAACAAGGTATATAAGGGCATAAATATTATCAATATCCGCAATCAAACATAAAAAATTGCAAAATCATGTAAGACACTGTCCTTGTAATATAATTTTTGTTTTTCTTTGTTTTTCCCGCTTGTAGCTGCTTTGTAGCTCCTGTATACCTCCCCCCCTCCTAGTCTGAGTCCTCCCGGACGACTATGAAGTGTCCGTGGGCGAAGCCTTGTAGTTGTTTTGGTCATAAATTCCCAATGTAATTGTAGAGCGACGATACAACATTCTTTCCAATAAAGCTGCTCTTTGTTTGATTGATGGATTGGTGGTCGGGTTTTGGGTTGGTTTTGGCAATTTGGTAGTAGAATCAATAGATGGATTCTTCGTTACCTTGTTGTCTTTTTTCACAATCCAAATCTGCTTCCGCTTTGCTTGTGCTTGCCACAAACTCTTTGCGACCCAAACCTGCTTTGTTCTGTGTGTTGATTTCCTCGCCTTGAAAGACCTAGGAGTTTCCGTGGCTTGTACTGAAGGGAATTCCCATTTACAAATCTTTGGGATCCAAATTTGCTTGCTGTAGCTTTGTGTCGTCATGAACTTCTTTGGAATCCAGCTCTGTTTCACTGTCCTTGATTGTCGGGGATCACTCTGTTGTCTGGTATTGAAGACTCTGTGTTTTCTGGCACAGCCTTTTTTGGTCTCCATACCAACGTTGACTCCGTTTTATCCCAAGGTTGAGCTGTTATATTATTGCTTGTCTTCCTTATCCAATGTTGAGAGTTCCTCGTCGACGAGCAATCCAGTTGTGTAGAAACTTTTGGTTGCCATTGCTTCTTCTTTTTCTCTGTTTGTTGTTTGCCCTTGTCCGTGGATTCTTCCTTTGGAGTTGGCTCTCCTCCTTTGGTGAACTTAACTGATTGACTTTCACCTTCGTATTTGATAAGCACTGATTTAGAACTCCAGTCAATCATTGCATTGTATTGCTTCTGCCATGGTTGTCCTAGTAATAATGGATGTTGTGTAGCTTGGTCTTCAACCACGCTTATGTCAGGAAGTTTCCTTCATGGAAAGTGAAAAGTGGTACTCTTTCAAGTGCATCTTTGTAGTGATAACTCGTTTAGCATGCTCATGTGCAATCTAAATGGAGTCTACACACTATGATTGGATTGGAACCGATAACACAAGATGGTTGCAAATGGACAACAATGTGCAAAATCAAGATGTTAAGCACAAGAACGAGGTGGACCTATGTGGAGCACAGTAGGGAGATGATAGTGCTTTTATAAAGAGAAACACAAGTCTTGTGCAGAGGGGAGGTTGTGAAGATTTCAAAGTGCTTTTATGAAATTCCCATATAAGTACCTTGTTGCAATAGGCAAGTGCAAAGAGAGCCTCCAAAATACACAAAAGAAGCATAATACAAGCAACAAGACCAAAAGTGACTACCTTCAATGACGATCGTGCAATGCGAGAGAGGGTGGGAGTGATAGAGAGAACACAAGAGCGCATACATGTGCACCTCCTAGGGCTGGATGTTATGTATGTATGCGTGGAAGAGAGTTAGATAGAAGAAGATCGACATGTGACAAGGGCAAAGGCTATTTTCCCCCTTCTACCTCCCCCTCCTCCCCTCCCATATGGGTCTCTTAGTGAGCCCATGTGAGCTTATTTATAAGATTCCAAGAATGTTACAAGAAAACAGAGAGATTTTATAAATAGAGAGTTTATTTGTGAGTATATGTTATCTACAATTATATTATGAGAGGTAATCAGATGGTTTAAGTTTCTTTCCAATCGCGAGCTATACAGGAAACATATGTTAAATGCATCATAAATAAATTCCATTATATACCTCTCCATTATATACTTTTCAATAGTGCTCGAGGACAGGTACTAAAATTGAAAGGGGGGAATGTTAATTGAGCCAACGTTAGTTAACAGAAGCTCCTAAAGTCTCAACCCTTACAAAGCACATCAAAAGGAGGGAATGTTAATAGAGCCAACGTCAATAACAGAAGCTCCTAAAGTCTCAAGCCTTACAAAGCACATCAAAGACAAATACAAAGAAGCAGTAAAGATTGGAGTTATACATTTTTCACATTTCCAAAATGACCATGTATTGTAATTTCCCGATTTATTTCAAGCCATTGTAATCTTTGAAATGTGTTACGGGCTCAATGGGAGTTGTAAGCTATAAATAATAGGTCAATTAGTGTGCCTCGGTTGCAGATTCAATAAGTTATGGAGGCTAAAAGCCTTGGGTGCCCAAACATTGCATATTTTTACCCTAGGTATATAAGGTAGTGTGTAAATGAAATTGGGATTCTCAACCTCATTTGTTGAGACCACTCTTTGGTGAGAGCTCATGAGGTGTGTGGCTATGGAGTCCTCGAGCTTCTCCTTGCTCATGTGACTTGATTAACACTAATCAAAGCTTAATTCTCTTTCACTATGCCTCTCATATTTTCTATGATTGTTAGTGATGCTTTTCTTAGCTAGATCGTAACTAATTAGTGGTTAATCCCACTCTAATCTTGTGTGATTTCCCTCTATTCTTTGTGTGTGCATGTAGGTTTGATTGGAGTGTGGATGCTCAATGGATCTATGTGTGTGCGCTTGCGATTAGTGTGTTGCGTGATAGGATTAGTGTTGTGTGCGTCTTTGCAATCGTTAGTGTGTGTGATTGGGTTGATTTTAGGTGAAGAAAATTGGATATGGAGATTGCCAGACATCATGGCTTAGCTCCTCCATAGGCCGAGAAGACCATTTCATAGATTTTTCATTCATGTTGCCATGATTAGCTCACTAATCAGTGAGTGTTTTCATGCCCTAGCCGGGTAGCTCATCCCTCCGGATTAAGAATTATTGTTGGTCATTGGAGCTATGCTATGATGGTACCCCCAACAGAAGAACACTTGACTTTCATATTCAACTTAAAAGGTGGACACCATCAAAGTTTAATTTGTGAGTAAACATTACGTTGAGCGGAAGCTTTCGTGACCTTCCTAAAAGTTTTGTTGGTACTTGCCATTAATTAAATTGATTCCCTACAACATCACCCAAGGTATAAGTGAAAAGAAGCATCACCTAAAGAAGAATACTTGACTTTCATATTCAACTTAAAAGGTGGACACCATCAAAGTTTATTGTGTGAGTAAACATTAAGTTGAGTGGAGGGTTTCCCCCATACACAAAAATAGTATGCTCAGAGAGCCACCTGCCTAGCCTAATTTTACGCAAGAGCGACACCAAGCAAAAACATTTTTTTGTATAAGTTATTGAAAGTAGTATACTTGGAGAGCCATTCGACTAAGACAAAGTTGTAGAAGACTGTAGCACGAGAATCTCTAAGTAAAGAAAGAAATCTAAAGATACAACCTGAAAAAGAAACAAGTTTTACCTTACTGCTTTGATTCTTTTGTTGTAGCCTTCATCCCGTTGGAGACTCTTAATATTCATCAACTGTCTTTGGCTATGTCTAATCCCAATCCCTATTTTCTTTCTTTTGGTTGTATAAAGTAATGATTGTAGGTTCTCTATCTTCTCCTTGCTTATTCAAGCCGATGGTTGCAAGAATCCTTAACCTGTTGCAACAAATCATTTTGCTCCTACAAGATTTTGTGTATAACATAATAGACCTTTGATTCAATTTCTAGCAAACCTCATCAATGAAGAACATTTGAAGAATGGTAGGATTCTATGGGACACAAACTACCATATGTTCATGAGTCAATTTGCTTCTTTCCCTCTGATCTAATTGCTTAAATGGCAGAAGGAAAAGTTTTAGAAACCATATTTATTTTTCAAAGGGGTGTATATTCATCTCCCAACTCAACATGGAGGTGATAGATACCTCTCCTAACAAGATTCATGGCTGCAATACTAAGGTCAAAGCTTGGATATGGAGATAAAGATGATGGGATTGGATATGGTAAAAGAAAGGTGCCTGATAGAATTCAGCAGTGCGAAATTTGAAATCTGGGTCAAAAGGGAAAACTGGTGCTTTGAGAGGGAGAATTGTTGGGAGAGTGATCCTCTCTCAAGAATTTGAAAGCAACACTTCATATGGGGCCCCGAAAAATGACATCCGATGCAAATGGTGAAAAGACAAAGCTTCTCCCCAAATTTTGGGATTTAAATTTTGTTGCCTATATATTTTTAAATGAAAAACATTTTTTCTCTATTAGTTCTTACAAGGCAAAAAGTGATCACAAACTTTCCCTAATGGATATGTACTTTAACACTTATGAAAGTGGAGTTTGCTATATTTCTTTGCATGCAATTGTATGCAAACATGAATGGTTGACAAATTATTAGCCTTATGCGTACACTTTGAGGTGATGATTGTCTACTACACACAATTTATTTTGTTGCAAGATGCTCACCTTGAGTACTACATCTTTTGGTAGCTTTGCCTTGCACCACCTTTGTGGTATAGCACCTATTGAGTAATTTTCTCGGCGGTGATCTTGTGTAGGAAAAGATCCTTGGGGTGTTCTTAGGGCACACAAACTTAAGTTTAATGTGATATGTTGGAGCTTTCTCTACATGAGGTGATGGAATCCCTTGTTGAGAGAGAATTGTGCTCTAGAGATCTTCGATAGAAGGGACATAGAGATTAGTTTGTCTCCCATTGCCAAGGTGCTCTCCCGATGCTCTTGTTAAGCCCAAGCACACCCCATTTGCTACAGGTCAACGTGGGAGCATGTGTGTAGGTGGCCATGCACACGCTGGTGAAGATCAATGGATGAGGAGAATGTAATGGAAACTGATAATTATCTATTTATTGCAGTTGACACGTGGCAAAATCATTAGCAAGTTAATGGACTGTGAAAAGATATACATTTTATTATTTAAGTGCTCTTTATGAGCTATGGCCATTTAATGTCTGGCCTGGCCAGTATGTATTCATTTTGAGCATTCAAGAAACTATAAATAAGTATGTGCAAGAGGAAAATGCTCATTTGCATGGGTGGAGATTGCACCCAGTGTCTGTGTCTATTCTTATCTCCTCTCCTCTCTTCTCTCTCGCCATGCCGATGTAGCACTTCGTTCTAAGAGGTGCATCTAACACGTGCTCTCTTTCGCTCTTTATCTCTCTTTGATCGCGTGCAGCTATGATTATGTGCTATGGGATCCGTCAGGTATGCAAAATTGTCATTTATGGCCTATGTGGTGTTATTTTGAGTATTTTGCAGGGCTCTCTGCGTTTCCATTTGTAGCAGTGGTATCAGATCTTTGGAAACAATTTTGAAATCACGATTATGGCTAGATATCATGAGGAAAAGAGCTACAATCAATAGAGCTAAGACTTTTTCTTTCATATATGGAGATACATACATATTTTGTGTGGAACATAATGATTAGAATCTTGAATTTTCCAATGAGGATTTACAAGTTAAGTTTTGATTAACAAGCCTAATAGGGTGATTAATCTTGAATTTTGTATAATACTCTTTTTATAGAGTACATGGCTTGAGAAGTACTAGGAGGCTAAAACTGTTGGAATTAGGATTGCAGGGAAGCGCACACAGCTTGGAGAAGATGAAGGAAGCTCAAGGCACACAACAGAGAGTGTATTACTTAGTGTGCAATGGAAAGATAGATAGCCCTAGAGTGATGGGCGTATATACAATGCACAAGGGGGGAAACCTCCTAAAGAGGGAAAAATGCCCCAGCGGTCCTAGTGTCTTCACACACATCACTACCACATGTATATGGTAACAAATTCCCCTTGGGAGTGATGCGGAACGAGGGCTGACATGAAGAGTAAAGGGAAGTGTCATGCCCTTAGGACATGATCAATCCACAAAGGGAAGCAAGCCCAAAGCTTTGCGGAAAGCTTCAAACTTCTCACGAGACATTGCCTTTGTGAAAAGATCTGCAAGGTTGTCATGTGTTGGCACATAAGCCAAGTTGATCTCTCCTGCTGAGAGCCTCTCCCTGACATACTGGTAATGCACCTCAATGTGCTTTGTGCAAGCATGAAAAACTGGGTTCCTCGACTATCAATGCGCTCTGACTGTCATTGTGATGATGTCGGCAATGTCTTGTCCAACACCCAAATCAGCCATACGGCATCTAAACTATGCACACTCAACCATAGCTGTGAAGACTACCCTATACTCAGTCTCACAACTGGAAGTGGCCAAAGTAGTTTGCTTCTTGCTCAACCATAAAATACATGAACTGCCAAGCGTGAAACAAAAACCACTTGTGGACACTTGTGTGTCATAACAACCAGCCCAATCTGAGTCCGAAAAAGCATATAAATCTGGTGGCAAATGATCCCCCCTTTCGATAAAATAAGCCAAGATGCAAAGTGCCACTCAAGTAGCGAAAAATCCTCTTGACTGCTTGCCAATGCTCAGACCCTGGGCTATGCATAAATTTGTTGACCTGTGAGACTGCAAATTGAATATCCGGCCTTGTGTTGCATACATAAATGAGGAAACCAACTATAATTTGGTAAAGAGTGAGATCAGCAAGATCACCAACATCATGTAGACTCAACTTCAAACTTGTTTCCATGGGAGTAGCAATAAGTTTGCAATCCTCAAGTCCAAACTTACATAGCAGTGTCTCTATGTAACTTTAGGCAATACCACCATCACAATGCTTAAACTGTATGCCCAAGTAATGATGCAACATCCCCAAATCTTTAACCTTGAAAGTAGCATTCAAATCAGCCTTAAATTCAGCAATATGTGCCTCATTGGGACCAATGATCAGCAAACCATCCACATAAAGAACAACAATGAGAAGTACATTGCCCTCACGCTTGACATACAATGTGCTTTTTTGTTACAAAAGCCTCGTTTGACTAAATGAGTGTCAGCTTTCTCATAGCACGAGAAGATTGCTTCAACCCATACAAAGCCTTTTTACACCTATACACTTTGTCCTCTTGTCCTTTCTTGACAAAACCGCGAGGCTGCGTTACATAGACTTTCTCAAAAATGTCACCATTCAAGAAAGCAGTAACAATATCGGATTAATGTACATCCCAACCAAAATGAGTTGCTAATGCACATAGAAAATGAACAGTATTCATATGACAAGTGGGAGAAAAAGTTTCTTCATAATCTATACCTTTCTGTTGCGCATAGCCTTTTGCAACAAGTCGAGTCTTATGGTGATCAACCTCACCATCTGGCTTGCATTTCAACTTGTAAACCCACTTCATACCAATGGCCTTTTTTCCAGGAGGCAAATCACATAAAGTCCATGTGTCATTTTCTATGAGTGCATCATATTCTAATTGCATGGCAGCCATCCAATTTTTTGAATTATGTGCTTCATCAAAAGATAGAGGTTCCTCTATACCACATAAGCTAGACACAGCCAAAGCATAACAATCTGATGCGTAAGAGGCATGGCGAGTACCTGAACGAGTACAACTAGACAAAGGTGCATCCAATTTACTGTCACGCAAAGTGTGCACCATCTATTTTAGCATACCTCTAGCCTGGTCATTTTCAGCCCTTTCCTCATCAAGTACATCATGTACATCTGCATCAGTAATAGGCTGATCTGTAACATTTCCAGAAACCCCCATAGGCTGTACATTTGCCTCATTTGAATGTAGATTCAAACTTCCATCGTTGAAAAGATGCAATAAACTGTCATAAATGTCCTATGAGCTTACATTACTATCTCTAGTACATGACAACAAAGGCTGAACAGAATCTTCCACAAACACAACATCACGTGAGACCAAAATACACTTTGTTTGCGGATGGTACAACCTGTAACCTTTGCTTTCAGCACTATAACCAACAAAAATACATTTGACAGCCTTATCATCCAATTTTCTGTACTTGTGGCACTAAAACATAAGCCAAACATCCATGCATGTGCTCAATAGATGGCTTTCTATCATGCCATGCTTCATATGGAGTCATAGACTTTAGTACTTTTGTAAGACACCCGTTGAGTACATAAGTGGCACACATGACAATCTCGAGCCAAAACAAATGGGGTAAAGCTCGACTCTTGACCATACATCGTGCCATTTCAATAAGAGACCTATTTTTCCTCTCAGCAACACCATTTTGTTAAGGCGTATACAGCAATGTACATAAGTGTTTTATCCTACAGCTAGCTTAAATTCATGAGACATATACTCCCCCCCTCGATCGGAACGAAGGGTGCCCATAGTACATTACGAGACATTTTTAGCCATAGCAAGAAATTGCTTGAAGCACATAAACACTTCGGACTTAGCTTTCAACGGATATACCCACGCATGCCTAGAGTAGTCATCAATGAAAGTCACGAAGTACAAGTAATTTCCCAAGGACTGAGTTTGCACAGGCCCACAAACATCACTATGCAAGTTGCAATCTGCATGTAGCACGAACTGACCCATCCTTTGGAAACTTAGCACGCTGCATTTTACCCAAAATACAGACTTCATAAACATGTTTGACAGGTGCTTCAAGAAGCGGCAAAGAAGAAACCATATCAGATTTCTACAAATGCAGCAAACTGGAAAAATTTAGATGCCCAAAACATGCATGCCACAGTTTTGCATCTGAAACAGCCCTTGAATCTACAACTGTATTTACAAAATTTTGTCCACACTTGTAATACAAAGTGAGCTTATACAACCCACGACACAAAAGGCCAGATGCAACAATTTCATCACCAAAAACTGAGATCATGACTTGTACATCTGTCATCTACAAATTTGACTACGAGACCAAGTAGCAATTGCAGATACAGACAAAAGGTTCTTTTTTATCCCAGGTACATACAATGCATCAACAAGTGTGAAAGAACTGTCATTTGCAGTAGTAAGCACAATCTTTCCAACTCCTTGAACAGGATAAGAGGCATTGTTGGCACAAGTCATCGTATTCCCATGAGGGACATACTCAATAGAGGTAAACAAATCACGATGTGAGCTAATGTTCTTTGTAGCACCACTGTCAAAATACCACACATGTGAATCTGTAGCAACTGACATACATGCATTATGGAAAATAGGATCATACGTGCACTCTGCACTAAATGACCATTCTGCATCAACATCAACATCACAATCTCTTTTGACAGAAGATTCTACAATCACAACACTTGTATTGGACCCTGTAGTGGATCCACCCTCTTTCTTCTTAGCCTCTTTTGCCTTCAATTTTGGACATTGCTTGATCAAGTGGTCACTAGCTTTATAATAATGGCAATGCATCTTCTTTTTGTCCGTATCACCAGAATTGCCAGACGAAGTGCTGCCAACAGCCAGTAGATGCATTAGGAACAGAAGTTTTGCCACTCGCAGCAGAACCATATGAAGTGGTTACATTGTTGTTTCCACCTTTTCTTTGAGTTGCAATAAAGCAAGTGCTCCCAAAAAAAAAATTGACCTACTGACGCTCGCCAAAGCTCGTTGAAATCTGAGAAAACGAGTAGGGGTGTTCTGGCAACGCTGGCGACTAAGCCCGGGAGGATGCGACCTGCTCTGATACCAATTGTTGGAATTAGGGTTGCAGGGAAACACACACAGCTTGGAGAAGATGAAGGAAGCTCAAGGCACACAACAGAGAGTGTATTACTTAGTGTGCCTTTGAAAGATAGATAGCCCTAGAGTGATGGGCGTATATACAATGCACGGGGGAAAAACCTCCTAAAGAGGGGGAAAAAGTTCCGGCGGTCCTAGTGTGTTCACACACATCACTACCACATGTATATGGTAACAAGCATGAGGCTCAAAATGTTTCTAGTAGGCCTTGATGACCTACAATCAAGACCATCTCGATTAGGGGGTTGACTAAGATTGTAAGAAGAAGGAAAAGAAGCTAGATCAATGATTGTTGCAGAGCCAGATGAGGAGAGGAGAAGGAGACCTCACACATCTCGGTGATGAAGTTTGAACTAAAGACTTGCTACTCAAATGGGGAACTAAATATCCATACAATACATAGTTGTGAAGGGGAAGAGGGGAAGCTTTGAATCTGTAGAAGTATGTACACATAATCACAGGAACGGTCCCATAGTGACTTTTGAATATAAATATATATATAGAGAGAGTTGAATAGATATATTTGAATAGACCTTAACGTTTGAGTTCATCAGAGCACGCACTAGAGTGGCACTACCTTCACCCATCAGCCACAATCAGCGAGCATAACCAACCTTCTACCTCACCAGTAGCAATAGAAGCTTGTCAACTTGCCTTCGAAGGAGGAGAGAGCTTTGAGAGTGCTAGGTTGGGAGAAGGAGTGCTGAGGAAGCTCATGAGGCAAGAGCTATGGGCAGCTCAAAAACAACACGCCATATGAAGTGCATGAGAGCAACCACCAACGAAGAAGGGAGGGGGAGATAATGCGGGAATAACATAGTGCAGCAGAAGGGACTATGGTCGAAGGTCACACAGGCAAACCGCCGTGCAGTGCTAAGCAAAATTTGTCCATACTGTGAGCCTGCTGGTGCATCAACGCATTGTGACGCCACAATACATCCATAACCATCTACGCCAAGGAACCGTTGCCATGCAAATTACGAACAGCAACTGCTGCACCAACTCAATTGTCAGCATGCATGAGGACCAATCATCTCCCTCACTCGCCGTTAATAGTGGCCAAGCAACACAGACCGTTGCATGCCCACAAAGCGAGGGTAAAGGTTATAGAGTTGCTCGTGCCACAAATTCCCTCCCTCTCTATGTAGGTTCCACCTTTTTTTTCTTGCCATGCGTGGCTTTAGCTGCGCTTTTTCATTTTAGTGGGCTGAAAAGAAGTTAGGTACATGCGGCCAAATTTACCCAACCAGTGGAGTTCCCCAGTGCTCTAAAAGTTTTCTTTTTCAAAAAAAACTTGGTGAACGCACATTTCAAAAAAATTGAATGTTTTTAGAATAACTTACACTAAAATTTTGAAAATTTTGCAGGTTTTTTCACCTTCAAATTTAAAATGCAGAGGTAAATCTCAAAATTTGTAGGTGGGATTTCACTAAACTTAGGTTTTAGCAATGCCCCTCACCATGGAGTGGACTCTCTCTCTCTCTCTCTCTCTCTCTCTCTCTCTCTCTCTCTCTCTCTCTCTCTCTCTCTCTCTCTCTCTCTCTCTCTCTCTCTCTCTCTCTCTCGTGTGTGTGTGTGTGTGTGTGTGTGATGTCGTCACGTGAGTTGTAATTTTTTTTGTGGGTAAATGCTATCATGAAACGAGCTTAAGCTAAGTTTTTGATGATATTCTTTCAGCATCATCAAGCCGTCACTCATCACCTGTCTCTCTCTACCTACAACGATAGCAAGATCAACAACTAAGCCCCCGCTTTTTGAAGCACGGCGCCCACCATGCAGCCCGCCTTGCCCTAGTCCAGTCAACTTCATCTCGATTTGCAACTCTCTCCCATGCACCAAACTGTACCGCCATATGGCCTACCTCACACAAAATACGACACACAACAATGGTGGCCATTAACTAGCACACCGTGCCCACATCCACAACTCCATCTATAGCCCATCGCCCACTGTCAAATCACACTACAATCCTTTTGCAAAAACACTTTAATTGTTTTTTAAATTATTAACATCATTATTAATATTAACACCACTTAAGCCTCAAACTTTCGGGTACAATTACTCAACCATACGCATACCCTTTCTCATCTCCTCGTTAGGAGCCTAGCCACCCATCCTTAGAGGCATCATCTGGCATTTTCTCTTTGCCACCGCCTGCATGAAATCAGCAACATAAATGTTCCTGTTTAACTTGCACGCCACGACATTACATTTATCTAATTCTATTTCTCGCCCCACACGACCTAGAAGAACCAACTAAAACTCGAGGGCCCTCCATAGATGCAATCATCTTGATTACTCTCATAGCTCTATCAAGATACCTTGCAAATATCACATTTTAAGTTGAGAGAAGGGCCGCAGCACATACACATTGGGTAATGGTAGACCAACTAATAGCAAAAATAGTTGTAAGGTCGAAACCACACAAGGGATGATATTAAAGATTCAAACACCATGACCAAAACGAGGAACATAGAAGGGATCATGACCATCAAAATGGTAATCACAAAACTCTCAAAAGCATGACGTTTTTAGGATAGACACCAATGATGGACACAAAGATACACTCTATCTTCTCACTTGAAGATATCATTGCTGCTAATGATTTTTCCGTTCTCAAGTTGTCGTCATGTAGGAGTTCCTCTATGATGAGACACTAATCATAAGGCTCTGCAATTTTTTATCGTCTTGTGACCTTGTATAACCCTAGGCTACAAGGTCTCCATTGACCTATTCATTCCCGAGGAATCGCAAAGTGATCAAAAGTATAAAGCTCAAGTGCAATTTTTATTTTTATTTTTGTACGCAACCGATCATTTACCTATTATGCATCATAGATCACGTCTATAACTCTGAAAGTGGATTGAGATTACATTGAACCTCCTAGAGGCAGCTACCTTTGCAATTTTAAGTTTGAGACATTTATTCATTGTTTTCCAGCTTTTCACAAATAAAGAGGGTCTTTTAGGCCCTTGAGTATACCCGATGTTGACACGATCATGTTCATCATCTTCATAGCAACAAGCAAGCATTATACAACTTTTATTTATCCATGGTGATGCGTAAACTCTTAAATCTTAACATTGTCTCTTTATCTCCCTCTCTTTTTCCGATTTCCTACAAACTATATAAGGATTGTGGCCCACATCAGTTGACAAGAGACTATTTAAATAGTGACAAGATTGCTAGGATGAGCAAACGATGCTTAAATGTTGTGTTGCATACTTGTAGAAAAAGGATTATAAAAAGCTGGTTAACACTTTTAATTAAAAAGAGTGGTACTTGTAATTGATTATAAATGAAAACAATAATACTCAAAGCTTGATTTTGTAACCACTTTCTTCAATTTCTCCTTCATGCTAAGCTAAAATATATGGTTTTTACAAGTCTGCTTTCAAAAGTTCATGTTATAAAATATTATAATACGCATTTGTAAGGCTTAAACTTTATCAGACCTACAAATTCATGAAACTTTTCTTTATCTTATCATATTTAGATTATCTATTCTTATATTTTTCTTGTTGTTGATTACAATAAAAGTGGTTTAAACATCTGTAGTCTGGTTGGGTCTACAATTTTTATATAATCCAACTGTCTATCTTCAACGATATTAACCAAATGATGATTTCGGTCCTCACCTTTATTTTTAAGAACTTATTTAGCATTTTACAGTTTGACTACTAGCCATTTCTTTGAACCAACTCCAGATAGGTAATTTCTCAATGTTTTCTAAAGCATTTTGATTCTCTTCAATGAGTCAGTTCTTGAATATATCTATCGCTATCATGTGTCTTAAGATGTCATTATGAACCATCTCTCATCTGTCTATATTGCAATGTACTCCCTTAATATACTACTATTATAATACTCACCTTCTCTACTTCCTTGTAAGTTGTTGTCTTGGTACATATATTTAGGGGGACAAACTCAAGCAGTTTTCAATAAGGATAATACCATTGAACAGTTTGAAAGGAAAAAGATCTTTTGCTTCTCTACATTCTCTTATCACATGTGAAATTAACCATCTCTAAAGTTTTGGCTTGTGCTTGCACTGCGTGTAATTTCTATTGAAGAGGATTTGTCATTAAGCTATACAGTTACTCACAAGAGCTAAGGTGATTTCATATAATGGAGTACAGTTTGTTAGTACTTTGGCACCTTAACATACTCCAGTTTTATGTCAAACAGGTAGTGAATATTTTTCTTTTTATGCCTTGTCTAGTCCATTGGTCTTGTGCACACAGATTCACCAATTTAGGATATGTGTAAATACTCATCCTGGTGTAGATTCGTCGATTTAGGCAACACCAGTTGTACGTGTAGAACTGCCGGTCTAGGCAGCACGAGTGCAGACTCACCGATTTAGGCAACACACCAAAAAATTGATGATTCACTACTTTAAACAATAGTAAATGTAGATCCGCTGATTTAGGTAGCATTAGTGCAAATCCACCACTTTAGGCAGCATGATTTATTGGTGAAAATTCGCCAGTTGAGGCAACATCGTTCACAAAATCATGTTGTAGTGGTTGGCCACCACTGCCCCTAGTATGATTTTGCTAACCCGGGTACACAATGACATTGATTTGGATTTGGAATTATATTTGAATTTTGAATTCGATACGGAATATGATGATTTCCTGTCGCGACAGTGTTTATGAAATTGAACTTGACATTTATGAAGATTGATCAATTGAACGATGAGTGTGACTAATGATACCCTGATTCATTAGGGTATGGCATATACTGATTATTCTAGTGATATGGGACACTAGAATATGTAGTATGTGGATGATGACAGGCATAAGCAATGCTGTTTAACTCTATAATTTTTCTTTTAATATGTGATATTTTTTACAGAGTACTAATCATTGTTTTTGACAAGTATGGTTTGCATATTCTTATCTTTGCAATTGAGGACGATTTCTTTCTAATGGAGAGGTATGCAATGGAAATTGATAATTATCTATTTATTACAGTTGATAGGTGACAAAATCAATAGCAGTTAATGGACTATGCAAAAATATATACATTTTATTATTTAAGTGCTCTTTATGAGCTATGGCCATGTAATGTATTCACTTTGAGCATTCAAGAAATCTATAAATAATTATGTGTAAGAGGAAAATGCTCAGTCTTGTAAAAGGGGAGATTGCACCCATTGGTTGTGTCTATTCTCCTCTCCTCTCCTCTCTTCTCTCTCGCCGTGCCGGTGTAGCACTCCGTTCTAAGAGGTGCATCTGCACGTGCTCTCTTTTGCTCTTTATCTCTCTCTGATTGCATACAACTATGATTATGTGCTATGGGATCCGTCAGGTATGTATAATTGTTGTTTATGGCCTATGTTGTGTTATTTTGAGTATTTTGGAGAGCTCTCTTCTCTTCTGTTTGTAGCAGAGAAAGGCCTCAACCATGCATGTGCAAAGCATGCGTGCACTTTACCCCCATTTGCTCTGATACCACTAAGAGGACAAGGGGTAGACAACCTGACACTCCTCCCATGCAACCTCCTATTTATAGGAAATGCCCCCCTCCCCCCCTGTGCATCATCCTAAAGCCATGCTCCCTACAACCCATGTCTTCATAAGAAATATCTCAAATCAAGAAAAATAGAGCATGACACTTGCAAAAGTGCTAATGCAAAATCATAGAGATTGTACATCTACGAGGAATTTTAGGATAAGGCCGAAGCTTATAAGGCATACCAAGCATGCCCTCACATTCGCTAGGTATTCTTAGTAGAATGCATGGTCTGCTTGGCCAAGATATTTCATCATGTATAACAAGATATGCTCACAAAGGTTACAAAACTCACCTTGCTTGGTAGGGGTTGCTCCAAGATGATCTAGTTGTTTTGTCTTGTCTATGTTTACCTTATGCTTAACACTTTTATTTATCTTGTTGAACATTGTAAATATGAGTAGTTATTGTCTCTTCAATGTAAGATAGACATTAATACAATTTGTAACCACAACAAACTAGACATCTCCTTGTTGCTTGCTTTTGCATGAGTAACACATTTACCATACATGCGTACGCTCCTTGGCTTACTCCATATTTGCACCCTACAAGAGATGTCAGTGACGTGGTGTTAAGTATGGAGCCTGATTTACCCTTGTAATTTTCTGTGGTAAAAGCGCACATTTGTAAGGCCCCCATTATGAGGAGAAGCCATCGTGCGTGAAGGAAAATCACTCACCGGAAACCAAAATTTTCACGGACAAGAATTAGGGGCAACTTTAGAGGCCTCGGGGGCGGAGGCCCCCGAGACTTTTTTTTTCGCCGGAATATTATGGCCGGACGGCGGCCGGAAAGTGGTCAGAAAACAACCGGTCGGTTGGCCGGTGGCCGGTAGTCAATGGTCGATGGCCGTTGGTCGGAAGTCAATGGCCGGTGGCCGGTGGCTGGAAGTCAATGGCCGGCGGTCGGAAGTCAATGGCCGGTGGCCGGTGGCCGAATTCAAAAGTGGACTTGTCTTCTCAAGGGCGGCCACACATGGGCGGATTGAAGGGTCCAATTTGGACTTATTCGCACAAGGGCGGCTACACATGGCTGTCTCTCATAAGAGAGGGCAGCCCTTTTGGCCTATAAAAGGAGGCCATTTCTACACACATTAGATAGTGAGAAGTTGATGCAACAAGGTGAGTGTGAGGTGGTGAGAGTGAAGCAAGGCGGGAGCTCTATCAAGGGTTTAATCCCTTTGTAAACTACTTCTTCTTTTGAAGTGCTAAAGCCATTGAGTGGCTGCTTTCCGGTGGACGTAGCCCACATTGGGTGAACCACGTATATCGTGTGTACTCTCTCTCTCTCTCTCTACTCTATAATCTCTTGTGTGTGAAATCTATCTCTCTCCATTAAGTAATCTACTCAAAAATCTATTTAGCTACGTCTTATTTCTTAACAACTGGTATCAGAGCAAGGTTTGCTCGTAGCTAAATTATCTCAAGGAAAGGATTCCTTGAATTGAGTGGGAGTTATGGCGGAGGAAGGGAAGCTCAAGATTGAGAAGTTCAACGGTAAAAACTACCAACATTGGAAGATGCAGATTGAAGACTATCTCTACCAGAAGGACCTCTATTTTCCACTAGGCGGTCTTGCGAAAAAGCCCGCAACAATGGCAGATGAAGCATGGATTGTCCTTGATCGAAAGGCACTGGGAACAATCCGGTTAAGCTTGGCGTCAACGGTGGCCTTCAATGTTTCGGAGATGAAGACCACGGAGGACTTGATGAAGTCACTTGACGACTTCTACGAGAAACCATCGGCATCCAATAAGGTATTTCTTATGAAGCGCTTGTTCAATCTAAAGATGGCAGAGAATGGTTCAGTTGCAGAACACCTAAATGACTTTAACACAAACATAAGTCAACTTCGATCAGTGAAAATCAATTTCGATGACGAAGTGCGAGCTCTCCTTATACTATCATCTCTACCGGATATTTGGGACAGCCTTGTGATGGCTGCAAGTAATTCTATCTCTGGTACAAATACTCTTAAGTTTGATGATGTTGTGGGTGTTCTCCTAAGCGAGGAAATATGAAGGAGAAGCACAGGAGAATCATCAAGTGCTGCATTGTCAGTGGAAACAAGAGGAAGGCCTAAGGAGAGGTTCAAAAGCCAAAAGGGTCGTGATCGCTCAAGACGGAGCAAGTCACGCACAAAGTCAATTCTTGAATGTTGGAACTGCGGCAAGAAGGGCCACGTCAAGAAGGATTGCTGGTCCAAGAAGAAGAAGGAGACAGAGTCTCAAGACAACAAGCCAACATCGGAGGCCAATGTGGCAAGTAAAGTAGAGCAAGATGCTCTAATTCTCTCATTAGACAATGTGTCTAATTCTTGGATAGTAGATTTCGGGGCTTCATTCCATGCGACACCACACAAGCAACATTTCCAAGACTACACCAAAGGTAACTTTGGGTATGTATACTTGAGAGATGATGAAGCTTGTGAGATTGTCGGCAAAGATACAATTTCTGTCAAAATTGCTAATGGAAATGAATGGAAGCTTAAAGATGTTAGGCATGTTCCTTCTCTTCGCAAAAATTTAATCTCTACAGGACAATTGGACGATGAAGGTCACAACATTGCATTCGGGAACAAACAGTGGAAGATCTCAAAGGGATCTTTGGTGGTTGCCAAGGGAGAAAAGGTCGTTACACTTTACTTGTGTACTATTAGCACGCAACCTTCAGCTTGTGCAGCAACTACATAAGTTGATAGTACAGTGTGACACTATCGACTTGGGCATATGAGTGCCAAAGGAATGCAAATCCTTCAAACAAAGAAGCTTCTACCAGGTTTGAAAGAAGTGGACTTAGAGTTCTGTGAAGATTGTGTTTATGGTAAACAAAAGAGGATAAAATTTCAAATCAGGAAATGAAAGAAAAAATAAAAAAACTTGAGTTGGTTCATTCTGATGTTTGGAGTCCTGCAAGTACACCATCACTTGGTGGCTCATTGTACTATGTAACATTCATAGACGATGCGACTAGAAAAACATGGGTTTATGTCATGAAGAATAAATCCGATGTATTTTCCATATTTCAAAGGTGGAAAGCCTTTGTGGAGAATGAAACAGGTACCAAGGTTAAATGCCTCAGATCCGACAATGGAGGCGAATATTGCAGCCAAGCTTTTGAAAGCTTTTGTGCTAGCAATGGCATTCGTAGCCAAAGGACAACCCCAAGGACACCTCAACAAAATGGGATTTCGGAAAGGATGAACAGGACAATCATGGAGCGAGCACGAAGCGTGCGGCTACATGCAGGCCTATCACTTGAGCTTTGGGCGGAAGCTGTAAGTACGTCTGTGTACTTAATCAATCGGTCACCCTCAACGGCATTGGATGGAGGAGTTCCAGAAGAGGCATGGACAGGTAAACGGTGAATTATGCATTTCTCAAAGTGTTTGGGTGTGAGGCTTTCATGCACATAGATAGAAGCCTAAGATCAAAGCTAGATGCAAAGTCCAAAAAGTGTTTCTTCATTGGCTATGGAGAAGGTGACTTTGGGTATCGCCTATGGAATCCTGAAGATGGTAAAATCTTAAGGAGTAGGGATGTAATTTTTAACGAACAAAATATGTACAAAGATTACTTGGAAAGAAAACAAACAAAAGAAACAGGTGATGAGTACATGGAGCTTGAGGACGGTGAAGACTCAAGGACTGCAAACGGTGACAATGTGCAACAACGTCAACCAAATAAGGAGCCTCAACCTATTCCCCGAAGATCTACAAGAGCAAGTAGACCTCCAGAAAGGTTTTTTCCTTCCTTCAACCATCTCTTGATCTCAGATTCCGGAGAGCCGGAATCATACGAAGAAGCTATGCAACATGAATCCAAAGAAGAATGGACGAAGAGCATGCAAGTGGAGATGGACTCACTATATCGCAACCAAACATGGGAGTTGGTTGAGTTGCCTAAAGGTAAGCGGGCACTTCAAAACAAATGGGTGTACAAGCTGAAGGAAGAAGAAGGTGGGAAGAAAAGGTACAAGTCTAGGCTTGTAGTAAAAGGGTTTTCTCAAAAGAAAGGTATTGACTTCAATGAAATATTTTCTCATGTTGTAAAAATGAACTCAATTAAGCTTGTCTTAAGCCTTGTGGCTGCTCATGATTTAAATCTCGAGCAAATGGATGTAAATACGGCATTCCCTCACGGTGACTTAGAGGAGGGAATCTACATGCTTCAACCAAAAGGGTATGAAGTAAAAGGTAAGGAGAAAATGGTTTGCAGATTAAAGAAGAGCTTGTATGGTTTAAAGCAAGCATAAAGACAATGGTACTTGAAGTTTGATCGATGGATGTTGGATCATGGATTCACAAGATGCAACTCGGATCACTGCGTCTACACGAAGAATTTGGGAGATGGGAAGTTCATCATCCTAATGTTGTATGTTGATGACATGCTGATTGCAAGTGCTAACATGCAGGACATCAAAAGACCTAAAAGAGGAGTTGTCTAAATCTTTTTCAATGAAAGATTTAGGTGTTGCAAAGAGGATACTTGGTATGAAAATATCAAGGGACAGAACGAAGAAGACAATAAAGCTATCTCAAGAAGATTACATCAAGAAGGTACTAGAAAGGTTTGCAATGCAAAATGCAAAACCAGTTTCTACACCTTTGGCTGGTCATTTTAAACTAACGAAGGATATGTGTCCAAAGACACAAGAGGAGATAGCCTATATGTCTAAAGTTCCATATGCTGTAGCGGTAGGTTCTCTAATGTATGCTATGGTCTGGACAAGGCTAGACATTGCACATGCAGTGGGAGTTGTGAGTAGGTTCATGGACAACCCAGGTAAAGAGCATTGGCAAGCTGTGAAGTAGATACTTAGGTATCTAAAAGGGACAACAACAAATGCTTTGTATTTTGGAGGAACTGATATTCTTCTAGAAGGGTATGCTGATGCAGATACGGCAGGTGACAAAGATACTCGAAGGAGCACTACTGGCTATGTGTTCACGGTTGGAGGCACAGCAGTAAGCTGGGCTTCAAAGCTACAGAAAGTGGTTTCACTTTCTACCACGGAAGCAGAGTATGTAGCAATGACGGAGGCAAGCAAAGAAATTCTGTGGCTTCACAGATTCTTAGAAGAGCTTGGATTCAAACAAGACAATTGTGTCTTGTACAGTGATAGCCAAAGTGCTATCCATCTTGCGAAGAACTCAGCCTTTCATTCAAGGACAAAGCACATTGAGGTGAGATATCACTTCATACGCACTCTTTTGGAAGAGGGATAGCTAAAGCTAGGAAAGGTGCATACAAGTGAAAATCCTGCAGACATGTTTACAAAGGTGGTCAACAAGGAGAAGTTGAGCTTTTGCTCATCTTCAATCGACATTCAAGGATAAGAAGACAGAATGGAAAGCAGTCACAGGTTTGATTTGGAGATCAGTCTCCAAGTGGGAGATTGTTAAGTATGGAGCCTGATTTACCCTTGTAATTTTCTATGGTAAAAGCGCATGCCAAGGATATGGCTTGCTTCACCCATGTCTTTCATTTCAAAGTTTACATGTAACTCTGACTTCAAGGCTGAAATCTCATCCCTGTCTCGCTTAATGCGCATGCCAAGGATATGGCTTGCTTCACCCATGTCTTTCATTTCAAAGTTTACATGTAACTCTGACTTCAAGGCTGAAATCTCATCCCTGCATTTCCTGGTAATTAACATATCATCCACACAAAGGACCAAAATTAGCAAACTACCATCTTTAGCTCGCTTAGTGTAGAGACAATGCTCCATATGGCTATGTTTGTAGCCTTGAGAGAGCATGAACGAGTAGAATTTATGATACGACTCCCTTGATGACTGTTTTAGACCGTAAAGAGTCTTTTCTAACTGACGCACCAAGTCTTCATTGCCCTTCTCAACAAAACCTTCTGGCTACGACATATAAACTTCTTCTTGAAGATCACCATGCAAGAACGTCGTCTTGATATCCATCTCGTCAAGTTCCATGTCGTCTTTAGCAACCAACACAAGTACACACCACAGACTAGTCATCTTGAAAACCGGAGAAAAGATCTCATCAAAGTCAATACCCTGCTGCTGCTGCTTAAATCCTTTAGCAACAAGTCGTGCCTTGTACTTGGGTTTATTATCATGAGGTGTAATTTTTTGCTTATACACCCATTTGCATGGTAATGCCTTTTTACCTTTAGGCAACATAACCAACTTCCAAGTTTGATTCTTATGCAACGAGTTAATTTCTGATTGCATAGCTTCTCCCACTTCGCCTTGTCATCCATTGACATGGCTTCCTTATAGCAGGAAGGCTCTCCGCAATCTGTCAACATAATGTAGTCCAGTGAGGGAGTAAATCTATCAAGAGGCCTTGAAACTCTTGTAGACCTTCTAATAATTGCTTGAGCCGGTTGTCCCTCAGCAACATCTTGTACTGCAGTAGAATTATGTACTTCTTGTCTAACATTAGGCACTTCAGCCCTATTGTGGACAATTCCATCTTCTTGGAAGATAACTCTCCTGACCTCCACTCTATGCACAGGCTTCTTATGCATCTTTTCTTCATTGAAGTATACGTCATTACTGCGAATTATCTTTTTAGCTTCAAGATCCCATAACCAAAATCCCATCTCACCAGGATTTCCATAACCAAGAAATATGCATTTCCTTGACTTAGGAGCCAACTGCTTCGAAACTCCTTTGGAACATGGAAATACGCTTCACAGCCAAAGATTCTAAGATGCTTGTAAGAAGGTGGCTTCCCATATCAAAGCTCTTTAGGTACCTTCTCATCTAAAGCCTTGTTGGGAGATCTATTAATAAGATGGACAGCAGTTGCTAACGCTATGGCCCAAAATCCATTAGGCAACTTTGCATTAGACAACATGCTACGTAACTTCTCTTGTATGGTACGGTTCATTCTCTCTGCAACACCATTTTGTGAAGGGTTATATGGAACAGTCAACTCTCTTTCGATGCCTTTGGAATCACAAAAATTCTGAAAGGCTTTAGTGACATACTCACCACCATTGTCTGATCTTAAGCACTTGACTTTCTTGCCAGCCTAATTCTCCACTAATGCCACAAAATTTTGAAATTTTGAAAAAACTTGATTCTTCTTCTTGAGAGGATATACCCACACTTTCCTTGAGAAGTCATCAATGAACGTAACAAAGTACAATGAACCTCCCATGGATATGTTAGGCATAGTTCCACACACATCACTATGCACTAACTCTAATGGCTCACTTTTTCGAGTGCTTCCTCTTTTGTGTGGTGACTTTGTTTGTTTACCATAAAGACAATTCTCACAAACTGAAAAGTCTAAGAAATTGAAGCTAGGCACATAACCAAAACGAGACAAGATTTTCATTCCCTTTTGAGACATTTGTCCTAACCGGAGATGCCACAAAGAAACACTTGCTGCTCGATTACACAAATTACATGGTTTTCAACATTGGATACATGTAGCATGTACAAAGTCCTAGACTTTGAACCATGTGCTACTACTAAAGAACTTTGGTGATCTTCCACGAACTATCACCAAATGTGCAGTAATATCCAGCGTCATCCAATTGTCCTGTACTAATCAAGCTTTTGGTAAGCTTCGGCACATGTCTCAAATTCTTGAGCATGAATGAAGAACCATTCTGAAAATTCAGCTGCACATCGCCGCACCAACTATGTCGCAAGCAAAATTATTGCCAAGACGAATACGACCTTTATGGGCTGCATCATATGTACTGAACCACTCTCTATGATGAATCACATGAAACAATGCACCTGAGTCAATAACCCAATCCTGTAAAGCATAGTCATCAGTGGCAACCAAAAATGCTGAATCCATGGCAGATGTGAGATAATTGTCTCCATCTGAATCTTCAGCAAAAACATTGTTGATCTCTTCAATCTTTATACTGCTTTCCTTAGTCTTGCCTTCTTCCGACTTCTTGTCTTTACCTTTCTCTTGTTTCCACTTTCAACAGTCTTTCTTCATATGATCCTTTTTGTGACAATGATAGCACTCAATGTCTTTTCGGCCACGTGATTTGCTATGAGATTTTCCTCTCTGATTCTGCTTGCCCTTTTCTTGTGAACAATGAGAGCATTGCTAGTACCACGAGAAGTATCAAGATTCTTCCTGCTAACCTCTTCAATAAGCAAACTGCCCTCAACATCAGCACATGTTAAACCATCAGGAGGTGTTAAGTTACTTATGGCTGTGTGAAAAGTATCCCAACTTTCTGGCAACGTGACTAGCAAGAACATTGCTTTGACCGAATTGTCAAAATTGACTCCCTGCGCAGAAAGCTAATTGAAAATTGTGTTGAACTCATTGAGATGGTTGCACATGGGTGTGCCCTCATCCATTTTCAAATCAACTAACTTTTTCAGCCAATAAACCTGTGATGCTGCACTTTGCTTCTCATATAGGTCATATAACTTCTTCCACAGCTCATAACTAGTCTTTTTCATGTTCACATTGAAGTACACATTCTTTGACAAAGTCAGCATGATGGTGGACCTGGCAAGCACATCCAACTCCTACCAACCATACTCATCCATATCCTCGGGCTTTATCCCCTTCATCTTTATCGGTCGGATCTGCTTCTTCTGTACTAAGACATTGTAAATTTGTTCTTTGTTCCTTCCAAAATGAGAAGTTAGTGCCATCTAACTTCTTAATGTTGAACAAAGAGTTCTCCGATGATGAAGCCATCACTCGACAAGGAACAAAAGTAATAGATCCGCTGCACTAAAGAAGATAATAGAAAACTTGAAAAATTTCGGCAGAGTTTCCCCTGCAAAACTGACTTCTGAACCCAAAACAAATGTGTACAATGACTGAACAAAGTGGCTGAATTGGCAAGATAGAATCTCAAAGAACTATCACTGTCAATGTATCCAACTCTAGAAGAGTGTCTCTAACCAACTGAACACTGTCAAACGCATACGCATATCGATGACAACAATGCCAACAATGGCGGGTCAACAGATGCACACCAATATTGCACTAACCGCATAAACATACATCCTATGTCGATGCCGAAAGTATAGGGATGTTGGGGGATCGTTCCAAAACCTGTATCACCGAAAGGATCTCCACATTTGAGAATCCCCCAGCTCAATAAAACCTTACCACGACCCTCAATAATAGGCTTTGCATATTTCCATCACAATACATAAACCGCATAAGATCTTACATCAACCACAGAAACCCTTTTCTGTAACCGCTGCGGCGGTTCGTCTGATTTAACAGACCCTCAAGACCTCACATCAAATATGCATGTGACAGAGATTGCAGAAAGAGTCTGCAATGAAAACTTGTATGCAGAAGAACCGACGAAGGTAGACCACCCTGCTGTCTGAACTGAATACCTCTCAAAATGTGCAAAATTTACAGAAAATTCCTTCTGCAAAGTTGTAGACCACGCAAAAACGGTTGGGGTGGTAGGAATGGACATGAAATAAGCTGTTTTTATAGGTCAAAACAGACCTGTAAAAATCTGAAGCGTCTACTTCACAACCTACAAGCAGTTTGAGTGACATATCTCAAAATTGGTGAAGATTTTGAGAAAACTTTCTTCGGCAAAGTTGAAGAGGGCAAAAAACCATTCATGAAGATGAGAATCGGCTTGAATGAAGACGTTTTGGTAGGCCAAAACAGATCTGCAAAAATGTGCTACAGTTTTTATTGCTTCTCTGTCTGCCTCCTCGTTGAGCTCCAATGGTGCTCCCAATCCATGAGCTCTGATACCAGTTGAAGTGCGCGAGCGAGAGAGAGAGTGTGTGTGTGTGTGTGTGTGTGTGCAACAATGGAGAAGAGGGAAGAAGAGAGGAGACACAGGTTTGAGTGGACTCCAAACACAATTGTGTTAGGGTTATGAGTCCTTATTCTTTTATGTAGAATGAATGGTCAGTGTTAGTTCCCGATAGTCTCCGGCCGCCCAACACTCAGGCGCATCACATATCGCTTTACCACCCCAACACATAGTCCATCCGCTCCTTATCCCATCTTACACACATTGTTCTCTTGCTTATGTGGGTAATGGAAATGTTATTGAAGACTGTTTATATGAAATTGGTTCAATTGATGGTGTATTGAAGATTGATATGATCACATGGTATTATGTTGTTGTTTAGAAAATCATTGAGTGGCTACGTGCCGGACGTATTGGCTTCAACTATTCATGCAAATGCTGTGGGCCAACTATTCCTACAAATTTCCCCCTTGTTAATGAAATCATAAGCTAGGACTTGGTATAACACTTTGCTGCCAAATACAAGGCCATATTAGAAGGGGTTTAGTTAAGAAATCATGCAAAGGTTTGGGGCTCAAGAGATGCTATGTGTGAAGATGTGTGAGTTGAAACAAGTAGGCTCTTTGAGTATGGAGAGTTTGAGAATCATAATTTCTTCTATTGCAGTAAAGGTCACGCCTTTCGGCCCAACACCACTAACACCGATCACTGACTCCCTAACCTTATTCTTTAGATATAGTAAATGAATAAAAGGTCACAATTAATTCATGCTGTAGTTACTCCACCAAGTAAGCATCTCCCTCTTCTCATCTCCTTCCTAACCACACATACACGCACACACTCCCACACAATGCACTCACATATTCATTATCCTCAATAAGGGGGAAGAAAACTATGATAGGATTTTCACATGTGCTCATCTATAGCCCGATGAAAGAAGTGGAAAAATTGAAAGGGAATATCCTAGTGAAATACTGTTTTCATCGAAAGACAAATCTAGATTTAAGTATCAAATACGCTATTCTTAGAATTTTAGCATCATGTTGTGCTAGGGAGTTTCTTACTCAAAGAGATATTACCAATTCAAAACATATGGTAATTTGATATGGTTAACATGCAAGGGTATCATACTGAATACACCATTTAAGGTGTACAAATCTCATACAGTGTGAGTAAGTGGGCAAAAAATTATTTTTTGGCATTTCATTAATGGGTATCTTACTAGACACCCACTCTTGATTGAAATGGAAGAATAGAGGCAATCGCGACAAGCAAGGGAGGGAGCTGCCATGTGGGCGCAAGATGTGATGACTGTGAGCCACATTGTGTGGCACGAGGACAAGAGGAGGGATGGGGTCGCATTGACAGCAGCCTCACTTGCATTTTTTTTTTCTATTGAGCAAGGCAAAAATGGGGATTAGAGTCCGGTGTTGTCCGAGTAGTTAGCTCGTATGATTTTGAATCGTCTACTCGTGGACCTGAGTTCGACAATCTGGATGGAAGGGACTTGACCAGCCATTATTAGAAGAACAGAATCCTCTAGAGGATCTCAAGATTCTAGGTAATATAGAGTGGGACTATAGCTAGTAAAGTTTACATGTAATCCCATTACAAATTTGTAGCTTAAGGTGTATTTGCCCATGGGGATGGGCTCCTATGTGCGCCACGTGGTTCGATGTGCTATATGACACGTTGCATTATTTCTCCCGTGCGTGAAAAACAAGAAATTGAGTTAAATGAGAATAACGATGAAATGAAACGAAATGCAACGCGTTGTTTTGCAAGTGAGTTCTCTTTCTGCATTTCATCTTCTGTTCTACGCTCGCTCCAGAGCAGAAGAGTAGAAGACCTTTTGTGCAAGGTTAGTCTTTCCTGTAAGGGTCTGGAAACTTTCCGTTTATGATTGCCCTAGGCCACAGGAAATTCTAGAAGAGACACAAGCGACCTGTTTCTTGCCACTGTTTTCTGCACATTCAACAGAGATCCCGCTATGCCTATGCACCTAAAGACTCCTTTATGCTGAAATCTTCAAGCAACAATTCCAGCAGGATTTTTATGCATGACAGTAAGGCAGAATGTGGCAATCTCTGTGCCATTTTGTTTGCCCGCTTTCATGTCTTCCTAAAGGCTAAGATGATCACAGTGATGTTTTGAGCAGAAAGGTTTTTCTCCCATTTCTGGCTTATCGGGAAGTCCTGACGAGTCTTTAATTGTGAATGGTCGTCAATATCGCATGCATCAAGGTGTTTGGACAGATTCAGCAGGTTCTAACACAATGACAGCCCTTTGTATTTGCTTCTTGTGAGGGTCCTGTCGATACTGTTGCCCTGCATATTTCCCGAGGCATGCTTGAATAGTGAGAACTTCTTCAAGGTCTTGGTGCTCTAGTGTGATATAGATGATTTTGAGAGGGGAATTTCCACTCTTGTTGCGAGTTGGAAGTAGCCTTCTCACATGTTACTTTACCTCTCTTTAAACTTTTGTTCGTAGTTCTGGGTGATCGCTTTCTCAAAATTCAGACGAAAAAAACAAAAAGGGAATTTTAAGGTTTTTCTCCACAAAAGGCAGAGCATCAGAAGTGCAGGTTGTAATTAATAGGAACTTTTTGGGGTGCCCCAATTTGAATAAGCCCGACACTGATTTTTCTTTGGAGGATCAGCTATTACCTTTTGTAAGGTTTACAGAGTTGGGCTGTCAGGGAAGTCACGCCCAGGTATTTCTTGTTGTGTTACAACCAGTTATATCAGTTTGTCTATGCAAAGAACTAAAATTGAATGTGGTCTTATTTTCACCAGGGTTTAACAGATAATGACATCAAAACTCACATCCCGCATTGTTTGCGCACATAATCCTAACAAAGGTGACTTTGAATTTGGTGGAGTGAGTGTAAAAGGCAGCTCTGAGAAAGTCAGATGGAACACCTTCAGACAAGGGGATATTTGGATCAATGGTCTTTTTCCTGAAGACGATTCTTTGACCAAAAATTGTAACTTCAATCCCATCAGCCTCCAAACTTCTTCAGATTGTTATATCAGTGAGCATTCAGAAGTGGATTGGATATCCAAAGAGATAGCGTACCAAGAACTTATTTGCAATGAGAAAGCTAATTATTGTACTGATGCTGTCTCTGGGAAAACTGAGCCGATCAAAGAAGAACATGACATGGATATCATTTCGACTCTAGCTGCAGTTGCTGCTCTACTCCGGGACTGGTGTGCTTTGGAAGCTGAATTGTCCCAGCCAGTGGTGGATGAACCTATCGAGAGGAATACCGGCTTAGAAAATGTGTATCATGATGAGTGGGTTTGGATCAATGATGATAAGGTCGAGCAAAGAAAGATGAAGAAGGATGTGTCAATGCAGCTCAAGGGGAGCCATTATAATGTCGCATGGGATGATTTTATTCAAGAACGTCTTAGAAGACAGCAAATGCTGTATCATACATATCTCCAGCCCCGACCTGCTTCAATTGAACTTGATTGTGGGAACAAGTTGGCGTCAGATGTTTTAGAGGATTTGTTTGGTTCTCAAAAGTATGTTGACATTGGTTGGTGCTCAGAGGAAAGGGCAGAAGAAGAGTTTTATTCTTTCAAACCATTTCTGCAGCCTGCTGGCAAAACAATTGAAGAACACAATGCATGCATCAGTAATCAATCTCTAGAGGCAGGCAGTACTTTAAATAATAGCTTTGCTGCACAATTTTTTGTCGACATCGATTTTTCGGATCAGCTTGCACATCAATATGCAAGTCAGCATCCAGTTACAAGTAGGTATAGTTTTGGCCGCAAGGGTGATCCTTTCTTTAGTCCAGAGGTTGGGGACATATTTCCAGCAGGCCATACATCTTACTCACAGGTGGAAAATGACTGTATTTTTGGGGGAGGGCTGATTTTGGCAGAGGCCAACAAAGGTGGTTATGTTGATGATGCTGATGCTGGGAAGGTACTACCTGGACATATTCTTGACGATGTAAAATGTAGTCCTAGTACAATTCAAGATCTCGGTTTCACGCATGGAGCATTTTCCAATGTGGATATAAAAAATGAGACAGAAAATGACACAAATGTAGTTGAGCTTGTGCATGAAGCAATGCCTTTTGTGCTTCCTTACGTATGCCTACAAGAACTTTTAGCCATGGAAGAAGTTTGTAAATCTTTGAGAGATTGGATCAGAAATGACCTTTTGCTATGGCAACAATTGCATGTGGAGCCTCCTTTAAGCAAAAATTTCACTGACAACGTTTTTCTCGAACTAGCATCAAGAGCAAAGGGACAACTTCGGTGCCTTAATCTGGTGGATTGCACTAAGGTGACAGAGGCAGCTGTGGAGCAAGTTGTTTTCTCAAATCCAAGGATTGCAAAGGTATTCTTCTTGCTATGGAGAGAGAAATGAAAATGAAATGTTATATTAAATGTCTCTAAAAGGCCAAAATGACCTATGAGACTAATCTGATACAATTTTGGTGGATCTAATACAATGTCTAGGTACAAAATAAAATGAAGTAAAGTGAAAAACTAAAATCTTAACTGCCAGATGTGAACTAAGCACAGAGAGAGAGAGAGAGAGAGAGAGAGAGAGAGAGAGAGAGAGAGAGAGAGAGAGAGAGAGAGAGAGAGAGAGAGAGAGAGAGAGAGAGATTATATTAAAGTTATTGAGAGGCCAACTTAACCTATAGGTCTGATCAAATAAATCTTGGTTACATCTTTTGGCATCCATATAATAAATGCATATAAAAACAAAATGTGTATGAAAACAGAATGCTTTTGAAAATTTCCTTTACGACTCCTAAGAGTTATAGCTCCAATGCGGTTTCAACACATGAAACGAGGAGGAGCTAATCTGGATAGGCTATGTGTTCAGTCCTTGGGGAGTGGGGTACGGAACTCCGCAATGATTGCTTTGCCTCCTTCGTAGACTGTCCGCTTGCCGTTCTTCCTTGGTTATTTTACATTGGCCAATACCTTGGGTCTTTTCTTTAGGTGCAACGATGTCACCTTGTCTGCTATCTACACCTTTTGTCCCTTGCTTCATTACTATTACTACGTCAAATTTATCCATGTATGTGAACTTTACTTGTGTACCTTCCATATGATGGGAGTAGGGGTGTCCTAGAGTCCTAGGTCCACAAACAGGACTGTCGTACTAACTTGTGCTTTGAGGACATTTATGTCCAAGAGGAAGTCATCCCTAATTTCCTCTGCAATGTCCGTCCTATGTGAGCCTAGGGGGAGTCCAATAGAGAGAAAAGACAGCAGTTATTCTCTTTGTACATTAGAGAGAGAAAATCAGCCTTAGAGAGAGAGTTGTCAGATTTTAGAGAGAAAATCAATAGATCCTAGAGAGAGAATTTTGTCAGAAGAGAGACCAGTCCCAATTGCTAGAGAGAGAAAATTGCAATTTCTAAAGAAAGAAACGTTCTAAAGTATTAGAATGGTAAAATTCAAGTTTAGAGAGAAAATGAGCTCCCTATAGAGAGAGAAGGAAGTATTTAGAGTCATTGCGCGGCTTGGAAGATTCTTGCCAGATATTGGTAGGGACCACCTTTTTAGAGAGAGTGTTTGGTTGGAAATATGCACTGATTAGTAGCTTGTCCAGTCTAGACTCAAAAATGCTAATCCTAAAACGTGTCACATACCTACGACCTTGTAAAATCAACGCAATCGTCCTCAATTGCGGGTGCTTAAGAGAGAAGGGTTAGGTTTTTAATCCTAACACCTTTTGGGCCACTCGGATGAGTTCTGTAAGTTGGCAAAACTTCTTTTGCCTCTTTCGCTAGGGTTTAGGCCCCCTTTCTTCCGGCCTCTGTCCTTTAGGCCATGCCATGTCATCCCTTTGTGACAGAAACCATAAGGACTCCAAGCATTGTATCCTAGGGGAGGTTGTCGCAACGATGGTGGAAGAGGCGGTTGCATCGGGTACACATCAGGTGATTGAACCATGTTCTTTAAAACTCTCCCGATCGGAAGCAAGGACTGAGTAGGTTGTTCGTTAGAAGCCCTTGTGCTTTTTGGTTCCGAAGGAGGAGGAATAGCATGAGGCATCAGAGGGGGCAACATGTAATTCGAGTACTGTTGAAAGCTTTGCAGAATCAAGAGGTTCTATTGAGGATGCCTTGAGAGTATGTCGTGGTTTTCTTTAAGGAGGACTTGCAGATACTTCGTAGAATCGAGAAATGCCATCTTGCTATGTCTATTCTTGGGAGGATTGATATGCTTTCAGAAAAGCACGCGTCCAAAGCTCTGACACCACTGAAATGGGATGGGCACCACATGCCAACTACAAGAACAGACCTTAATGGACGCCTAGCACCTCAAACCACGAGAGAGAGAGAGAGAGAGAGAGAGAGAGAGAGAGAGAGAGAGAGAGAGAGAGAGAGAGAGAGAGAGAGAGAGAGAGAGAGAGAGAGAGAGTGGCGGAGTTCCACTCCCTGTCTACAATGGCCCCAAACGATGGTGCTCTTTTTGGTAATTCTTATATTTCTCTGACAAAGTACAACTTTGTGGCCTCTCCCTGCGGTAGAATGCTCGAGAGAGAGCCCAAAGGGCTTATTTAAAGGCCCATCCAAAAGCAGTTACATGAAAAGCAAGTGATCTAAAAGCATTTGGTCCAAAAGCACCTGCCTAGAGGGCCGTCCGTACAACATTGCCAAGCTAGCAAGTCCCTCCGCAAATTGCGGGCTAGTCCGTACGGATCAACCACGTCATTAGCTCTACGCAATGTGTGTTGTGTGTATGTGAGTTCTGCTTTATTTTAGGGTTTAGGTGTAATCAATTCCGGCTAGTGATCGGACGGAAAGTCAAAATCTACACACTTGGCAACATTTTTAGTACTTCAAACAACTTAAATAACAAAGAGAAATTTTGAGCCAAGACACGTTGGCCCCAAAGACTGGCGCCCCTTTTGGTATTTCTTTATTATAGATTCGCAAAGGTACAACTCCCGTTGGGTCCAAATCTTCGAGTTTTGTATTCAGATGCCCCAAAGACTTGCCCATGGGGCACTCATGAAGAGTAGAAGGGATGCTAAAACAGAGCCTTAAAAGCGTAAGTTCTAAAAACATCGGGTTCCAAAAGAATCTTCTCCAAAAAGCTCGCGCTAAAACTGCCCAAAATGAGCGAGCGTGATTTGTGGAAATCCGGACAGCTTGCCACGTGTCATCCTCAACGCAAATCACGGAAAAATATGTACAACTGTCATGTCATCAATCATCCTAATTTGTGGATGTCTGTACAATTGCTGCCACGTCACTAACTATCACAAACCCCTCTCTTAGAGAAGATTAATCGTCCTCGATTAAGCCTGCAAAACAGCTATAGGACAAACTTTCTTCAGTAGACACGGACTCTTAAGTACCTATGTACTAGAGTCCACAACGTAAATTCATTGAACATGCAGTTCACAAATCACAGACTTGGTTCACACCGAACATTGTGTTTTACTCATTCAGTCTAGTCATCTCATTTGTCCAGCAGTTTGACGCACCTAGATCCTCGTGACATGTGTAGCCATCTTATCCCTCCTGAACTTTTGATGCGCTCACCACAATATCTAGTCATCTTATTCATATGGGAATCTTGATGCACTAGAATCTCATTCCGTCATTCAACATTTCTCATTCATTATCATCATTCATCCAAATTTGAAAACAAATTTCATGATTCTTATCTTGAATCGAAAAGCTATCGGATTTATTCCCGAGCTGCCGTCGCTCCCAATTGCTTTCTTATGCAAATTCCTCGATTTCACCTGTAAAACAGGCAAAATTTCAAGCTAATGGTTCATCTCGTTGCAGAGGAGTAGATGTCCATCTTCATGCTTCCAAATGCTTGCAGATGCGTCTTCCTCGCTCCTATTACCTATTATTTGTACACAAATAACAAGATCTTCCAAAGACATTAACTTCACGCTTGTTGAAATTTTCTGCACAGAAATCCTAGTTTTTTGCTGAAAACCCTAATTTTTAAAAATTGTTGAAATCAAAATTCGTTTGCGTCAATGCGTAGAGCTTGTTGAGAGGGTCAATTTTGCCTTGTGCTGCATATCCAAATTGAAACCGGCCCGTGGGGTGGTAGGCTTTGGCTTTCACCCGAAATTCTTTACTTTAGACACACACACAACACGTTGCAAAGATAACCTGCAACGGGAATTAACACTTAAGCCCACACACGGCTGGGAAGCTAGAATGCTCCGAGCAAACGCCGACAACCTGTAAGCCCCAAAATTGGCGCCCCTTTCGGTATTTCTTATACTTTGAGAGGGTAAATTACAAAGTAGAGTCTTGGAAATTCTTTAACTGTATCGAGCTAGATACCACCTATTTTGGCCAAATTTTGGCAGCATAACAGCCCCAAAACTTGTGCGAAACCTATTCCCCTGCTGGAACTCACTTCCACTGGCATAAACCCTCTCCAAAAACAGTAAATTCAGCTCACTGTATTTATTGGTTTTTGCCATGTTTTCAGGCCTAAACAGTCCCCGAACTGTCCTATGTCAGTGGGGCACTGTTCCCAATGGTTCTGGCGTCCGTATGGCTGAAAAACAGTCAAAATACAGCGCATAACCAGCACTAAAATTTCACCTGTACGGTGAGGTTATCACCCTCACCGATGCCTGCTTTTGGAGTAGCAGTTAGCTACTCCTGTTCCTCCTCAAGGAGGCTCTTGCCTCAACACAAAAACATGAAACCACACAACTGTACATCAGTCAAATGAAGAGCCCTCTTGTAGGGCATCACATAACTGCACGTAGGGGGGAGATAACAGTGTATAGTGTGCAGGTCATCAGTCCTAGCACCACACTGTACATAGAATGGAAAGAAAGCACTCCATAGCTCTTAACTTGTGACAGTTCTTCCAAAATGAGGCCTTCGAGCTACAAATTCAGCGCCATTTCTTCATGCATGAGGAAAGTGCATAGAAATGTGCCACTTGGCGCGATTACAAGCATTTTCCGGTTTCGGGGCCGCCACGTAAAAATCTCTTGACTGGTTGCCCAGTTGACTTCGCGGCAGAGTTGTAAAATGTTCCCCATTGTCATTCCGAAGGTAATGACACGAACGCATTTCACGGCCCAAAATAGCAGTTCCCTAATTTTTAGGAGATGCTTCCGTTGGGCTCCCATTGGTCTTCTGACCATCTATCCTCATTGGGACCGCATCCAAAAGTGCAATGTGGCCCGACTGTCAGATACTTTCTGTTGGTGATCCCACCTTGACTTTATGCCTTTATTGAGTTCACTTTCTAGTATCCACCAGCTTGCTAAGTGCGACGGGGGGACCTACATGACCTTGGATTGAGCCTAGATATCCCCTTACTGTACAAATTCCATTGCCGACCAACTTCCTGTTCACATTGGCCATACAACGTGTGACCATTTGCAACTTCAAAAAGAGGTTCTTTCAAATAAAACAAAAATCATTGGAAAGAAACCAACAACTAAGGTTAGCAATTGCCACGTCCTTTTGACCTAGTTAACAGTTGCCACGTCCTAGTGACATACCCGCCTCTTGAAATCGCAAACATCCTCGATTGCATACCATAAATACACGCCACTGATGATCTTGTGTTGTTAGCACTCTTTTATCATGGCATGTATCCGCAAGAAAAGTCGTAACACATAGATACAAATGACTTAATGAGACCTTCATACTTTTGTCATTCCATCTATTACATTGAATTCATATGTACATTTCATGTGCTAGCCCTATCATTACCCCTCCTCTGCACACGTTGGGTTGGAGCATAAGTAGGTTGTAACCCAAAGGCTTCAAGGTAAAGTTGCAATACATTTGGTGACTCTGACAATTCATGCTCTTTGCATCCATAGGCGGATAGTTCTTGAATTTCACCAAGTAGCGTCTTGCAACCTGTCCTTTAACTGTTTTGTCCTTATGTGCCAAAACTTGCTCAAGTACTATGATCTCATCAAGTTTCTCAACTTCTGGTTGATCGTCATCTGGCATATCTTCTGGCACATCACCCATGAAGGGTTTTAGAAGACTCACGTGAAAGGCATTATGAATCTTGTCACGTGACACATCCAACCCTATGTCTCCGTGGACAAGCTACAACACGACAAGGGTTCGGTCAGTCTAGTCAGTCTAGATTTAGAAGTGATCTCGCACTTTTGTGAGTCTGTTCTCAGACCGCGCATGTCCAGTCACTTAGTGTAGATGCATATCCTCTGGTTGCACACAACAAGATCATAAGCATTCCCATCAGAATCCTTCAGGGGAATTTTCCAGTGCATTTAGCCTATTTTCCCTATTTTTGACATTTTTCACTTATTATTTTTAACTGACTTTTGTTGGAAAGTAGGTAGGGCAAATTGAGTAAGTTTGTATATAAGCAAACCTAGGCTAGCACTAATTGGCAGAAGAGGCAGCAAGAGCTCCATCGCTCAACAGGCAACTTCTTAGCAAGAACCTTGGTGGCGGTTTCTCTTCCAAGCAAAGGCTCTCTCCCCTAGCGTTTTTCATCAAGTATCATTGCCAGCAGATCTCAGCCTCTAGCATTTTCCAGATTGCAGCCCTATTGTTTTTTGGAGCCCAGATCGCCCTCCCTTGTGCATGGCGTTTTCAGCATTAGCATCAGTAGTTTCCAGCAGATAAGCTCCGACAGTCTAAGCCATAAAGATCCGCCATAAAGACCAGCAAGGGCAGCGTTTTTTGTTGCTAATTGGACTATTTTCTTATTTTTAATGATTAAATCTCTTTTTTTAGGATATTTTATTATGTGCACTAAGAACTGTTAAAAAGATTGTAGCTACAGGAACTGCCATCAGGAACGGACAACTCTGATGTGTCATTTGATGGGTGACGGTAAACATCGCGAAGGAGTTTCCGTAAGTTCGGTGGAAAGGGCCGGGTTACGAGTGCCTCTGATGTGTCACATGATGGGTGACGGGTGCATCAGTAAGGGGGCATCCCGTAGGCTAAGGAGGAAATCCGAACTGAGTAAGAAAATACGCGCAAGAACGCAAGCACAAGAATAAAGATGGGTTCAATGAAGCTTTTTACGAAAAGCAGGAACAGTCGCGAGAGGACAGATGTTTTCCCGCGAGGAGTCTGTGTCTGCATTGCATTTGTGTCGTGTCCTGCACCCGGGGACGCCTGGAATGTGTCCGTGTAGCATTGTTTCACTAATTGAGTGAGTTTTTAAAGTTTGAACAGGTTCACACTTTATTTTATAAAGTGACCGGCACTTTTAAGTGACCAGCCCCTTTATTAATAAAATAAAGCAGGCAAGGCTCTTATAGAAAAAGCCAGCGCTAAAACCAACGCAAGGGGGGCTGAATTGCGATCTCTCTCTCTCTCCTCTCTCTAGAAAACGCGATTTTCTCTCTCCTCTCTCTAGGAGCGCCAAGCTCTGTTTTTGGACCCCTATTCTTGTCGGGTGTCAGACCCTATAGAAGGGTAGCCAGCGTTTCAGTTTGAAAGGGCCGGAATCAGCAGGAAGTGCAAGCGCTGGGATTCTGGAGCAGAGACTGGCGACGGAATTTGCAAGTGCTCGCGTGACGACCGAGTACGGAGGTTGATTCTCCGAGCAAGGAGCGACAGGTATAAGGTGTTGATACGCATTGAGAATTGCTGCTTTGTGTGGTTTGTTTTGCAGGAATCTCCCGTCTCACGGGAAGGCCCTTCACGGGAAGTACGGCTTCTCGCCTAAGTCTCTCACGGGAAGGAACGGCCTTGTGCCCAAGCCCTTTACGGGAAAGCACGACCTTCGGGTCTAAGACTACAGAACGGAGGGGTTTCCTCGGGTTCTCGTGCTTGTATAAGAATTCTCCCTGAATAAAAGAATACTCTTAAGGGGGGGGGTCCAGCCTATCTTCTGGTCCCCAATACTGTGTCGATCTTCTCCCTTCTCTCATGTTTTCAAAGAATTATAATTTTTAGATTTTCTAAGTGCTCGTGTACGCTCCCGTTTTGTGACAGTGGTATCAGAGCTCGGACTCCTCTCTTTCTCTGCAAAGAAGGACGATTCCGGGAAGAACGGGAAGAACCATGTCGAGCCAAGGGAGAAGCGTTGAAGAGGAACTTCAACAAGTGCAAGCTCAGCTTGCGGAGTTGCAACAAATTTTACTGTTGCCGGACGTCCAAAAGCTTTTGGGCGGAATGAAGAAAACGAATGGAACTGATGCAGCCAAGCATCCAGACAACACTATTGGCGTGAGACCACAGGAGGCAAGAGAAGAAGCACGTGCCGAGGTGCACAAAGGATCGTCGGATCGGAATGAACGGCCTACTTCAAGGAAAGGCCAGGAAATAGCGCTCTCTCTGCTAGACGAGAGCAAGGACATCTCTATCTCATCTCCATCTTACTCTCCTGATTATACTTCTACTTCTCGATCATCTCGTCAGAAGAAGGAAGCAGCTACTACTGCCACTACCATACATCAACCTAAAGATAAGCCTCGATTCAAGAAGCAAGGTCGCAAGTCTCAACATCGCATGAGAGTCTTCAAATCAGGCGACAAGGACATCAAGTTCGAAACCTACAACGGACGGAGAGACATCTCCAAAGCACTGTCCTTCATCAGACAGTTTGAAGTCGCCTTTACCAATGGGCACTTCACAGAAAAATCCAAATTACGCCATGTGGGGATATGCACCTCAAGGAAACGGCAAGTAATTGGTGGTTAGCCAAGATTCTGGAAGGTTCTCAGGCCAGAACTTGGGAGAGCTTCAAATCTGAATTTTATGAACAATTTCTTCCGCCTGACTTCGAGCAGGACATACGGAAGGAATGGGATTGGCTTGCCCAGAAGGAACATGAAAGAGTAACGACTTATGTGGACAAGTATTGGTCGGTTCTTTTGAAGGTCACTCCCTTCATGAAGATTGCCGACGAGGAAAAGAAAAGAAAAGTCGAAGCGGGTCTCCAATTGCAGCTTCGAAAGAGTATGAAGGTGTATCCGCATGATACTCTTCAGAGGATGATGGAGTCAGCAATCATTGCTGAGGATTTGCACTCAACTGGGACGCCCAGAAAGATGGAGCATAGCACTTACTGTGCAAGACAAAGAGGGGTCTACGATGACCAAGGGGGCCAAGGAAGAAAACGTCCTCCATTTAGAGACGATGATCATTCTAAGAAGCCAGAGGGCACTGGCAAGCGAACTAAGTACCTTTCTCCTACTCAACTTCAAACTTTCAGAGAGGAAGGAAGATGCTTCTACTGTGGCGAGAAAGGACATATAAAACCGGACTGCCCGCTAAAGCAGCAACGGCAAGAGCAAGCCTCTACGAGGCAAGAGAAAGCAAGGAAGGAACCCGCACCACCAAGCTCGAACTCAATTCCAGATGTTCAAGGAAACACAGAAATGGAGAAAGGGAAGTGTCAACTTCTGAAGGGCTGGGGGTCTTTGAACAACCAGCTAGTACTGATTCTTTATGATCCAGGATCCACGGATAACTTCATCTCCCTGGATACTGCAGAACGTTTGTGCCTTACACCGACTCAGCTTGGCACACTGGTTACATCCGGATCGGCATTCGAGGGGTTGACAACCAATGCAACTCCCGTGCAAGGACAGCTCAATCTTCGGATTGGCGAGTACAAGGACCGCGAATCATTTTTGATGGCACCCATCGAGGGATGTGATATCATCTTGGGTATGCCATGGCACTTTCACATGACACCCATTCCCGATTATGTGGAAAAGACCCTCACTTTCGATCATGGGGTTAAGAAAATAAAGATTCAAGCTGATGCAGGAGATTGGCAGTTCCCAATTGTAAGCCATATCTCCATTAAGAAAGAAATGAAGAAGTGTGTTTCTGCTTACTTGATTTTTGCAAAGGATAAAAGTAGTAGGGACTCTCTCTCTAGTCTGGAAATTAAGTGTCTTCAATTTATTGAAAAGTACAAGGATTGTTTCACGAAAACACTTCCTGATGAACTCTCTCCGGTACGCCCGGAAGATCACCGCATAGATCTCATACCGGGTAGCTCGCCTCCCAATCAACCCCCTTATCGGGTAAGTCTTGCTCAGCAAGAGGAAATTTTGAAGCAAGTCAACGAGCTTCTAGAGAAAGGGTTAGTACGGCCCAGTGCTTCACCCTACTGCTCTCCAGTTCTACTGGTGCAGAAGAAAGATGGCACGTTTCGAATGTGCATAGACTATCGGTCTTTAAACAAGATCACAATCAAGAATCGCTTTCCGATCCCTCGGATTGATGATATACTTGATAAGTTGCAGGGTGCAAGTGTCTTTAGTCGCATAGACTTAAAGAGTGGGTATCATTAGATACGGATTGCCCCTGAGGATGTCCATAAGACTGCTTTCCGCACAACCTTTGGACTATATGAATTCTTGGTAATGCCATTCGGCTTGACCAATGCTCCTGCGACGTTCAATCGCATGATGGACCGCATTTTCAGCCCGTATCGAGCTTTTATGGGAGTATTCTTTGACGACATACTCATCTTCTCTAAGTCAGAAGAGGAACATCGAAAGCACTTGGACTTAGTGTTTCAAGCATTGCGAAAGCATGAGTTTCATGTGAATGCAAAGAAGAGCGAGTTCTTTCTCTCTGAGATACACTATCTCGGCCATATAGTCTTCCACAATAAAGTGAGTATGGATCTTGCCAAGATCCGAGTGGTAGAAGATTGGCCTATTCCCACTACGGTACATGATGTACGTAGCTTTCTGGGATTATGTTCATATTATCGAAGGTTTGTCAGAGGATTTGCTCATGTAGCAGGACCACTTCATGATTTGACAAAGAAGAAGATTCCTTTCAGATGGGGATCGAGACAACAAGGAGCTTTTGATCGGCTCAAGTACTTGCTAAGCCATGGACCTATTTTAATAGTGCCTGACTTAAGGAAACCATTTGAGGTTCACTGCGATGCTTCAGGTGATTGCATCGGAGCAGTGTTAAACCAAGAAGGCCATGCAGTGGCTTATGAAAGCATACGGCTTAAGGATGCAGAGTTGCATGCATCAATCTACGAAAGGAACTCACGGCTGTGATTCACACCTTATCCAACTGGAAGCACTATCTTTTACGAGCGGATTTTGTGATCAAGACTGATCACCAGAGTTTGCGGTGTTTTCTTACGCAAAGGAAACTATTTGAGAAGCAGATGAGATGGGCAAACTTTTTGTCCATGTTTCACTTCCAGATCCTTCACACGGCTGGGAGTGAGAATGTGGTCGCAGACGCATTGTCTAGGCGGCCAAGGGTGAACGCTATCACTTCAGTGTATCACCAAGAATTAGAAGCACTACCGGATTTATATCCGAATGATCGAGACTTCTCCACCATTTGGGGAAAGCTACATCGTGGAGAGAATGAGTTTCCCTATTCCATTCGGGACGGTTATCTCTACCACCATTAGGCCATATATGTGGCGGAACGATTAAGAAAGAAGATCATGGATGAAGCACACGCTTCACCTTATGCGGGTCATCGGGGTATTCTCCCTACGACCTTAGCAATGGAAAGATATTTCTTTTGGCCTAGCCTTAAAATTGACATTGATAAGTATGTCAGGGAATGCTTGGTTTGCCAAAAAGTGAAGTATGATCGGCATAAGACGGTTGGGTTGCTACAACCTTTGCCTGTGCCTAATGAACCTTGGGAAAGTATTGCCATGGACTTCATCATGGACCTCCCTAGAACTCAGACTGGAAATGACGCGATCTGGAACATTGTGGACAGGTTTAGCAACCAAGCACACTTTATACCAGTCAAGAAAACGATCAAAGCAGATCATATGGCTAGGTCTTCCTGGCACAGATCTTTAAGCATCATGGAATGCCTAAGTCAATTGTGAGTGATCGAGATCCTCGCATGACAGGATATTTTTGGCGTGCCTTGATGGATAATCTTGGTACAAAGCTGAATTTTTCATCTGCCTACCATCCTCAAACGGACGGGCAGAGTGAGATATCCAATTCCACAGTATTGGATATGTTAAAAGCTTATGTGTCAGACCGGCAATCTGATTGGGAGAAATATTTGCCTCTTGTCGAGTATGCGTATAACAATACCATACACTCATCGACGGGGAAAGCACCTTTTGAGATTCTCTATGGTAAGCCTTTGCTTCCACCCATCCTTTTAACTAAGGATAAGATCTTTGCAGCAGATGAATTTGTCCGGGATTTGGACACCGCCTACGGGCAAGTTAGGAGAGCTATTCTACGCTCTCAAGAAAAGCATAAGAAAGCTGCAGACAAGCACAGAAGGAATCTAGACTTAACAGTCGGACAGTTAGTCTTACTCAAGTTTGAGAAGGCAAGACTTAAGAAACAAGCGTCTCATAAGGGGAAAGTGGTAAAACTTTCTACCCGTTATTATGGGCCGTTTAAGATTACTGAGCGAGTGAATGATGTCGCTTTCTGATTAGAGCTACCGCCTAATTGGAAGATCCATAATGCTTTCCATGTGAGATTACTCCGGCCGTATGTGGGACCGCCTTCGAGCCAGCCTAGCGCTGAGGAACCTCCTGAGGATGAGGAAACAGAAGAAATACTCCAACCGGAGCAGATAGTAAGTCATCAGGAGCGGTCTCTCAAATCCGGAAAGATAACACGGAAGTATTTGGTTAAGTTTAAGAACTATTCGAATCTAGATGCTCAGTGGATGACGGAGGAGGAATTAGCAGCTTATACTGGAGGTATATGTCCAAGCACTGCAGTTGAGGTCAACTGTTTAGAAGCCAGAGGGATGTTGCTAATTGGACTATTTTCTTATTTTTAATGATTAAATCTCTTTTTTTAGGATATTTTATTATGTGCACTAAGAACTGTTAAAAAGATTGTAGCTACAGGAACTGCCATCAGGAACGGACAACTCTGATGTGTCATTTGATGGGTGACGGTAAACATCGCGAAGGAGTTTCCGTAAGTTCGGTGGAAAGGGCTGGGTTACGAGTGCCTCTGATGCGTCACATGATGGGTGACGGGTGCATCAATAAGGGGGCATCCCGTAGGCTAAGGAGGAAATCCGAACTGAGTAAGAAAATACGCGTAAGAACGCAAGCACAAGAATAAAGATGGGTTCAATGAAGCTTTTTACGAAAAGTAGGAACAGTCGCGGGAGGACAGATGTTTTTCCGCGAGGAGTCTGTGTCTGCATTGCATCTGTGTCGTGTCCTACACCCGGGGACGCCTGGAATGTGTCCGTGTAGCATTGTTTTCACTAACTGAGTGAGGTTTTAAAGTTTGAAGAGGTTCACACTTTATTTTATAAAGTGACCAGCCCCTTTATTAATAAAATAAAGCAGGCAAGGCTCTTATAGAAAAAGCCAGCGCTAAAACCAACGCAGGGGGGGCTGAATTGCGATCTCTCTCTCTCTCTCTCTCTCTCTCCTCTCTCTAGAAAACACGATTTTCTCTCTCCTCTCTCTAGGAGCGCCAAGCTCTGATTTTGGACCCCTATTCCTGCCGGGTGTCAGACCCTATAGAAGGGTAGCCAGCGTTTCATTTTGAAAGGGCCGGAAGGAGCAGGAAGTGCAAGCGCTGGGATTCTGGAGCAGAGACTGGCGACGGAATTTGCAAGTGCTTGCGTGACGACCGAGTACGGAGGTTGATTCTCCGAGCAAGGAGCGACAGGTATAAGGTGTTGATACGCATTGAGAATTGTTGCTTTGTGTGGTTTGTTTTGCAGGAATCTCTCGTCTCACGGGAAGGCCCTTCACGGGAAGTACGGCTTCACGCCTAAGTCCCTTACGGGAAGGAACGGCCTTGTGCCCAAGCCCTTTACGGGAAAGCACAACCTTCGGGTCTAAGACTACAGAACGGAGGGGTTTCCTCGGGTTCTCGTGCTTGTATAAGAATTCTCCCTGAATAAAAGAATACTCTTAACGGGGGGGGGGGGGGACGAGCCCATCTTCTTGTCCCCAATACTGTGTCGATCTTCTCCCTTCTCTCATGTTTTCAAAGAATTATGTGTGCGTGGATAAGCTACAACATAACAGGGTTCAGTCAGTTCAGTCAAGTCTAGATCAGCAGTGATCTGGCATTGTGAGTCTATTCGTAGACCGTGCATGCCCAGTCACTTAGCATAGATGCATATCCTCTGGTTGCACACAGCATGATCATCAGTATTCCCTTTAGAATCCATCAAATTCAGTCAGGGGAAGTTTCCAGTGCATTTAGCCTATTTTCCCTATTTTTGGTATTTTCACTTATTATTTTTAAGCGACTTTCCAACAAAAGTATGTAGGGCAATTTTGCTAAGTTAATATATAAGCAAACCCCAGTTAGCACTTTCTGGGAGAACAGGCAGCAGGAGCTTCCCGCTCAACAGGCACCTTCTCAGCAGAACCCAGCAAGAATCCTTGGCGTTTTCCATTGCCGTCATCGCCAACACCCTCAAGCACCTAGCGTTTTCTGTCTTGACAGTTTCCGCATCAGTAGCAGTACCCAGATCCCTGGCGTTTCCATCCCTTGCATGATCGCCATCATCTCCCAGTCCCCTAGCGGTTGCAGATACACCCAATCGCCAGCAAAAGCATCAGTTTTGCTAGCGTTTTACAATCTCAGCCCATCAGCGTTTTTGTTCATCAAGGCCAGTGTTTTTACTAACGCTCAGCAAGCATCAGCGTTTTTGGTTCTTCAGCCTCAGCGACATCAGGACAGCAGCGTTTTCAGCCTACAGCAGAGCATTAGAATCAACCCCAATTGGTTGTAGAAGAACCACGATTTTCAGCCATAAAAACGCAGCCAAAACAGTCAATTTCAGCCACCGAAACAGTCCCGAAATGCAGCAGATAGAAGACCACAGAATTCAGCCCTAAAGTCATCATCGTCGTCATCGACATAGTCCCCGTTTGCATCAGTCCATGCCTCATCATTGTACATCTTTGTGCAATCAAAAGTAGACCACTCTCGCCAACAAGAGTGGCGCCTTCGCAGGAGGGTTTTACAACCTCTCGGGTGTCGTATCTCTTTACTCTCCTTCTCTCAGTCTCATACACTTGCACACACAATATCCACTCACTTTGTTCGTGATCATAGCACTCTCCATAAAGACGGAAGGCTCTCTCCTTCCCTAAGAACTAAAAGGATTTTTGAGCAAAATAAAGATCACTAATCTTGAGAAATACAACATTCATTCCGCTGCACCTAAGATTGGGCATGTCCATTGTGTTTTTCCATTTGCCACAGTTGATTGCTCTAGATCATAAGAGAAAGATTCGATCTCATTGTTTGCATGTGTTTGATGAACGGCTTGTCACTCCGTCTATTTGTTCATCTACATTGCATACACAGTCTTTAGAGAAGACAATATTTTTTTCCTTCACTTTACATGGAATGGGTATGTTCATGGTTTTGTGTTGGAAGTGGTTTCAGGAATTTTCAGCCATGGAGATTCTTGAAGATGAAAAGAGCAGGACTCTAGACGAAGTTGAAACATCGAAGGAGCCACGGAAGACTTTGAGTCGCTTTCGGCGCGGCCCAAAGAAGCAAGCGCTGCATACCTTTATGAAGTTCAAGTACCGCACGACCCACATAGCAGAGTGGGCTGGCGAAGAATCCCTTCCAAGATTCCGGATGCTATTGGCGATCTCCCTCGACGCCATACAGTTCGGTACCAGTACCTCACTTTGAAAAGGAAGGGATGTCACGTGACACATCCAACCCTATGTGTTCGTGGACAAGCTACGCATAACAGGGTTCAGTCAGTTCAGTCAAGTCTAGATTAGCAGTGATCTGGCACTTTTGTGAGTCTATTCGTAGACCATGCATGCCCAGTCACTTAGCATAGATCTGGTTGCACAGAGCATGATCATCAGTATTCCCTTTAGAATCCATCAAATTCAGTCAGGGGAATTTTCCAGTGCATTTAGCCTATTTTCCCTATTTTTGGTATTTTCACTTATTATTTTTAAGCGACTTTCCAACAAAAGTATGTAGGGCAATTTTGCTAAGTTAATATATAAGCAAACCCAAGTTAGCACTTTCTGGCAGAAGAGGCAGAAGGAGCTTCCCGCTCAACAGGCACCTTCTCAGCAGAACCTAGCAAGAATCCTTGGCGTTTTCCATTGCCGTCATCGCCAACACCCTCAAGCACCTAGCGTTTTCTGTCTTGACAGTTTCCGCATCAGTAGCGGAACCAGATCCTTGGCGTTTCCATCCCTTGCATGATCGCCATCATCTCCCAGTCCCCTAGCGGTTGCAGATACACCCAATCGCCAGCAAAAGCATCAGTTTTGCTAGCGTTTTACAATCTCAGCCCATCAGCGTTTTTGTTCATCAAGGCCAGCGTTTTTACTAACGCTCAGCAAGCATCAGCGTTTTTGGTTCTTCAGCCTCAGCGACATCAGTACAGCAGCGTTTTCAGCCTATAGCAGAGCATTAGAATCAACCCCAGTTGGTTGCAGAAGAACCACCATTTTCAGCCATAAAAACGCAGCCAAAACAGTCATTTTCAGCCACCGAAACAGTCCCGAAATGCAGCAGATAGAAGACCACAGAATTCAGCCCTAAAGTCATCATCGTCGTCATCGACATAGTCCCCGTTTGCATCAGTCCATGCCTCATCATTGTACACCTTTGTGCAATCAAAAGTAGACCACTCTCGCCGATGAGAGTGGGGCCTTCGGAGGAGGGTTTTACAACCTCTCGGGTGTCGTATCTCTTTTCTCTCCTTCTCTCAATCTCATACACTTGCACGTACAATATCCACTCACTTTGTTCGTGATCATAGCACTCTCCATAAAGACGGAAGGCTCTCTCCTTCCCTAAGAACTAAAAGGAACCTTGAGCAAAATAAAGATCACTAATCTTGAGAAATACAACATTCATTCCGCTGCACCTTACATCTACACTCTCTGTCAGGTGCAACGGAAGCGAATGTTAATATTGCTCAAGATGAGTTCTCCAAACGGTGCTCAAGGGTTCCTTTTACTTACAGAAGAGAGAGCCTTCCGTTTCTTTAGAGAGAGAGTGCAATGATCACAAACAAAGTGAATGCTACTGTGAATGAAAGTGTTGAGATTGAGAGAAGAGAGAGAGAAGAATACGACACCAGGTGGTTCTCAAACCCTTCTCCAAGGCCCCTGGCGAGAGATGTCTATGCTATAGATTGCACAAATCAGATGCAATGGACTTGCCAACGATGTCGACGACAATGATGATGAGGACGAGGACGGGCTGAAAATTGAAAACGCTAGGGTTGAAAAGCTGAAATCTGCAAATTGTTGACTTTCTGCTAAACTCTGACATTGTGTCGGCAAGGATGGTGATGACGATAATAAAGAATCATCTTTCTATGTACTTGATTTTTGCATGTGATGTCTCAGATAATTGTGAGTCAAATTTATCTGTGTTAGATAAAGAAAGGTCAGCATTTTTGCGAGAGTTTAGTGACTGTTTTTCTGATTCATTACCATCGCAATTGCCGCCAGAGAGACCTGAGGATCATCGGATAGATTTGGTGCCAGGGTGTAGCCCACCAAATAGACCTCCCTATAGGGTTAGCGTGGCGTAGCAGAAAGAGATTATGGGCCAGGTCGAGCAGTTATTAGAGAAGGGGCTGATTCAGTCTAGTTCTTCACCCTTTTGCTCCCCAGTGCTCCTAGTGCAGAAAAAGGATGGCTCATGGCGCATGTGTATTGATTACCATGCATTGAATAAGAATACCATCAAGTTTTTAAGAATTTTTTGCTTAACGTTGAGTACTTGTTTTAAGCCAAGTAAGTTGCGTCAACTTATTTTACACATGCCTTTTCTAAACACCTTTTTAAGTTAATAATGTTTTGTTTTATCTAGTTTTGTTTCGTAGCAAACAAAGTGATTTAGTTAGTTTGTTTGTTTTGTTGTTGTTTTTATTTTCTTTTCTTGTGTCCCTTGCGTTTATAGTTTTATGAGTGCTTTATTCCCTCTTATAGCTCGTGAGTTCAGACTATTCTGAACTTATGAAGGTATATAAGAATACCATCAAGAATAGGTTTCCTATTCCAAGGATCGATGATATTCTCAATCGTTTAGAGTGTGCTGCAATTTTCAGCAGGATAGACCTTAAGAGTGGGTACCATCAGATTCGTATACAATATTTATGCGTTAGATTTTTTATACGAGATGTTAATAGACTTTTTGAGTACATCTAGAAAAGTGTACTTCCCAGATGAAGTGTTTTGCTACCCCGACCAAGATGCTTTTAGGGCTATTCAACAAAAGGTGGACACTTGGATGAAATTAAGAGAGCACAAAGCTAGAAGAAATACCTCTTAACATTTTGCTATTATTTAAAGAGCATTTAAAGAAAGACCCTAATCTTGTTCAACGACTACTCATTGAACTTATGTTGTCTTTTTATCTGGCTTGAACATCTTGTAAATTGCTATTGATTATTATCATGAATGATTGAAGCATTGTATACAAGGAAAGATATTGAATATAAGCTCTAATTACATTTTGTATTTGCAATCTTTGCTCAAGTTATGTTAAATCTGTGTAGTCATTGTTTTGTTCTGATTCCGAGCATTGTTTGTTTTCCTCTATTGGATCGTCCACATCTATCGTGAGATTCTCTTCGATTTTGGCTATAGTGCATTGAGATACATTGGCATTGAACTCACTTTCATCTTCATTTTGACAATCATACACCCAGCTAGGCATTTCTTCCTTATAGCCAACACTTTTAATGTGATGCAATATTTTTTTCATTACAAAACATGTAAACTAATTTTTTAGCTCTATTCACTAATAATCTGTTTTTGCGAATTGTGCTATGAACATACTGTGCATACTCCAGTTTCTCTTATAGATCGACTTTGTTGCACATTGCGCCAAAACTTTCATTTGAAGAGGGCGTAGCGTAAAGTAATCCTCCCCACCATTCATCATCCACCATTTCCATGCAAGTTGCTCTTTTACCATCGGCTGTATAAAATCATTTCCAAAAGGTCTCTCTTTTGGAAATGATATAATCACTCATCTCTTTGATATAATCAATTTGATCTTGAAAATTGGAGTAAAACATATTGACCACCTGATAGAAATCGTTGACTACCTCTGTATGTGACATCAGGTCTATATTCCAACACTCTGGATCGAGCATGCAAGCTACACCATGGACTCTTCCACCTTGCATGAAAGTACTTAGACAAAATTATTTGTGGTTTTGCAGAGAACTGTATTCGCCACTCCTTCTCTACTACAGACTCTTTTAACTCCTCAAGAATTTTCAAACTTTATTAGATTGTCTACCAAGTCATCCACACTTTGCCCATATTTTGCTCCTTCTGATCAAGGTTGAACTCACAAGGAGAAAAAATTGTACGCGACGCTAGGATATACTCCCCAAAGATTTTCCCTTTCTTAGAAGTGGTTACCATATCAAGAATCACGTTCGCCCTAGAAAAAGGACGTGTGACTCTGTAACCGTAGGTCAACTCACAAGGAGAAATAATTGTACCCACCGCTACTAGGATACACTCCCCAAGGATTTGCCTACTCAAAATTCCAATTATAATACATACATGCTAGCCCGCCGAGAAAATAAAAAATCCTGGCGAGCTTACTAGATCTAATGGTTTTTGTAGATTACCATGAGAAACAAGTTAATAATCAACATAATCACGTCTCATTCATGTGTGATCACTCATGTTATTAACGTAGTCATGTGGGTTGTGATCACATCAGTGAAATCCCTGTGTGTAGTGTATATTGTGGTGGAAAAACTAAGAGGTGGGTATTGCAAGTATACTAACACAACTCGTAGTTGCACCTCCCCTTGCTCCTAGTCATCTTCTTCGTATGCTACGGTTTTGATGCTGTTGTAACTCGTCCATGCTTTGTCGCGATGATAGATTCTCTTTTGGATCTCTTCTTAAAAAAGAGACTTGGCATACAGAACAATGTGCTAATAATGGTGTGCATGGCATTGTTGCAAAAATTACTCTCAAGGAAGGTCTTATCGCTAATTGTGACAGTGTCTAGTCCTCTCACATAGAGCACAACGAGATTTTCAAACCCATAAATGGTGAATGATACATACATTTTCTTGTGCTTTTGTGCACAAGTATCACCTTTATACAACATTGAGGTCAAACATATGTGTGCGCATGGAAGCCATGTTGTCATACGTTGCTAAGTTTCTAGGCATCAGAAAAACCAGATGTATTCTGTCTCTCTTGTCCATGAGCATGTTTTTAGAAGCTTCAGCATGCAACCTTTTTGGTTTTCAGCCATTGTCGCATCAGGTCACCATTTTCAGCCCTATTGGACAGTAGCAGATCAGCCCTAGCTGGTTGCAGAGGATCCCCATTTTCAGCCCTTGAAAAACACAGCCAAAACAGTCATTTTCAGCCACCGAAACAGTCCGGAAATTCAGCAGATAGAAGATTAGCAGATTTCAGTCCATAGCGTTTTTACAACAGTAGAAAGATTGCAGGTTTCAGCCGTTAGGTCGACTTCGTCATCACCGTCGTCCTCACCGACATAGTCCCAGGTTGCATCAGTCCATTGCATACGCATTGTACCACTTTGTGCAATCAAAAGTAGACCACTCTCGCCAACGAGAGTGGGGTCTTCGCAGGAGGGTTTTACGACGTCTCTGGTGTCGTATCTCTCTTCTTTCTCTATCTCTCAGTCTCATTCACTTACGCGCACAGTGTCCATTGACTTTGTTTGTGATCATAGCATTCTCTCATTAAGAACGGAAGGCTCTACCTTCCATAAGAACAAAAGGAACCTTGAGCACAGTTCGAAGTACTCATCTTGAGCAAAGCGCAAACAATCATTCCGCTGCACCTTACATTGGTATTAGAGCTTTGACAGTATTCTGTATCACTCAAGGAAAGAACCAGAAGAACCACAAGAATTTTTTTGCTTGTTGAGGTCGCACGAACCTAAGTTCGCTTGGGCATGACGATTCCTAATTGTATTTTGTTGAAGAGTGACAGGAATCCCAAGAAAGAAGGGCTTGTCCAGCCTCCCCTTGCGTCTCTTTTCACTCATTGAGAGCGGACCGTGCACTTAGCGGTCGGCCAATCGACGTGAGGTGGGAAAAAGCAACCTTGGTGTGAGCGCAAGGCCGCCAAGGGATGTGCCCGCGGAAAAGAGTAGAACTCGGGTGAAGAGAAGATCCTTCTTCAACGCGATTTGCAAGCAAAAGAAAACCTCAAGAACCTCAAGACCCCCAAGAACCCAAGTTCCTCGTGAACTTAAGAACCCAAGACCCCCAAGAACCCAAGTTCCTCGTGAACTTAAGAACCCAAGAACCCACAAGAACCCACGACTTCAGAATGGTCATCACTCGAAGAGGAATGGATACTTCGCTTGGAGGTGATGAGCATGAGAGAGGCGAAGAAGAATTTTCCCCACAAGGAGGTTTTTCTGACCCTTCTCCATCTACGACAAAGATTGCACTAACTCCTATGGAGGAGTTGAAGTAGTTGTCTATGGAAAGAAAGTTAGAACGCGTAGAAAAAAAAGCACAAAGAGAAGCAGAAAGAAAGGCCTACGACGGAGACATGGCAGCCATAGAACGTAAGTACGACTTGCAAGAAAAAGAAAGTCAAGCAAGATTTGATTGCAAGAACAAAGCAATAGTGCAAGAGATGTTGCGACTCTTTTCTCAAATGCAGGCACAGATTCAACAAGAGATTCAGGAAAAGGAGACTCTCTCAGTCTCTCTTTCTCCAAAGCATGACACACAGGATTTGCATGATTGTGTGAAGCATGATGATGATTTGATTGACAATGATTTGCATGATGATTTGGATGCCAACGACAAGCATGATGATGTGCATGATCAAGATGTGATTTCTCACAAGCATGATGATTTGCATCATCAAGATGTGATTTCTCACAAGCATGATGAGCATCTTGGCTTTCGAGTCAAGGTCCAAAGAACCCCCACAGGACGATTCGATCATTTAGGAAGAACAGATCTTGGCTCTCGAGCCTAGGTCCAAAGAACCTCACAGGAAGTATTATGTGTTCGCATGATTGATAAGCACGCATTGTTCGAGTGTTTCATTCGTGATTGTTTCCTGTATTTTAGTCAGCATCGTTATGTGATCCCTTTTCCCAGGCTATGTTGGGCACGTTTGTCTCATGGATGAGCACGAATGTATGTGGATTTTTCATGAAAAGCTGAAAAGTATGTATGTCAGGAAGTCACATTCCATGTCTCTTCCTTGGCATGACGCAGTTTCCGAACGAGCACATGAAAGTATGAGCACCAAGCATGGGCATTTCCGTTGTGAATTGCCACAGTTGATTGCTCTAGATCATAAGAGAAAGATTTGATCTCATTGTTTACATGTGTTTGATGAATGGGTTGTCACTCCGTCTCTATGTTCGTCTACATTGCATACACAGTCTTTAGAGAAAACAAGATTTTTTCCACTCACTTTACATGGAATAGGTATGTTTATGTTTTTGTGTTGGAAGTGGTTTCAGGAAATTTCAGCCATGGAGATTCTTGAAGATGAAGAAAGAAGCATAACTCTAGATGAAGTTGAAGCATTGAAGGAGCCACAGAAGACTTTGTGTCGCTTTTCGGCTCGGCCCAAAGAAGCAGGCATTGCAGACCTTTATGAAGTTCAAGTACCGCACGACCCACACAGCAGAGTGGGCCGGCGAAAAGTCCCTTCCAAGATTCCGGATGCTATTGGCGACTTCCTCGACGCCATACAGTTCGGTACCAGCACCTCACTTTGAAAAGGAGGGGATGTCACGTGACACATCCAGCCCTATGTGTCCGTGGACAAGCTACAGCATGACAAGGGTTCAGTCAGTCCAGTCAGTCTAGTTTAGAAGTGATCTGACACTTTTTGTGAGTCTATTCGTAGACCGCCGTGCATGCCCAGTCACTTGGTATAGATGCATATCCTCTGGTTGCACACAGCATGATCATCAGTATTCCCTTCAGAATCCATCAGATTCAGTTAGGGGAATTTTCCAGTGCATTTAGCTTATTTTGCCTATTTTTGGTATTTTTCACTTATTATTTTTATTTGACTTTCCAACAAAAGTAGGTAGGGCAATTTTGCTGAGTTAATATATAAGCAAACCCAAGTTAGCACTTTCTGGCAGAAGAGGCAGCAGGAGCACATGCTCAATAGGCACCTTCTCAGCAAGAACCCATCAACCCTAGCGTTTGCAGATTCCCTCTCCAAGCCTGGCGTTTTTGGACACCCTCAGCACCTCCCTAGATCTGGCGTTTTCCAGCTTTGCAGACATCGCCAGCCTTCCAGTTTGCCTAGCGTTTTTGGTAATACTACCAGACCTGCTAGCGTTCCCAATTTCAGCCCATCAGCGTTTTTGGATTTCATCAACAGTTCCAGACAGCTTAGCGTTTTTGCCAACGATACAAGGCAGATCAGCGTTTTTGGTTTTCAGACATTGTCGCATCAGAAGGTCAGCATTTTCAGCCCTATTGGACAATAGCAGATTCAGCCCTAGTTGGTTGCAGAGGATCCCCATTTTCAGCCCTCGAAAATGCAGCCAAAACAGTCATTTTCAGCCACTGAAACAGTCCCCGAAATTCAGCAGATAGAAGATTAGCAGATTTCAGCCCATAGCATTTTTGGACAGCAGTAGAAAGATTGCAGATTTCAGCCCTTAGGTCGACTTCGTCATCACCGTCCTCGTCACCGACATAGTCCCAGGTTGCATCAGTCCATTGCATACGCATTGTACCACTTTGTGCAATCAAAAGTAGACCACTCTCGCCGACGAGAGTGGGCCTTCGGAGGAGGGTTTTACAACGTCTCTGGTGTCGTATCTCTCTTCTCCCTCTATCTCTCAGTTTCATTCACTTACACGCACAGTGCCCCTTCACTTTGTTTGTGATCATAGCATTCTCTCATTAAGAACGGAAGGCTCTATCTGCCATAAGAACAAAAGGAACCTTGAGCATAGTTCGGAGCACTCATCTTGAGCAAAGCGCAAACAATCATTCCGCTGCACCTTACATTGGTATAAGAGCTTTGGCAGTGTTTTGTATCACTCAAGGAAAGAACCACAAGAATCACAAGAATTTTTTTGCTTGTTGAGGTCGCACGAACCCAGTTCGCTTGGGCGTGACGATTCCTAATCGTGTTTTGTTGAAGAGTGACAGGAATCCCAAGAAAGAAGGGCTTGTCCAGCTTCCCATTGTGTCTCTTTTCACTCATTGAGAGCGGACCGTGCACTTAGCGGCCGGCCAATCGACGTGACGTGAGGTTGCTCTTCCTCTTTCTACTTTCATTTGTCGAAGTCTGTCGGCTCTTTGTGTCATGATCTCATCGGTGGTGTATGTCAAACTGCCAGAGTAAATGGCAAAACCCCGTTTTGCATGACTCATCAACCCTTGAATAGAAGCTTACTTCTGTTCCAAGCAGTGATCTCGGATCTCTGTAGGTAGACCCAAGGTAAACCGCTCAATCTGTTCCTTGAACGAGATCTTCTTAACTGAAGAGGCGGGTAGAAAAGAGCTCCAGAATCTCTCGCAATAAGCGTGCACAGTATCCTTCTTTGTCATCCGAAGATGATTCCAAGCAGTTCGTATATCACCGTCATACTCTCGAGTCAACCAAGAAGAAATAAAAAGCCTTTTGAATTTCAGCCATTTAACTGGCGTAGTCTTGCTTAATAGAAGCGTGGACCATCAAGTTCGAGCATTCCCCATAAAGTAAGAGGCAGCTCTCCAAATCTTAGAGTGCTCTGAGTAACGTCCTCCCATGAAAGCGATGTCAAACTACTGTACAAAAGACAAAGCCTTCGAAGCATCTCTATATCCCGAAAACGTGTCAAATTTAATTGACTGTCCACCTTTCTTAAACTCTCGGACTTTCTTGCTTTTGTCTTCGAGAAAGTCATACTGGTTGGCTTTGTAAAAATTCTTCTTCTTTGGATAAAAGTTGCTCTCATCAGAGGCTGAACTGTCTATAGACAAGTCCTCTATAGAACTGTCGCTCATGGGGCGAGATTTTGGCTTCTTTGCCTTTTTCTTGCCCTTTCCGAAGCGTTGCTTCTTGCTTCCCTTTTTGCCTTTTCTATCTTCTTCGCTCGAGTCAGATGAGCTAGAAGAACTATCAGAAGAAGAAGAAGAAAAAGTAGGTACTCCTTCGAATCGAACACGCTTCTTCTGTTTCTTTGCCTTTTCAAAAGTAGTCTGACGACCCAAATAGCCCGGGAAGTCAGTGCCTTCCTTCTGCTTTTTGCCGTGCTTTTCCGCTTTGTTCTGCGCGTCAAAAAGCTGAGCAATTCGTGCATCCACCACCTCTTCTAATTCTCTTTATGCTTCTTGGGAATAGGAGGTTTCTTGAGAATGGGTTTTGAGGGTGGTGTTGTGGTTTTCTGCCACTCCGTATGCACCTCCAAAGAGGCCTTTCTCATATATTTTGCCATTTTTGGGTCCTTGGCAAAATTAAGCATCATCTTTGTTCCATTGCCGATCAACTGTCGGCGCTCCATCTCTTGACGCTCCGCCTGAGCATGTTAGGTGCAACGGAATGAATGTTTGCGCTTTGCTCAAGATGAGTGCTCCGAACTGTGCTCAAGGTTCCTTTTGTTCTTATGGAAGGTAGAGCCTTCCGTTCTTAATGAGAGAATGCTATGATCACAAACAAAGTGAATGGACACTGTGGGTGCAAGTGTATGAGACTGAGAGATAGAGAAGAGAATACGACACCAGAGACGTAAAACCTCCTCCGAAGTTCCCACTCTCCTCGGCGAGAGTGGTCTACTTATGATTGCACAAACTGGTACAAACTGAATGCATGTGACCGTTGCAAGTCTAGGCTATGTCGGTGATGACGACGAGACCGACCTAAGGGCTGAAATCTGCAATCTTTTATCTGCTATCCAAAAACGCTATGGGCTGAAATGTGAGGCTATTCCAAAAACGCTGATTTTGGGGGATGATCTTTGTCGCTGAAAATTTGCAGGTCTTAGGCTGAAAACTGAGGCTTCTTGGGGCTAAATCTGCTGGCCTTTCATTGCTGAAAAACGCCATGCTGAAAACTGTCAAAACCGCTATGTATGGGTCTCCAAAAACGCTAGGTGCTGAAGCTTCTCAAAAACAGGCTAAATGCACTGGGAAATTCCTTTGAAGGATTCTGATAGGAATGCTTATGATCATACTGTGTGCAACCGGAGGATATGCATCCACACTAAGTGACTGGGCATGCACGGTCTACGAATAGATTCACAAAAGTGCCAGATCACTTCTAAAATTAGACTGATTGGACTGACTGAACCCTTGTCGTGTTGTAGCTTGTCACGTGACATCCCCTCCTTTTCAAAGTGAGGTACTGGTATCGAACTGTATGGCGTCGAGGGAGATCGCCAATAGCATCCGGAATCTTGGAAGGGACTCTTCGCCGGCCCACTCTGATGTGTGGGTCGTGCGGTACTTGAACTTCATAAAGGTCTGCAACGCTTGTTTCTTTGGGCCGCGCAGAAAGCGACACAAAGTCTCCTTCAACGCTTCAACTTCGTCGAGAGTCATGCTTCTTTCTTCTTCAAGAATCTCCATGGCTGAAAATTCCAGAACCCATTTCCAACACAAAACCATGAACATACCTATTCCATGTAAAGTGAGTGGAAAAAGTCCTATCATCCTAATAGATTGTGCATGCAATGTAGATGAACAAAGAGACGGAGTGCCAAACCTTTCACCACACACACGCAAACAATGAGATCAAATTGTTTTGTTTTGATCTAAAGCAATCAACTGTGGCAATTCACAACGGAAATGCCCATGCTTGGTGCTCATACTTTCATGTGCTCTATCTACAACTGTGTCGTGCCAAGAGAGAGACATGGAATGTAACTTCATTGAATGCATACTTTTCAGCTTTTCATGAACAATCCGCATACATTCGTGCTCATTCATGAGTAAAACGTGCTCAACGTACAATATGTCATGCCTAGGAAAAGGGATCACATAAAGATGCGGACTAAAATACAGGAAACGATCACGAATGAAACACCCGTACAATGCATGCGTATCAATCATGCGAACACATAATACTTCCTGTAAGGGTTCTTTGGACCGAGGCTCGAGAGCCAAGATTGATCCTTCGTGATTGATCGAATCTGCAACGAGGTTAGCTTTGCTAGAAAAAGCATCAACTAACACATCATCCTTGTGAATAATCACGTCATCTTCATGCAAATCATCATGCTTGTGAGAAATCACATCTTGATCATGCAATCATGATGCTTGTGAGAAATCACATCTTGATAATGCAAATCATCATGCTTGTCATTGTCATCCAAATCATCATGCTCATCATTATCATTCAAATCATCATGCAAATCATTGTCATTCAAATCATCATGCAAATCATGTGTATCTTGCTTTGGAGAAGTAGAGATTGAGAGAGTCTCCTTTTCCTGATTCTGTGCAAAGTGCGAATGCACTTGAGAAAAAAGTCGCAACAACTCTTTCATGTGTTGATCGCTCTTCTCTTCTCTTACTTTGTTCTCATGGTCACATTTTGCTCGTCTTTCGTTGTTCTCGCGATCAAATTTGGCTTGTCTTTCTTTGGCTTCCAAGCGTGCTCGCTCGCTCTCACGCGCTATGGCTGCCATTCCTTCTTTGTATTCACGATCTATGGCTGCCCTTCGTTCGTAGGCCTTTCTTTCTGCTTCTCTTTCTGCTTTTCTTTCTTCGCGTTCTAACTCTCTTTCCATAAACAATTGCTCCAACTTCTCCATAGGAGTTAGTGCAATCCTTGGCATAGATGGGGAAGGGGGAGGATTGGAAAAACCTCCTGGTGGGGAAAATTCTTCTTCGCCTCTCTCATGCTCATCACCTCCAAGTGAAGTATCCATTCCGCTTCGAGTGATGACCATCCACTAAAGTAGTGAGTTCTTGTGGGTTCTTGTGGTCTTGGGTTCTTAAGTTCACGAGGAACTTGAGTTCTTGGGGTTCTTGAGGGTCTTCTTTCGCTTGCAATCTGTGTTCGAGAAGGATCTTCTCTTCACCCGAGTTCTGCTCTTTTCTGCGGGCGCACCCCTTGGCGGCCTTGCGCTCACACCAAGGTTGCTTTTTCCCACCTCACGTCGATTGACCGGCCGCTAAGTGCACGGTCCGCTCTCAATGAGTGAAAAGAAACACAAGGGGAGGTTGGACAAGCCCTTCTTTTTTGGGTTTCCTGTCCCTCTTTAAAAACACCATTAGGAATCGACACGCCCAAGTGAACTTGGGTTCGTGCGACCGCAACAAGCAAAAAATATTCTTGTGATTCTTGTGGTTCTTTCCTTGAGTGATACAGAACACTGTCAAAGCTTTGATACCAATGTTAGGTGCAGCGGAATGAATGTTTGCGCTTTGCTCAAGATGAGTGCTCCGAACTATGCTCAAGGTTCCTTTTGTTCTTATGGAAGGTAGAGCCTTCCGTTCTTAATGAGAGAATGCTATGATCACAAACAAAGTGAATGTGGACACTGTGCGTGCAAGTGTATGAGACTGAGAGATAGAGAAGAGAATACGACACCAGAGACGTTGTAAGACCCTCCTCCGAAGACCCCACTCTCGTCGGCGAGAGTGGTCTACTTATGATTGCACAAACTGGTGCAAAGTGAATGCATGTGACCGAGCAAGTCTAGGCTATGTCGGTGATGACGACGATGACGACGAGACCGACCTAAGGGCTGAAATCTGCAGTCTTTAATTTGCTGTCCAAAAATGCTATGGAGTCCAAAAACGCTGATTTTGGGGGTTGTTTTCTGATGATCTTTGTTGCTGAAAATCTGCAGGTCTTAGGCTGAAAATTGAGGCTTCTTGGGGCTGAATCTGCTACTGTTTAGGGACTGAATCTGCTGGTCTTTCATTGCTGAAAAATGCCATGCTGAAAACTGTCAAAACTGCTAGGTATAGGTCTCCAAAAACGCTAGGTGCTGAAGCTTCTAAAAAACGCTAGCTGTTGGGTATGTGTGGTGATGACCTTCTTGCTGAAAACGCCAATGGCTTGAAGCGACGGCGATGATGATCCAAAACGCTAGGGATGCTTGTGGGAGGAAACGCTAGGGTTGAGTCTTTGCTTGGAGGGAAGTCCACCAAGGGGTCTTATTGAGAAGTTGCCTGCTGAGCTTGGCTCCTGTTGCCTCTTCTGTCATTTAGTGCTAGTCTAGGTTTGCTTATGTACAAACTTACTCAATTTGCCCTACCTACTTTCCAACAAAAGTCACTTAAAAATAATAAGTGAAAAATGTCAAAAAAGGGAAAATAGGCTAAATGCACTGGAAAATTCCTTTGAAGGATTCTGATGGGAATGCTTATGATCATGCTGTGTGCAACGAGAGGATATGCATCTACACTAAGTGATTGGGCATGCACGGTCTACGAATAGACTCACAAAAGTGCCAGATCACTTCTAAATCTAGATTGACTGGACTGACCGAACCCTATTTTGTGGCTCCTTCGATGCTTCAAGTTCGTCTAGAGTCATGCTTCTTCCTTCTTCAAGAATCTCCGAGGCTGAAAATTCCTGAAACCATTTCCAACAGAAAAACATGAACATACCGATTCCATGTAAAGTGAGTGGAAAAAATCTAGTCTTCCTCAAAGATTGTGCATGCAATGTAGATGAACAAAGAGACGGAGTGTCAACCTGTTCACCACACACACGGAAACAATGAGATCGTATCTTTCTCTTCTGATCTATATCAATCAACTGTGGCAATTCACAACGGAAATGTCCATGCTTGGTGCTCATACTTTCATGTGCTCTTTGTATAACTGTGTCGTGCCAAGGAAGAGACATGGAATGTGACGTCCTTGAATGTATACTTTTCAGCTTTTCATGAACAATCCGCATACATTCGTGCTCATTCATGTGTCATGCCTAGGAAAAGGGATCACATAAAGACGCTGACTAAAATACAGGAAACGATCACGAATGAAATTTTCGTACAATGCGTGCGTACTAATCATGCGAACACATAATACTTCCTGTAAGGGTTCCTGTGGACTGAGGCTCGAGAGCCAAGATTGCTTCTTCCTGAGGGGGTTCTTTGGACCTTGACTCGAGAGCCAAAATCGGTTCTTCGTGGTTGATCGAATCTGCAATGAGGTTAGCTTCACTAGAGAAAGTATCAACTAACACATCATCCTTGTGAACAATCACATCATCTTCATGCAACTCATCATGTTGTGAGAGCCTCACGCTCGTCTTGCTTCGGATTCCTCCTTTCTTTGTGCTTTTCTTTCTTCTCGTTCGTCGCGCCGCTCGTCTTGCTTCGGATTCCTCCTTTCTTTGTGCTTTTCTTTCTTCTCGTTCGTCGCGCTTGCCATTTCAAACAAATTCCAAACAGGATCACCAAACAAGATCAAACAGAACTCAAACTTAAAAAGCAATCTCCACATCAGTCGAGCTCGAAAAGTCGATTGACTTTCCATCTTGAAACCTGCATAAAAAATTAGGGTTAGGTTCCTTCCATAAGGTCGTAGAGAACCACAACATGGTCTATCAGCTCTTGGACAAACAGTGTTCGTCTGGCGGCGATGGTAGTCCTAATGTTAGGTGCAATGGAATGATTGTTTGCGCTTTGCTTAAGATGAGTGCTCCGAACTGTGCTCAAGCTTCCTTTTAGTTCTTATGGAAGGGAGAGCCTTCCGTTCTTAATGGAAAGTGCTACGATCACAACAAAGTGAATGGACACTGTGCGTGCAAGTGTATGAAACTGAGGATAGAGAGAGAAGAGAATACGACACCAGAGACGTTGTAAAACCCTCCTCCGAAGGCCCCACTCTCGTTGGCGAGAGTGGTCTACTTTTGATTGCACAATCTGGTACAAATGGTATGAATGGGACTGATGCAAGTCTAGGCTATGTCGACGATGACGACGGTGATGACGAAGTTGCCTAAGGGCTGAAATCTGCAATCTTTCTACTGCTGAATTCTGACTCTTATGTCGGTGACGATGTCAACGGCGACGATGCGACAACGACGCGCTGAAAACGCAGATGCTGAAATCTGCTTTTTCCGGGTTGAAACTGTAAACCTTGCGGAAATTGACCGTGCGACGAGGAACTGTTGCGGGAAGGTGAGATCTGCGAGGGGTTCGGGACTTGATCTGCGAAGTCTAACTGCTGAAAACTGAAAACGTTGGTCCTAGGGCTGATTCTGTCGCGATAGATCTACAAAACACTGAGATTGCTGGCAGATGCAAAAATGCTAGGGGCTGAAATTGGTGGTTCTGTCGTTGGGATTCTGCAGATGCAAAAAACGCTAGGCTGATCTGCTGTGGTCTTGTCGCCGTGGCTCTGCAAATGCAAAACGCTGGCTGATCTGTGGTGTCTTGTCCAAAAACGCTAGCCAAGATGCTATGGAGCAAAAACGGTAGAAGCCTTTGGGGTCCTACTGAGAAGGTGCCTGTTGAGCGGTGCTCCTGCTGTCTCTTCTGCCAGAAAGTGCTAACTTGGGTTTGCTTATATACAAACTTAGCAAAATTGCCCTACCTACTTTTGTTGGGAAGTCACTTAAAAATAATAAGTGAAAAATACCAAAAATAGGCTAAATGCACTGGAAATTTTCCTCGACTGATTCTAATGGATTCTGAAGGGAATATTGATGATCATGTTGTGTGCAACCAGAGGATATGCATCTGTACCAAGTGACTGGGCATGCACGGTCTACGAATAGACTCACCAGATCACTTCTAATCTAGACTTGACTGGACTGACGGAACCCTGATCATGCTGTAGCTTGTCCATGGACGCATAGGGCTGGATGTGTCACGTGACATCCCCTCCTTTTCAAAGTGAGGTACTGGTACCGAATTGTATGGCGTCGAGGGAGATCGCCAATAGCATCCGGAATCCTGGAAGGGACTCTTCGCCGGCCCACTCGGATGTGTGGGTCATTTGATACTTGAACTTCATAAAGGTCTGCAATGCCTGCTTCTTTGGGCCGCGCCGAAAGCGACACAAAGTCTTTTGTGGCTCTTTCCTTGCTTCAACTTCGTCTAGAGACTTGCTTCTTCCATCTTCAAGAATCTCCATGGCTGAAAATTCTTGAAACCATTTCCAACACAAAACCATGAACATACCTATTCCATGTAAAATGACTGGAAAAAATCTTGTCTTCCTCAAAGACTGTGCATGCAATGTAGATGAACCAAGAAACGGAGTGCCAAAACGTTCACCACACACATGCAAACAATGAGATCGAATCTGTCTCTTTGGATCTAGAGCAATCAACTGTGGCAATTCACAATGGAAATGTCCACGCTTGGAGCTCATACTTTCATGTGCTCGTTCGGAAACTGTGTCATGCCAAGGAAGAGACATGGAATGTGGCTTCTTGACATACATACTTTTCAGCTGTTCATGAAAAATCCGCATACATTCATGCCCATTCATGAGTGAAACGTGTTCAACATACAATATGTCATGCCTAGGAAAAGGGATCACATAAAGATGCTGACTAAAATACAGGAAACGATCACGAATGAAACATTCGAACAATGCGTGAGTATCAATCATGCGAACACATAATACTTCCTGTGAGGGTTCTTTGGACCTAGGCTCGAGAGCCAAGATCTGTTATTCCCGAATGATCGAATCATCCTGTGGGGGTTCTTTGGACCTCGACTCGAAAGCCAAGATCGGTTCTTCGTGATTGATCGAATCTACAACGAGGTTAGCTGCGCTAGAAAAAGCATCCACTAACACATCATCCTTGTAAACAATCACATCTTCTTTATGCAACTCATCATGCTTGTGAGAAATCACATCTTGATCATGCAAAGCATCATGGTTGTCATTGGCATCCAAATCATCATGCTTATCATTGTCATTCAAATCATCATGCAAATCATTATCATTCAATTCATCATGCTTCTCATCATCATGCAAATCCGGTGTATCATGCTTGGGAGAAGAAGAGACTAAGAGAGTCTCCTTTTTCCGAATCTCTTGCATCGGGGCCTGAATTTGAGAAAAGAGTCGCAAGAACTCTTGCATGCTTGCTTTGTTCTCGCGATAAAATCTTGCTTCTCTTTCTTTGGCCTTGCGATCAAATTTTGCTTCTCTTGCTTTGTTCTCTCGATCAAATTCTGCTTCTCTTGCTTTGGCTTCGAAGCGTGCTTGCTCCCGCTCACGCGCTATGGCTGCCATCTTTTCTTGGTATTTGCGCTCTATGGCTGCTATTCTTTCTTCGCTTTCTAACTTCCTGTCCATCATCCTCTTGTCAAAGCCTGCATAGGAGTTAGTGCAATCCTTGTCGTAGATGGAAAAGGGGGAGGATAGGAAAAACCTCCCGGTGGGGAAAATTCTTCTTTGCCTCTCTCATGCTCATCACCTCCAAGCGAAGTATCCATTCCGTTTCGAGTGATGACCATTCTGAAGTTGTGGGTTCTTGTGGGTTCTTAAGTTCACGAGGAACTTAGGTTCTTGGGGGTCTTGAGTTCTTGAGGTTTTCTTTCGCTTACAAACCGTGTTTGAGAAGGATCTTCTCTTCACCCGAGTTCTACTCTTTTCCGCGGGCGCACCCCTTGGCGGCCTTGCGCTCATACCAAGGTTGCTTTTTTCCACCTCACGTCGATTGGCCGGCCGCTAAGTGCACGGTCCGCTCTCAATGAGTGAAAAGAGGCACAAGGGGAAGCTGGACAAGCTTTTCTTTCTTGGGATTCCTGTCACTCTTCAACAAAATACGATTAGGAATCGACACGCCCAAGCGAACTTGGGTTCGTGCGACCTCAACAAGCAAAAAGATTCTTGTGGTTCTTTCCTTGAGTGATATAGAACACTGCCAAAGCTCTGATACCAATGTTAGGTGGAGCGGAATGATTGTTTTTGCTTTGCTCAAGATGAGTGCTCCGAACTGTGCTCAAGGTTCCTTTTTAGTTCTTATGGAAGGGACAGCCTTCCGTTCTTAATGGAAAGTGTTATGATCACAACAAAGTGAATGGACATTGTGCGTGCAAGTGTATGAGACTGAGAGATAGAGAGAGAAGAGAATACGACACCAGAGATGTTGTAAAACCCTCCTCCGAAGGCCCCACTCTCGTCGGCGAGAGTGGTCTACTTTTGATTGCACAATCTGGTACAAATGGTATGCATGGGATTGATGCAAGTCTAGGCTATGTCGACGATGACGACGGTGATGACGAAGTCGCCTAAGGGCTGAAATCTGCAATCTTTCTACTGCTGAATTTTGACTCTATGTCGGTGACAATGTCGATGGCGAAGATGCAACAACGACGCGCTGAAAATGTAGATGCTGAAATCTGCGTTTTCCGGGCTACTGTAAACCTTGCGGAAACTGATGGTGCGGCGAGGAACTGCTGCGGTAAGGTGACATCTGCGAGGTTTGGGACTTGATCTGCAAAGTCTAACTGTTGAAAACTGAAAACGCTGGTCCTTGAAGGGGATCGGGGAGCACCACAGACGGAGAGTGAGAGAGAGAGAAGGAGAGACACAGGTGATGTGGGTGGGGAGACTCAAAGAGTGAGCAGCCCCCTATACACTTATGCTATCTATAAGGTATACAAGTCAGTGGGCGCCCAGACTCTGGGCGGCCGGGCAAGGCACAGACGCCTATACCCCAACAACCTCCCACTTAAAGGCGACTGTGCCTTTAAGCAAGGGAACCTAGTTTAAAGACTACAAAAGGTGAGAGAAAACCGCTCTCAACCGATGCCCACTGGTTGGCTGTGATCGTGTGCATCCGGCTGCCCTGCTCCCGTGTAAGTCCATACACCACCAAATGTACCACACACGTACAGCAAGTATGTGTGCAATACCTGCATATCTCCCTCGTGCACTATGCCATCATCAGTCAACAAATGATTGACAACCCCAACTGCAAATGCTCCCACTGCAGCTGCGATATCCGGTCTCAAGATCAGCATCTCATACATGAGACCATCGAATGCCGATGCAATGCTAGCGGGCCCTGCTAGCTCTACGGAGCATGCATCAACATATATATCCCTGGCAATAGGCATCTCTGACTGACAAGGCGTGTCAGCCACATGCATCTCCTGACTGTCCACAAAAGACGCATCAACCTGTCGTGCAACCTCAGAGCAAACCAGCTGCTCTAGGTGTCTGCTGGAAGACATATCCTGCACAACTATATCCCCATGCTCACTGTCGAGCATAGAAAGGAATGACTGCATAATCGCTGACATCTCAGCCTCCTCTGCAATCATCTACTGCAAACATGACCACTCAATCTGCTGTGACTCACTAGAGCTCTCATGCTCTAACTCCGTATGCATAGACTCTTGCACAACGTCCTCCTGTCGTGACTCACTAGAGCAAGACTGCTCTACCTGTCTATCCTGCATAGAAGTATCTCACACAACTGACTCTCTGCTTTGCTCAGTCACTAGCAAAGCATGCATGTCTGACTCTGTCACCTCTCTGTGTGACTGCTCAAGTCGTGCCCCAACTATGTGCACAACGAGCTCACTACTCTGCACCCCATGCAAAGCATCCTGCAACCCACAAGCAAAAGAGACTCGCCTGCTCTCTCGCTGTCTACCTGGCTGCATGATCACAGAGACAACACCGTCTCTCCCGTAATCCACATGCAATGGGTAACCTGTACCACTCCTGGCACCTCTCGCAATCACTAGCGAACCCAAATGCATCACAAAATCTCGCTCTCGTAGCGAAATCTGACATCCACAATCTCTAAGCTGACCAATCGAGATCAAACTCACTGTCAAATCTGGTACATGGCGCACATGTCGTAACAAGTAAGATGCACCACTCGGTAATGATAGTCTCACATCTCCTGCACCTGCTATCGCATGCACCGATCCATCGGTCAAACGTACACTGCCAAGCATCCCGCTAGAATAGCTACAAAACCATTCACGATGCGACGTGACATGAAACATAGCACCTGCGTCTAGCAACCACTGCGAAGGGAGTGCACTATCCACATGTATAGCATCTCGTGCATAGCTCTAGGTAAAAGTGACATCCCCGTCACTAGTATACTCCGACACTACATCTGCCTCAACTGTCAAAGCAACTGAGTCCATGGCATCACTACATACATCTATGAGACTGCCATGTCTCCTACGATGTCGCATACGACGAAAACAACGCCGTCTAACGTGTCCAGAATGACCACAATACCAACATATCACCTGTCGACATACTCGTGAATGTACATGTCTCACACGAGTCCTTGATGACTCAGATCTATGATACATATCATGTAATCTGCGCCAAAGTGCTCTCGAATTAGTCTCATACATAACAAGAGCATATACAGATTCCGCAAGGTGCAAAGAGAGCGTAGATAGTGCCATCTCCTCTAGCTCGTGCCACTGATCGTCAGACATGTTTGAAGGTCTACCTGCATCACCACTCAATGGTCGATGCAACCCTCGTTGTGTCAATGCATAAGCATACACTCTCTCCATGCCGCAAAGTCTGACCCATCAAACATGCGCATCTGTGAGAGGTCACAATCTGATCGATCACCTGTCTGTGCCATGAGCACAATGTAGCAAACTAGAAAGCAAAACCACCTCACCAACACCACCTGAAAACTGTCTACCAATATGGCCAGAAACACAATGTAAAACCTGTGAGACACACTCCAAAATAGAGCTCCCGCAATGTCAATACAAGCCTCGCATGCTCTAGTATCACATTGCAATCTGTGAGCTAATCACCAAGCCCACACTGTGCGGTATCGATGCATACACACGCACAAATCTCCCACCTGCAGAGAACACCGCAGGCAAATGCTGAGTGCAATCCGCAATCTCTACCTAGATCGCATAAATGATACGCAGGGAAAATTTCGCCAGAGTTTCGACGCACAATGGCTATCAACACAAAATAACCATTGTCCTGCAAGCTCAATACAATGAGCAATCAATGCGCATCAAACTACACTCAACATACATGCATAAGCTCTGCAAAACTATGGCAAACAATGCTCGAGATCACAAGACTCTCCCACCCGAGAGCAAACCACTATCTCAAGCAAAGAAAGATACACAACTCACTCTTGCGAGAGTGGATACAAAAACACAAAACTGTGTCCAAATTGACAAAACGTGTCAAAGTGAGAGTAAACACTCGATCACAAACTATGGCGAGAATCTGGGAAAAATCGGACAGAATTTCCCGTGAAAACTGAGCAAAAACTCAAGTACAATCTCTACCATAAACCATAACACTACTCAATGCCAATGAATAAGGATGCCAAAATGGCTCCACATTTTCACATACAATGGCAATCCGCCCTCAACGTACATCAACGGAGTGACCGCGCATAAGCAAGCGCCAAAAGATTTGCAATCCGGAAACTTGATCAATGCGAAAACAATGCTCTCAAGAGAGCTCACCGGCACTTGAAAGTGCTCGCCAAAATGCATGTATAATGGGCATCAACCATGCACCATAACCATATGCAAACCATCCGCAAAGACCATGAATCCAAGCACAAAATCACTGCCAAAGTATTCTGTGAAAACCAGTGAAAGAAGCTCCACCTGTGTGCTCCAAAAACCTGCTTCTCTCAAGAGACCACTTCGGTGGTGTGTAAACGCCTCCGTACTTCGTTGCCCAAGTCTACCAAAAACCCTCAAACCACAAGCTTAACACAAGGTGCAATTGCATCTTTAGCTCATAATTTATGCACTCAACTTCAAGCATCTCCCGTGCTTCCAAAAGTGCATCAAACTCGCACACAATGCGACAACAGAAAATCTGGAAGTTCTGTATACAGTCAGTCTGAGCTGAATATCAGCAAAACGGTGAGGAATTTGCAAAAAGTTTCTTCTGCAAAGTTGTAGACCACGTCGAAACGGATGGGCATCGCGGACAGAATTCTCAGATCTGCATTCTACAAGGAGAAAAACGAATCTGAAAACAGTGCTGCTGCGCACACAGTTTTAGGGCAGCACCTTCACTTACACTCAATCTTCCACACTCCTTTCTGAGCTTCCACAAGAGCATACATCACTCTCAACTGAGCTCACAAGCTCCCATTGCATTCTCGCAAAGCTTCCAAGCTTTCTTAATCTCTCTACCGTCGAGAGAGAGCGAGCTATCGCCTCGAAGCTCTCAAAGCCGTCGTGCTCTCCGCGGTCACCATAGCTCTGATACCAATTGAAGGGGATCGAGGAGCACCACAGACGGAGAGTGAGAGAGAGAGAAGGAGAGACACACGTGATGTGGGTGGGGAAACTCAAAGAGTGAGCAGCCCCCTATACACTTATGCTATGTATAAGGTATACAAGTCAGTGGGCGCCCAGACTCTGGGCGGTCGGGCAAGGCACAGACGTCTATATCCCAACAGTCCTAGGGCTGATTCTGTCGCGATAGATCTGCAAAACGCTGAGGTTACTGGTAGATGCAAAAACGCTAGGGGCTGAAATTGGTGTTTCTGTCGCTGGGATTCTGCAGATGCAAAAACGCTAGGTTGATTCGCTGTGGTCTTGTCGTCGTGGCTTTGCAAATGCAAAACGTTGGCTGATCTGTGGTGTCTTGTCCAAAAACGCTAGCCAAGATAGCAAAAACGGTAGAAGCCTTTGGGGTCCTGCTGAGAAGGTGCCTGTTGAGCGGTGCTCCCGCTGCCTCTTCTGCCAGAAAGTGCTAACTTGGGTTTGCTTATATACAAACTTCGCAAAATTGGCCTACCTACTTTTGTTGGGAAGTCACTTAAAAATAATAAGTGAAAAATACCAAAAATAGGGAAAATAGGCTAAATGCACTGGAAAATTTCCTTGATTGATTCTAATGGATTCTGAAGGGAATATTGATGATCATGCTGTGTGCAACCAGAGGATATGTATCTATACCAAGTGACTGGGCATGCACGGTCTACGAATAGACTCACAAAAGTGCCAGATCACTTCTAATCTAGACTTGATTGGACTGATTGAACTCTGATCATGCTGTAGCTTGTCCACGGACACATAGGGCTGGATGTGTCACGTGACATCCAAGTTATAACAATCGCACCGGACCACCAAGGTTATCAACTCGAGAAGAGACATCTACTGAGAGATGTCGAGAAATTTCAAGATATAATCTGCTAGGGTTTCCATGGCAAGCATTTCAGGATACCCCACTCTGCCAGAAGTTGCGCTCCGAAGGAAGATGTCAGAAACCATACAACTTGGGCAAAATTTTTCTTGAAAGCTTGCCAAGTCCTTGGAGTGTGCTGCTTGGTAGCTGTAGACATCAACATCTGCATGACACCGCTTTTTAGAAAAACAGTGACTTGAAACAAATCTTGGATCCTTCTCTTGCAAGTGATCTTAATGGCTTATGCCATGTAAGACATGAGCGGTGAAGACGGGAGCGTGCCTGATGCGCGATGAAGTAAGGGTGGGAGTTGCTAATAAGTCCGGATTGGAGGGTGAAGATACCTTAAATAATAATTTCAATAGCTCTGTCTGCTCTTTTGTAGGACCGGTATGCTTTCAGAAAAGCACATGCCTGATGCTCTGATACCACTTTCATAAGACGGGCACCACGTGCCAATATAAAAGAGCTGATTGAACAACTTCAAACACTTCAAATAACAATTGAATTGAGAGAGAGAGAGAGACGATACGCGACACGGAGTGGCGGAATTGAATTCCACCGCAGAGAGTATTGGCCCCAAACCTTGGTGCCCCCTTCGGTATTTCTTTGTATTGCATCAACACAGTACAAGCCAGTACTCCAAACTCTGCACGTTCTCTAGGAAGCATGCTAGAGAATGAGCCCTAGCCTCATATTTAAAGGCCCTTGCCTTGAAAAGCAGTTACAGTAAAAAGCCTTTAAAACTCAAAAGCTTCTGGTCCAAAAAGCAATGCCAAAAGCTACTAGCGTAATTTACGAAATCCGTACATCCTCCCACGTCCTCAGCCAACGCAAAACGCGGAAATCCGTATAGCCTACCACGTCATCATTCCATCGCAATTTTCGAAAATCTGCCACGTCATCAATTTTTGCGCGTGTCCGGATCCTGCTTTATTTTCTTCTTTTATGTCACTTGGGGCCCCATCGAACGGGGTCCCCATAAGTTGGTAGGACTTCTTCTGTTACTTGTTCTTCTTAGGGTTTAGGCCTCTCGGCCACATCTGTAAGTTGGCTCATTCTCTAGGCATCGACACGTTAGCAGTTTGTTACATCAACCACCTCTTCTAATTCCTTCTTTATATATTTCTTGTGAGCAGAAGGTTTCTTGACAGCGGGTTTTGGGGGTGGTGTTGTGATTTTCTGCCACTACGCATGCACTTCCTGGAAAGAAGTCTCGCTCATATATTTTGCGAACATGGGGTCCTTCGCAAAATTGAGCATCGTAGGCCGAGGCGGGCGATACTCCTTGCCGGAATCTTCGTTGCGATCCCTCCCCGCATCTCTGGATGCAGAGGGAGTCGGCTTATCCTTGTCTGAAGCCATAGGTGTTGCGGAAAAAAAAATTGGGATCGGATTTCCCGTAGAAGAGGAATCGGCCGTGCTCTGATACCACTGTAATAGACTTGGACACTCCAAGTCAAGAATCTACCACGACAACACAAATAACCACTTCAAAACAGTTCACAGTTCACAATTGATTCGACACTGGCCCGGCGGAGTTCCGTACCTAGAGATATTGGCCCCAAAGACTGGCGCCCCTTTCGGTATTTCTTTTTGTATTAATCTGAGTTCAAAGTACAAGAGTGTGGGTAGCCGCTCACACTCAGACTCTGCGTCCAGATGCTCTTAGTTGTGAGAGGCCTGCTCACATATTTAAAGTTACAAGGGATGCCAAAAGCAGAGCCCCAAAAGCTGAAATCAAAAGCTTTGAAAATAAAGCAAAAGTTCTTTCTCTCTCTTTCTTTTAATAAATAAAGCAGAGAGGCTTTCTCTTTCTCTCTCTCTTGCTAATTAGAAATACAGCAAAGAGGCTTTTCTCTCTCTTTCTCAACTTGCGTAGGAAAAGCAAGTCCAAAAGCTGAAATCAAAAACTGCCGCCTTGCTACCCGAAAATCACAAGGCAATTTGCGGGGGTCCGTACAACTGCCACGTGTCATGCCACGTCAGCAAATTAGGGTTTCTGATTTTTAGGGTAAGGGTTTCAGCAAATTAGGGTTTTGGATTTTTTTGCAGTTAGGGTTAGGGTTTCAGCAAATTAGGGTTTCTGATTTTCCTGCAGAGCGGACAGCCACGTCATCACTTTGTGACAGGTACTGCGATGACGAGGCTATGGGCTGATCTGCTATTGTCGGGGATGGCGATGGGCTGAAAACTGAAATCTCTGAGGAGGCTGTGGGCTGAAAGCTGAGAACGCTGAGGGCTTTGCGACGAGGACTGCAGTCGCGGCTGAATGCTGAAAACGCATGGCTGATGGGAAAAACACTGGCTTTGATGGTGCCAAAACGCTGGTCCTGCTGATACTTGTGGAGAGGCTCTGTCACTGCTCCTCTGCCTTCTACTTGCGCCCAAGGGGCTTCATTTATAGGTCCTTTAGCCATTTTCCCTACCTACTTTCAATCAATGTCATGTCAAAGTCACTTATTAATAAATGACTTAAGTGACTGTTCATATGCCTATATGCTTAAGTGACTTAACTATGCAAGAGAGGGTATGCAACTATGAACGGCCTGGACATGCACGTCCTGCTAGAGGCTCACAAGGGTGCCAGGCTAGGCCCTAAGCTAAGACTGGCGCTCAATTGTACCAGAAGCTTGTCGAGGTGGCGCAAGTGAAGTGCGCACGTGACATCCGCCCCAAGCCCCCGAACGCCGTTCCAGTGTTCCAGACCCTTGCACCCGCGTTCCCTGGTAACTCTGACTAGGAGGAGGACGACGAGGAGAATTGGAGTCGTCCTCAAAGTGAACATGTCATCAGTGTTTCCTATTAGACCCAAAGTTGACTGCTGGCCATGACAGCCTGGAAAAGACTCCGATTTTCTTCCCTTGTGAGAGCGTTTTGTGTATTTCATGATTTCATTGATCATTTTTTGTGATGTCAAAAGAGAAGTCTTCGTATTAGATTTTGGCTTTGCTTTTACTTCATTGCTGACTTGAGAGGAGCATTGGTGGCCTTCTGCCACCTCTTGTAAGATTCTGCGATCAGCTGCTGCTTCAAATACTATACTAATTTTGGATCCTTTGAATACTTCTCGAGTTGCTTGACGAAGGTTTTAACTTGTAGTTTCCGTCGCAAATCTGCAATTTGCGGATCAGGGCTCTTCATCATGCAAAGCTGCAGGTGGATCACTTCCCGTTCCTGATTGGATTCTCTTTCATATTCCATGGCATGGTGCAAAAATTTGGACCGGATCCTCTGTTGTAGAAGGAAACATTTAAGCTTTCTGGTACCACTGTAACCTGCTTGGCACTGATAAGGCGGTAATTACACAGCAACACGAACAGAAATTATAACTTTTAACACTTGAACTTACAAAACAGACTGCAGTTGTGACATGATGTGGCGTATTTCACTTCCAGATGCACTTTGCATAAAAGTCTGGTGCCTCTTTTGGTACTTCTTCTTATATCGATAAATCATAAGAGTACAATTGCTGGGGAGTCACTTTGCAATTGTGCAGCCATACCCTGAGAGTGGCCCCCTAGGCACTATTTATAGGCAGCAGGCCCAAAAGCAACTTACGAAAGCTGGCGCTGTAAAAGCAACTGGTAAAAAAAATGGCGCCCAAAAGCTGTTCTGCCAAAGGGTCAATTTGAGGCTGCCCTGTGTCATCGATTTCTCACTCTCTCCGTCTTCTGTCGACAGGTCATGTCCCCACGTCATCCCGTCATCCCTTTGTGACACGATCCCATTGTCTGGCCTATTTTCTAAAGTTTCTTCTCATTTGCAAAAGAACTCTTGGATAAGCCTTATTTTTGAAGGGATAACCCCCCCCCCCCCCCCCCCCCCCCCCCCCCCCCCCCCCCCCCCCCCGGCCCCCTTTTCCCCTTCCCCGCAACACACACGCACACACACACACACACCCCCCATAAATATGCAATCAATCACACACAGACAACTCTAACTCAAAAGTGAAATTGAAACACACAGCTATGCACACACATGCCTACCCGCAAGGGATTGCCAAACCAACCTGCACTTGACCACCCAAACATATGCACCAACCCAGCTTGCTGTAAGCGTCTGCAAGGAGAGTGCATGCACGCGCGCACACACACACACTCTTACTTTTTGCGTATACACATGTGCACCTGGATCAGGCTACACCTGACAATGGCAGAGTGTTAGCAGATCGTCCTAGTATGTGTGAATTTAGTCCACAAATTTGCAGTTTTGAAGTTAATATATCAAATTTGACGCTCTGAAGGAAAAGCAGTGTTTTTTACTCTACGTTTGCTAAATAATTCTGTACTGCGAAGTTGGTCCTCGTCCTTTTTCACAGAGTTTTCTCATTCTTCTGTTTGTTTGGCTGCAGCTAAGTTTACCAGGTTGTTCAAGGATAAGTGCCGATTCCGTCGTAAGAATGGTCGAGGTACTTACACATCAAGGACATCCAGGGCTCTCTAGCTTGAAATATTTAAGAGTAAGAAACATATATGGGCTGACAAGAGAGCATTTAGCGAGATTGGAAAACATGGTTGGGGCCAGGTCGTCGTATCAGCGGAAACCACAATATTATCATAATGGTCATCATGCCTCTATTTGTGACGATGAGAGGCCAATTGATGTGGAAGAATGCCCGAAGTGTACCAATGTAAGGTTGGTTTATGACTGCACGAGGGAAAAATGCCAACAAAAGCAGGGATCGAAGTATCAAGATTGTCGAGCGTGTTTTTTGTGCACGGTCCGTTGCGAGGAGTGTGGAAGGTGCATTAATGATAATGACTTTGAAGAGACCTTCTCCTTGGATTTTCTGTGTTCTTGTTGCTGGCTCAGGCTACCCAAATGCGCGGCATGCAGCAGGCCTGGCTGCGGAAGACATGTTGACCACTTCATGCGGACACCAGAGAGAACTTTTTTTTGTGGTGATTGTTCGGGGACTTCTGTGGACACAAGGGGTCCAGAGTTCCACCCACATTCCTGACGCAACCTTCGAAGCCCTTTATAGTAAGTTTAATCCTGTACATAATTTAGGGGGACGATACTCCATTCTTTTGCAGGACATTAAAAAAACATTCATTTGTACATAGAACAATTTTGTCACTGTGAAAAAAAAAAAAAGAAAAGAAAAAAAAAAACAGGAGTAATAACAAAAAGTTTAAAAGAGTGTCATGCAAGTTGCTGACACTATGACAAAAGTTTTACTTGAGAGTCACCCTCTTTCATTATTGATTCCGGGAGTTTACATGATCATCGAGTCTTCAGGGGATTTTCGTTTTTTAGTGTTTCCATTGGGGGGGTGCACCTCATGTGTGTTCAAATGGAGGGCTATTTTAATTGTTTAATAGAAAAATATGAAAAAATTCGTAAGTTTAACAAGAAATAGGGGTCATTTTATTACCTCACCATCTGTGAGTATAGCTTTTAGTACCATTTGAACACACGTGATATAGATGGTTTCTTATAAGTGCACGTGAGTGTGTGTTGCACGTAAGTGTTGTCATAATCCCACAAGCTGTTCAGATGAGAGTTCTTACTTCAATTTGAAAGAATTTCAGCCATTCATTGAGTGCATTAACTGCCTTCTTGTTGGGCTTTCGAGGAGTTATCAACCAAGCAGGGGTGCTTTGACAGTTCACACAGTGTCGTGGCCACAAGTTGGTGGCATAGATTTCTATGCCTTCTGACGAAAAAGTCTCTTTGAGACAGCAATATCCGGGATGTTTAGTTGGCACTCTATATTTTCATCTTATTGGTGTGTGGCTATGTGGTATCTTCATGGTTTTACATTTGACTCGGCATCGATTCGGTTGTATGGGATCTTTTAAGGAGTAAAAGGTATGGCAACTGGTATTTAGTCGATGCCACTCATGATGGAGCTGGTGCTTGTCTTGTTATATATCTGTGTCTGTAACTTGCATTTAAGGGTGAAGTAGGGTTTCTGAATTTATTTAGCGCTATATGCTTGAACCTTATGTTCAGAGGTTTCCATGCTCTTCTTTTGGGGTAGAAGTTCCAGTTGCTCCGACACCCATGAGTCGGTTGAGATCCTGCTAATTGCAGAATCTTTCTAGTGCTGTGAGGTCAGAACATGAATTGTTATATTCCACTGGCTGGACAATTTTTTCTGTTTCCTCTTGTTTATTATGACGTCCGACTGGACCAGGACTGCTTTTTGACGGGCATTTTACCAGTTTTTAATGGTTGAAAATGTAGTTACCATGAAAAAATAACATTAAAATATCAAAAACTTGATAATTTCTCGGGAATTTGACGGGCTTGAGGTGTCTTGCCTGGTTTTTAAGGTTGAAAATGTAGTTACTGTTGAAAAATAAGGCTAAAAATATCAAATACTCAATAAATTTGTCGGGTCGGGTGCCCGTCAAAATCAACCGTCTTGGATACCAGACACCTATTGACTAGTGTGACTAGTCTCTTTTCTTCTGACAGGGAAATGACATACTTGCCCCCTTTAGGATCATAGTTGTCCTCATAAGATATGGAGCTTTCAGAGCTTTGACCGGTCCCAAGTGGAGCCGCTATTACTTCTTTTTTGGAGCTGCACTCCCTCTGCTCTTTTATATTTGCTGTTGTTGCTATCTATGCCGTTTGTTAAGACATACAAATGACAAAAATTGGAGGGTGTTAAACGTAAGGTTTTGGAGCGGCTCTCGCTTCTTTTTTGGAGTTGCAGTCCCTTTGTGCTTTATATTTGCTGCTGTTGCTATTCATATTACTCGCTGTAGGGCGCCCCCCAATTTTCAAAGATTTTAAAACATACAAATAACAAACATTGGAGGGTGGTAGAGTAAGGTTTTAGAGCTGCTGTCGCTTTTTTTGAAGCAGTAGACTCTTTGGTCTTTCATATTTGTTGCCGTCGCTATTTGTATCGCTTGTTAAAGGGCCTTCCCAATTTTTAAATCATACAAATAACAGAATTAAAGGGTGTAACAGTAAGGTTTTGGAGCTGTAGGGTAAAGGGGCCAGTAAAAAGCAGGGGGCATGTTAGAGATAGGTTGCCCCCCAATAAAAGATACCATACCAAAAGAGAGACTATCAAGTATGAGTAACCGGCGGTGTATTGGTTATGTGGCTGCCTCCAATTCGCCATGGCATGGGTTTGAGCCTTGTTGTTGCCTGTTGCTCTTTTCTCCCCCCCCAGTATGGCTTCCAAGTGGTGCTTGTTTTAGGTACACGTGATTTTGATGATCGCTGTCGCACTTCGCCGTCAGGTTATCGACTGCGTGACTGTCTTTTGCCATCAACAGTCCATGTCGAGAGCTTTCACCTGCACAGTTCAGTGTTGAAAACAGCGAACTACAGTGGATGCTTGGCACGTACGAATTTAGCTTGCTCTATACTGGCCCCTTCACCCTAGTCCCTTTGTGCTTGCTGTTGTTGCTATTTATATCGCCTGCTGTGGGCTCACCTAATTTTTAAAAATTATAAAACATACAAAATTACAAATAACAAAACCTGGAGGGTGTTAAGAGTAAGGTTTTGGAGTTGCTGTCGCTTCTTTTTTGGAGCTGGATTGTTGTCATTGTTATTTATATTGCTTGTTGCAAAGGTCGCCACGAAAATGCATTCTAAAACATACAAATAACAAAAAATAGAGGGTGTTAAGGGTAAGGTTTTGGAGCTGCTTTCACTTCTTTTTGGGAGCTGCAGTCCTTTTGTCCTTTTATATCTCCTACCATTGTCATGGCTATTTACATCGGCAGGCACAATGGTTAGATCAGCAGCTTCCAGGTGGGGGAGGGTGTTGAGTTCCATCTGCATGGACCAAAACTTGCTTTTGGTCAACATGATCATGACTCGGTTGTGTGAACGGAGAGTGGTTGTGATAGGGAAGCTTATGCCATATGCAAAGGAAGGCTTTACTGTAGAAGCAATCATCTCTGCTTTCGACTTGAAGGTCCATGCCCTTGAGACAATTCATGAGGCAATAGGTAGATAGGGACTGTAGGTTGCCTGATGGGGACATGGAGAGAAACACAGGGAATTGGATGTGTAGGAGGTGTTGTAGGCAGAGGGGCAAGTTACAAGTGATGGCATGGCGAGAGCAAGGCAAGCGAGTCAAAGAATGTATGCCAATAGGTAGCCCCAAGTAGGATATGATTTCAAAAAATTGAAAAACCTCTATTCCTCTAAGGCCATCCTCCCAGATTCAAATCGGGGATGCCGTTGAATCTCGGATGTCGATCTCGAGATTAGTGCTGGAAAAAAACTATCTCAGGATGCGTGGCTTAATCTTGGGATGCCCCACCCCCTAGCACCCACAATCGCCAACGGGATGAGAGCCCAACGTCCTAACCATCACGTCCGTGTGCGTACCTTGCTTTAGATGCAGGACCATGCATTTCTACTTCAAAAACACTAATCTCTCAGGATTAAATAGAATTAATTTGGATCTCCCGATTAGTTTCAATAGATCGACGACCCAGAGTCGATAGTAGCCCCGATTTGATTCCATGGTTTGCACCCCATGGCACAAGCTATGGGCAGAATTGTAGGCAATGAAATGCCTCGTGAAAATGGAAAGTCAAAAGATTTGCTTCCACTGCCTTAAAAAAAAAAGGAGGCCTTCCATGCATGCAATGTGCACATCTCTTTTTACATTGTATTGTTCCCTTTTCTACCTTTCCCTTGGTTTCCTGGCACTTGCAATATATATTGTAGTTCTTGGGAAGTCATTAACAGAAGTATTTAATGTAAGCTATGCTTTTCCTCTCGCAGAGCGGAGGTCTTTGTAAGGAAAGAAAGCTTGTAACGATCAATTTGTATGCTTAAAGCAACTTACAGATGAAAACAAAGACCAACAACTTTCCGATGCATAATGTAATGCTTCAAATTCATGGACTATACCATTGAAGCTCTTTTGTGAATTCTCTGTGAAAGCAGTTTTCATTCTATTTTCCATAAATTTCACAACATTTTCACATTTGAAGGTGTGCATAATGCAATTATTATTCTTATTTGTTACCATATATGTGCTAGTGATGTGTGTGAACACACTTAGAACCATCAGGGCATTTTTCCCTCACTAGGAGGTTTTTCCCTCGTGCATTGTATATATGTCCATTATTGTAGGGCTAATTTATCTTTTTATTGTGCACTAAGCAACACTCTCTTTGTTGTGTGCCTTGAGCTTCTCCAAGTTGTGTGTGTTTTCTTGTAACCCTAATTCCAACACAATTGGTACCAGAGGAGGTTGCGTCCTCCCAGGCATAGTTGTCAGCATCGGCTTGCTCATTTTCTTCGATTTGGGTGACCTTTGGTGAGCATCAGCAGGTCGATTAATACTCTTGGGTTGCTCAAAATTTTGATTTGGCCTCATTTCAGTCTCTGTTTTCACTTACTGCATAGGCAATTTTGTCCTTTTTTGTATAATTTTTGACAGTGTAATTTTCAACAAAACGAGTTCCTTAAATCCTCTTTGGGTTGTGCTAATATAGCACGTGTTAGTCTTGCTTTGTTTTCCTCTTTCTTGGTAGTCTTCACATCAAGTGCAGTCACTCGCCATGGCTGACAACACAAATGTTTTCAAGATGTTCGTTGCTGAGGATAAACTGGATGGGGATAACTACCCAATGTGGGCTTACATGATGACACATATTCTTGTGTCAAAGGGCGTTTAGAATGTTGTGCAAGGTATTGATATACGTCAGCCTTCTATGGATACAGGCTTTATTGAGGATATTGCAAGTATTGGTAGATCTGTTGCTGCTAGATTTGTTTTGTCTATCGTTGAGCAGGCTTGTTGGGATGTTGGAGATACGCAATCTTATGAATTGATTGCATTATTCTATGACGCGCACTATTACTCCTCACATTCGCTTAGAAAAATCAGCAAAACAAGTTTGGGATACTTTGGTTGATCGTTGTGCAAGTCGCAATGAGGCTAAAATTGCATTGATGCATAAAGAACTGGAGTCGAATTATGGAAGAGGAAGATGACATGAACACTTTTTTTGTTGGTATCAAGGATAATTATGAGAAAGTCATTTTTGCAGGAAAAGTCATTTCTGACAATTCACTTGTGAAGACTTTCTTGATGGATTGTGAGATTCTTACTAGACTTTTACTAGTGACCCAAGGAACCCCTCAAGCTGTCAAGTTTGATGCATTATGCACATTGCTATTGCAAGAGTCACTTTCAAGAAAGAACATGGCTAAACAACATGTAGTTGATGATGCTTTTGTTGCTGCTCAAAGAAAAGGTGGTAATAGCAATGTAGCCACTTCTCATGGTTCTTCAATAAGTGGCAAGTCACCTGTTCCTAATGTTTTTGTTGGCAACACCTCGTCTGGGAATTCTAGTGAAAAGGGCAAGAAGATGCGTTGCCATTATTGCAAAGCTAATGATCATTTGATAAAGAAATATCCTAAGTTGAAGGCTAAAGAGACCAATAATAAAGAGGCTGGCTCCACTACAAGTGCAACTATTGTAGAATTTCTAGGGGAAGGAGATTGCTGATGTAGATGCAAAGTGGACATTTAGTGCAGAGTGTACTTATGATTCTTTTGTTCATGATGCATGTATGTTGATTGCAATAGACTTACATGTGTGGTACTTTGATAGTGGTGCTACAAACATTAGGAAATTTCTGAGGTCATTTGGAGGGCCATATGAAGAGAGAAAAATAGAGTGCGTCCAATGAGTAGGAGGGCTACGTTACGTAGGAAAGTACATGGAAAGACTCAAAAAATAGGAAAATAGCTTAAAAACTTTCACGAATTTAGGATTGTGGCATCGTAACTTCCTTGCTTTTACCGAGCTGTTAGGTGCTTGCCAGTGGTCCCACTACTGATATTCTCTTGTGGTCATTAACGTACTGGAGGGTGACCATTAAGCCTGCACAAGATATTGGAATTCTAAAACACTTTCCCTCCATTAGAATGCTTTCAAAGTGAATCTCCCTCCACTAAAGCTTTTCTCTGAGAGCTATGGCTTCCACGTCTTCTCGCCCAAGAAGCTCTAGGTGTTTACTGTCTCTCACACCAACAACCAACAGTTGCACTTTGCCTAGAAGGCCAAGTAGTAGCATATCCTCAATTACAATATCAACTTCAATAAGTGCAGAGAACCAATGGGTTGGACAAAGGATAAACAAAGGTTCATGGGTCCTCATGCAACCAAGAAGACCCAAGAGGTCTAGTGGTATCAATGTTTACCGCTCAGCATGGAAGGCCAGAGTGTTGGATTTCAAAGTTGAAATCGGCAAAAGATCTGTAAAGGAAGTTCTTGTTTAAAATGTGTTTACCCATCCAGACGTGATAGCAAACGGTGGAAATGTATCAGATATACATCAACCACGTTGCAATTGTAAGTACTGTTGACATCTGAACTTCATTTGATTTGTCATTTCACTTATTGATACTCTCATTGTAACTTTTCTTATATATTTTGCAACGTTTATCCCTCTTCTTATGAGCAATGTCTCCATTCTTCACAGCTCAACTACATTAGATTTGTCATTTTTACTTATTGATACTCTTAGTTTAACTCTTGTTATATATATTGCAAATGTTTATCCCTCTTCTTATGAGCAATGGGAGCCTGTGGAGTGCATAATAGGCCTCTTCCTTGTTGTTCATGCCCACATTGGTTCTCTACAGTATTCAAGGAGGAGCAGCAAAAGCCTGGCCGATGAAGGAATATTTTTCTATGACCACTTCTACCAACTCAGCTCAGGGAATAAGAATGGCATGTTGGTGAAACTGCCTCTACCAACCGATTGGAACATTGTGGATTGGCCAGTTCTCGAGGAAACAATGGTGGAGGCAATGCGAAGTAAGCTCTACAAGGATATACAGAGGTCTCTACGTAGCTCTATTCCCACCAAACTGGTTAGAATTGCAAACTTTTGTCCTGCTGCACTGTTCATAGAGTTGTTTCATAGCTACAATATCCGTGTTACGAAAACTATGTTCATGTGCAAGTCATTTCAGCAGTCATCTTGTGACAAACTTCTTGACAGAGGATGGTATGTAAAGGAAGAGATTGGCTTACGGTGCGAGGTCACGCTTGATACTCTAGTTGTCAAGTCCATGATTGCAAGCCAATCACTGTTAGTCTCCTTTTGGTATATGCGATCACAACTGCTCAAAGGTAAGTACATTCCTATGGACCAGGTTTCTGCAGGTTTGGAAGATAATCCTGTTGTGGATGTGGAAGTGATTGATAAAGAGCATGGCCTAATGTTGGTGGTTACAATAAGGGAGCCATGCAGTCTTCTGCAGTTGCGGCATGACATAATTGAAGAGTCAATGGACAGGGACCTATCAGATTTTTCCTTTTTCCTAGCTGGCCGTAAACTGATGCGATGAAGGGAAAAAGATATTTTGTGCAAAGAGTTGGATGGTCGGGTTGAAATAGTGTCAATGTAACAGAGATTCTTATGAACCCAAGTGTATACGAATGACTTTCAATACATGAAGTTTTTTGAGCTCATTTGTCAATTGTGCCCTGTGAATATAAGTGTGCTTGAAATACATTTCTTTAGCATGTCAAATCTCTCTCTCTCTCTCTCTCGATGTTAGACAAGACAAAGACATGATAGAAGAGTCATCTTAATTCATTAGAAAGTACAAACTCGTCCGTGAACAATGGACTGAGATACAATTTCTGTAAGTATGGAATCAGAATGTCTTCAAGGTAAAAATCAAAGGAATGCCACTCGAAAGAAGGTGGTGAGATAGTTGTTCCCGGTGGATTTAGTTCTCCCTTTTCAGGAGTATCATCAATTAGTAGTGTATTAGTTGCATTAAAGGGTACACCGATTTGGCTAAACGGTTTGTACAAAAGAGGTAAATGTGGTTTTTTAGGGTGGTAGTGGCCCTCGACGGTAACACATTTTCTTTGATCATACAAAAAGGCAAAATCTGACGTGTGAGCGCCGCATACACCGCAAACTATTGTAACTAGTGGCGACAAGTTTTGCCTTTGCATTGAAGACCATATGGCAACTCTGAAGCGCGGAAGAAGAAACTGAATAAATTCCTTGGTTCCTGGATGAACCATGACTCGACAAGTTCCCATCCGAAATGTTTGCAAATCCTCAAAGGGTTCTGTGTCACCGAGAGGCACGCGCATCAGCAGCAATCCATTGAGGTCCAAGATAATCAACCTCTGTAAAAGTTGACAAGTACATATAAGTAGTTAGAAGCTGAACATATTTTTCCATATTTGAATAGACATTACCGGAACAACCATATCTACAGGTAGCAAGGGTCCATACTGGGTCTCTGTAGTGTTGTTGTCGTTGTTGCTCTCCTCTGCTTTAGCTTCATCATTCACATCTTCATAGTCATCATTCACATCTTCATCAAGGGTCTCCCCCATGGCTCTTTCTGCCTCATTCAAGGTTTCCTCCAAGGTCTTTTCCTCTGCCTCGTTTGGCCGGCTTGCATCATCCATCCTTGCCTCATCCATATCAGTTTGCTCATCCCTAGGCCTGCTTTCCTCATCCAGGGTTTCATCCATAGGCTCTTTTGGCTCCTCCACTGGCTGACTTGGCTCTTTCATTGTCTCCTCCATAAGCCCCTCTGGTTGTACACTAGCACCTTCCATATGCTCATTTGACCTTTCCTCATCCTCGGTTCTTTCATCTTCAGCTGATATGACCCCTTCGGCCCGTTGTGATTCCACTGTATCTGATGCAGGGGTTTGTCGTGGTGGCACGTCATGTATTGTCATATCAATTGTGTGGTCGTCCAAGCTGCTATCTTCAGGTTCTCTGGGGCTCGACATAGTAAGCAGGTGTTGTATTAAACTTACCCGGTATCTTTGCAAATAATCATATGTGTAGTTTTTTAAAGCACTCTGCAAAATTGAAAGACCACATGGTGAGAAGTCTTGTATAAACTAAACCAAAACTGACTGAATGCATTGCCAAATGGTTACCTTAGTCATGAAAGGTTTTAATGCAAAGTAGCTTTGTAGGACATATTCTGCATGGAGAAGACATCTCCAGCCGCAAGAATTTCCATCGGTTTGATTTGAGATAGGTACATCTTTGATTGGGGCCTTGTATAGTTCATACCTTCCACATAGCTTGCCATAAGCAAGCAACAACCTCTTTATACAACTGCACAAAGCAGTATCAAGATGTTAGCTTGAGGCTTCAATTTACATGGATATCTATAAGAAACACTTTCTGATACATAACACTTACAACCTAATTTCAGGGTGGGTTCCTTTTATTGAATTGAACACCCACACTGCTGGTTGGTCAACATCAAGGCATATGAGACTCCAGTGATGGTTGTTCTCATATGGAAAGATGATGACAGTTACTTCCAGCATAGCACAGTGGAGAAACCAACTCTCAAAGGTCCCTGATGGACTGTTCTTCTGTCTAATAATCACTGACATTTGTGGATCAAGAAGAAACACCTCCGTGTGGGTGTGCGGTGGGAGTTGACTTTTGATCAAGCTGCAAAGAGTATACCTGAGTTAGTAAACCTATTATCTGAGTTTTCAAAGTTAGCAAGATAGTAACACTTAAGACAAACATAGATAATTGTGTCTGAGATCTGAGCATCTGGATTCAGCAATAAATTAATGTCCACTTTTTCTAGAGCCAGCTTTCTGGCTCCATCTACAGATGGTATCTCTGCAAGCAAACCATCCTTCATTGAAAGTAGAGTTTCTTTATTGCTTGCCTCTATGGACAGGGTCACATTGCATTCTGTTTGCCTCTGGGACTCCACTGCTACTTTTGCTTTCTCCTTAAGCTCTGCTTCCCTCATGTTCTCTGTTTGGCGAGCAACCGTCTCTGCCCTTGCCCTTGTATTCACATCATGTGTGACATCTACAACTGTGAGTTGTGGCAATAGCTCAGGGGGGTATAACAAAATTTCCCTCATTTTCTTATCCCTGCAGACATTGGGGACCAGTAGTTTGTCATACCTCCACCTTATTCTTTTTAGTGTCTCACTATCTTTGTCCATTACAGTAACCCTGTGGGCATGGGC